>NC_085139.1:105903009-106210509 GCF_024139115.2 Armigeres subalbatus | reverse complement strand
TAGTCGGCTCTGGACTGTCAATATTCGGTTGAACATTAGCCATTGAATATTTATGCACATTCTACAAATTGATAAATTATCTGAAATCTGAACACGTTTTAAATGAGTAAAATTATTTCGTCACATAGAACTGAGTCGGATTTTCACCCGTGAGGCACTTTCAACGGCAAACATCAATAAAAAAATGCTAATTATGTTTTTTTCTGCACATAGTAAGCACACTCAGTGACAGTTGATTGAATGAATTGGAGTAGTCGTCTGGCTATGTCATTCTATGTTTTGAATTATCAAGCTCTGCTCGCAACACAAGATATAGGGTATGGCAAAAATATCTGGGATAAGCAAATTTTGAGTTTAGTTGAATTTGTTCATGTCAATTATCATTCGATTTTGACCATTCAGGGATGCCTGAACTGGAAATTTAGCGTAGTTTCGGTATGTTCATGGGCCATTGGATTCCGGAGGTATTCCTTTTTTTCCGAAGGTATGTTCAGAACTGTAATTTTTTTATGGATATTGAGATAAGTTGTGGATAAAAATAGAATAATATTAGTAACCACGAATAAAGTATGGCTCTTGCTGATTGGACCCATATATTGGATTTAGAATCATACCAGAATCAAGTGAGAAATGGCCATCTTTTTATAATCGGCTTTGATGTATTTATTTATTTCAAAATGAGCATTAGCATTAGCATTGTTACAGTGTAATTCGTAGATTGGACACTAGTGATACTCATGTTTTACTTTTGAGATCCTTATCTAGAATGCAGTCTTAAACAAAAATAACAAAAGCATGAGAATTACTACTCCTGGCCACGCCCATCTTCACCGTAACTAGGGAGAGGAAGGAAGTGTTGATGTAGTACTTACTTAACGAGGGGCCACCGACTTAGCGACACCCTCATAAGTACCACGGAGTTGGATAATGAGGAAGGCAATGTAACCGTCGTGGTAGATCTTACCCCGTAACACACCACGTAAAGGTGTCTACCCAGCATTACGGGTCAATTTATTTATTTCAAAATGAGCCTGTCCAATTTCAAACAAGCTTTTTGGCAGATGTTTCACTATGATTCTACTTCACATTAGATGGTGTCAGGAACGAATTGAAAAGACGGATTATGGAGGGGTGCCTGCGAGGAACCTAAAGAAGGGGACATGTCAGTTTATTATTTATTTATTCAGACTAAGGCCGAAGTGGCCTGTGCGGTATATAAGAGTCTTCTCCATTCGGCTCGGTCCATGGCTACACGTCGCCAACCACGCAGTCTACGGAGGGTCCGCAAGTCATCTTCCACCTGATCGATCCACCTTGCCCGCTGCGCACCTCGCTTTCTTGTGCCTGTCGGATCGGGCAAGAGCCATACTTTATTATTGTCCGACATTCTGGCTACGTGCCCGGCCCACCGAAGTCTTCCGATTTTCGCGGTGTGAACGATGGATGGTTCTCCCAACAGCTGATGCAACTCGTCGTTCATTCGCCTCCTCCACGTACCGTCCGCCATCTGCACCCCACCATAGATGGTACGCAGCACTTTCATTTCAAAAACTCCGAGTGCGCGTTGGTCCTCCACGAGCATCGTCCAAGTCTCGTGTCCGTAGAGGACTATCGGTCAAATGAGCGTTTTGTAGATTGTCAGTTTGGTACGGCTATTCGATCGGAGCGTCTTGCGAAGTCCAAAGTAAGTACGATTTCCAGCCACTATGCGTCTTCGAATTTCTTTGCTGGTATCATTTTCGGCAGTCACCAGTGAGCCCAAGTACTCAAATTCTTCTACCACCTCGATTTCGTCACCACCGATGCCAGCTCGCGGTGGGTGGCTCACATTGTCTTCTCTTGAACCTCTTCCTATCATGTACTTCGTCTTCGACGTGTTGATGACTAGTCCGATCCGCTTGGCTTCCCTCTTCAGTCTGATGTAGGCTTCCTCCATCTTCTCAAAGTTACGTGCCATAATATCTATGTCGTCAGCGAAGCCAAATAGCTAGACGGACTTATTGAAAATTGTACCACTCGTGTTAATCCCTGCTCTTCGTATTACCCCTTCCAAAGCGATGTTGAATAGCCGACACAAAAGACCATCACTTTGCCGTAACCCTCTGCGGGTTTCGAAGGGACTCGAGAATGCCCCTGAAACTCGAACTACGCACATTACCCGATCCATCGTCGCTTTGATCAACCGTGTCAGTTTATCCGGAAATCCGTTTTCGTGCATTAGCTGCCATAGCTGGTCCCGATCGATTGTATCATATGCGGCTTTGAAGTCGATGAATAGATGATGTGTGGGCACGTTGTATTCGCGGCATTTCTGCAGTACTTGCCGAATGGCGAACACCTGGTCCGTGGTGGAGCTTTCGCCCATAAAACCCGCCTGGTAATGCCCCACAAACTCCCTTGCAATTGGTGCTAGTCGACGGCATAAAATTTGGGAGAGTATTTTGTAGGCGGCGTTCAGCAATGTGATTGCGCGGTAATTGCTACAATCCAGCTTATCGCCCTTTTTGTAGATGGGACACACGACACCTTCCATCCACTCCTGCGGAAAAACTTCCTCCTCCCAAATCTTGGTAATGACCCAGTGCAGCGCTCTAGCCAATGCTTCACCACCGTGTTTAAACAGCTCTCCTGGTAGTTGGTCAACTCCAGGGGCTTTGTTGTTTTTCAGCCGGCCGATCTCCTCCTGGATTTCCTGGAGATTCGGAGCCGGTAAAATTATGTCCTGCGCGCGTGCTCCTAGGTTCATTACCATACCGCCACCGTTGTCTGCCATATCGCCATTCAGGTGCTCTTCGTAGTGCTGCCGCCACCTTTGGATCACCTCACGCTCGTTCGTAAGAAGGTTCCCGTTTATGTCCTTACACATATCAGGCTGTGGCACGTGGCCCTTATGTGAACGGTTCAACTTCTCATAGAACTTTCGTGTGTTATTAGCGCGGTACAGTTGCTCCGTCACTTCACGGTCTCTATCTTCCTGCTGGCGCTTTTTCCTCCGGAAAATCGAGTTTTGTCTGTTCCGCGCCTGTTTATATCGTGCCTCGTTCGCCTTCGTGCGGTGTTGCAGCAATCTCACCCATGCTGCATTCTTCTCTTCCACTAACTGCTCACATTCGCCGTCATACCAGTCGTTTCTCTGATCCGGGGGCACCGTGCCAAGTGCAGCGGTTGCGGTGCTACCAATGGCGGATCGAATATCTCTCCAGCCATCTTCAAGAGACGCTGCGCCTAGCTGCTCTTCCGTTGAAAGTGACACTTCCAGCTGCTGCGCGTATTCTTGGGCTAGTCTACCGTCTTGTAGCCGCCCAATGTTAAGCCGCGGCGTCCGACTTCGACGCGTGTTGTACACCGTCGAGAGTTTTGAGCGCAGGCATACTGCAACGAGGTAGTGGTCGGATTCAATATTCGCACTGCGGTAAGTGCGGACGTTCGTGATGTCGGAGAAGAATTTACCGTCGATTAGAACGTGGTCGATTTGGTTTTCCGTTTCTTGGTTAGGTGATCTCCATGTGGCCTTGTGGATATTTTTGCGGGGAAAGAAGGTGCTTCGGACTACCATTCCGCGGAAGGCTGCGAAGTTTATGCATCGTTGGCCGTTGTCATTCGATACGGTGTGCAGACTATCCGGTCCGATGACCGGTCTATACATTTCCTCCCTTCCTACCTGCGCGTTCATGTCACCGATGACGATTTTGACGACCCGCAGTGGGCATCCATCGTATGTCTGCTCCAGCTGTGCGTAGAACGCTTCTTTCTCGTCGTCGGGTCTCCCTTCGTGTGGGCAGTGCACGTTGATGATGCTATAGTTGAAGAAACGGCCTTTAATCCTCAGCTTGCACATCCTTGCGTTGATTGGCTGCCACCCAATCACACGTTGGCGCATCTTTCCCAGCACTATGAAGCCGGTTCTCAGCTCGATGGTGGTGCCACAGCTTTGGTAGAAGGTAGCCGCTCGATGCCCGCTTTTCCACACTTTCTGTCCTGTCCAGCAGATTTCCTGCAGCACTACGACATTGAAGTTGCGGGGATGTAATTCATCGTAGATTATTCTGTCGCAACCTGCGAAGCCTAGCGACTTGCAATTCCATGTTCCAAGCTTCCAATCGTGATCCTGTATTCGTCGCCTAGGTCTTTGCCGATTATATCGAGTCGCATTATCTCTTATATTATTCGTAATGATTGGTTTTCCAGGCGGCTTATCGGGCCTGCGCAAACCTCCTGTCTCGTCGGAGGGCCGTCGTGTCAGGGCTGTTTAGCGTCCCACCTAACACCAGGACTTGGGCTGCCGTATTTTATACGATTCACAATATTTTCTTCTTTGTATACTTGATACAGCTCACGATTCATGCGTCTGCGCCACAAACCATTTTCTAGTTTCCCTTCGAGTATTGTACGCAGCACTTTTCGCTTGAAAACCCCGAAAGCTCTCCGGTCCGCCTCTTTTAATGTCCATGCTTCGTGTCCATAAAGGGCCACTAGTAGAATCAGAGTTTTGTATAGAGCAAATTTGATTTCCGTCTGCATGTTGCGGGACCTAAGTTGGTTACGTAATCCGTGAAAGGCCCTATTCGCAGCAGCAATACGTCTTTTCACTTCACATGAAACGTCATTGTCACTTGTCACAAGCGTTCCACAGTAAACAAATTCTTCAACAACTTCAAACACATCCCCATCAAGCACTACCTCTGCACCTACACCACTAGGTCTTCCCCTATTTCTACCTGCCACCATGTACTTTGTCTTGGTAGAGTTAATGGTTAAGCCTATCCTCGCCGTCTCCCTCTTCGGTGGGACAAAAGCCTCAACTACTGCTCTGCGATCGATTTCAATAAGGTCGATGTCGTCCGCAAAGCCCAGGAGCATATGCGACCTTGTGATGATAGTGCCGTTCCTCTGCACGCCAGATATCCTAATAGCGCCTTCGAGTGCAATGTTGAACAATAAATTCGAAAGTGCATCACCCTGCTTCAATCCGTCTAATAAACTAATAAACTAAACTATAGAAAAGCTTTATATTTGGAGAAAAATTGACTTCATAACATACAAATCAAAGTAAAACATATTTTTTTAGATTCATTAGCTTTTTTACTTCGCCAGCCCATATCTTGTGACTGAATAAACACAACGTTTCAATATTTTCCGATTCTCTTATCTAGGATATATACTTTCATATGATATATAAATTAGACAAATTAGCGATAGTAAATTTTTCGATTAATGGTCACCCACCCTTTCCCCATAGTGCGAGGTGGACACTTCGGCTGTTATCCGAATACTTGATTTCGAGCCACCCATCGTTGCACGTATCAGTCTAATCAGTTTCGCCGAAAAACCATGTTCGGAGATTATCTGCCACAGCTCATTTATCTTCACTGAATCGTATGCTGCTTTAAAATCAATTAACAGATGTTGAGTCTGCAAGTTGTACTCCCGGAATTCATCAAGGATCATTCGCTTCATTCAAACATCTGATTCGTAGTTGATCGGCCTTCATGAAAGCCTGCCTGGTATTCGCCGACGAAGGACTCCTCTTAATCTGTTAAACAGGATGCGCGACAGGATTTTGTACGCCGAGTTCAGAAGGGTGATCCCTCTGTAATTGGCACAGTCTAATCTGTGCCGGCAGGCAGTTCTTCTACCTCCCATATTTTCTGGATAATATAGTGGATTGATTGATGCAGCTGCTCAATTCCGTGTTTGAGAAGCTTGACCGAGATCTCGTCCTTCCCAGCAGCTGTTTTGTAACTCGTTTAGAGCCTTCTTAACCTCGTCCAGCGTTTGTGGTGCTACAAATTGACCGTCGCCGACTATGTCCATCCTGCTCCTTAATACACCTTCATTTTCACCGTTCAACAAATCTTCGAAGTGCTCCTTCCACCTGGCTGCCACCACAGTCTTGTCTGTCAGCAAATTCCCCTCTCGGTCATTGCACATGGCGGGCACTGGCGCAGTCTTATGCCGCGCGCCATTGACAGTTGCGTAAAACCTCCACATATCGTTTCTATCCATGTTCTCCTGCGCTTCAGCTATCACACTCTCTTCGTTTTGCCTTTTTTTCTTTGGTGGATTCGTTTCTCTTCTGCCCTTGCTACACTGTACCGCTCTCTGTTGGAACGGGTACGAGCCACAGCAGTATTCGACTCTTAGCAACATTTTTCTCGTTTGTCACTCGCTGGCACTCCTCACCAAACCAACCATTTCGTTGGCGTCGCAGTGCAGTACCTTACACTTCCTGCGCTGTTGTAGTCACAGCTTTGTGGATATTTTCCCACAATCTGTTGACATCGCCAGATCCGGTGACATCTGCTATCTGCTCGTCCAGCTTCTGGTGGTACTGTTCAGCAACTCCTTCAACTGACAAGCGTTAGATATTGAAACGCATCGTTCTGTTGTTCCGTGAGTTTGTGACGCTGGAAAGTCGCGCCCGAATTTTTGCAACTACAAGATAGTGTTCCGAGTCGATGTTCGGACCTCTGAAGGACCTTACATCTATAACATCCGAGAAATGTCGTCCGTCGACCAGCACGTGGTCTATCTGTGAGCAAGTGTCTCCACTCGGATGTTGCCGGGCGTGTTTGCGGATATTCTTACGTGCGAAGTAGGTACTGCTTATTGTCATCCCTCTAGCAGCAACAAAGGTTACAAGTCGCAGACCATTATCGTTGGTAGCGAAATGAAGGCTTTCCGTACCAATGACAGGGCGAAAGAAACTTTCTCTTCCGATCTGCGCATTGTTTCACCAATCTATACAAATATGCATTAAATAAAAGACTAAATCGTACAAATTTTCGTACGTACAGGTGAACAGGGCATCGATTGGTGCTATTGCTGCGGATATTGTGGTAGTCCCAGGTATTCGGTTTACGTTCCAGTTAGCAACTGTGGCTCTTCTTGACCTTGTACTCCCTGAGTAGGTAATAAAAATATGAATGTCATTGTGAAGTTTGCTGAACCTGTTATGATGAACTATTAACGGGGTGGCCACTAAAAAACAGGAATTTCAATACTTCAATACTTTTCTATGAGAACATTAATGCTTTCAGAGAAATATTACCTTATGTGAATGAATCCTTAGGATATTCAGAAAATTGTCCCCCACACACTGTTATTCCAACATGTTCAGTTGTTTACAATATGCCGTCGAAACAGGAAGTACTGCGCACCGCATTGTACAGTTCTTTCAAGTGAACAAAGATTGTGGGAAAAGTACACGGTGGACAATTTTGAACGTGAAAATGTTTCGAAAACTGAAAACAGGATTTTTGGTTAACTGAGCTCCATTGTGATCCACGATGATTGGAAGGGCAAATACACGAAGCAACTCATCAATAGGATCAGAAGCAGCTTCCGGAAATGGTAGCCGTTCAGCGGTCATGTAACACCGGCATGGTTAAACTATACGCTGCATGGCGGACCTCAGACCATATGCTATTATTCATTAATCTCAGTTTGAAGACTAAGGTCAACTCTTTATATTACATATATCAGATTGAACTGTACTTCTTTGTAGTTGTCTTTGCGAGCCATTCTTTCCATTCCCGCTATTTAGTGACCATCCGTTACGTTCCTTTCCCTCTTCTTTCTGAAGGAACCTTCCTTGCAACCAGATGTCAGATGTCATTCCTTTTTGTCGTAAAAGTTGTCGTAGCAAAATACTACTTGATCAACGCCCCCGGCTGGGTGGGGGATAGAGGATGGCGCGCACACAAGCACAGTTTATGTCTTTAAAATATCCATTCGACGGAACGTCATTCAATTAAATGTACCAAGATTATTCTTTCGAAAATCCACTTGCGACCAAACGTCCATTTGACAAAATGTCATTCGACGAAATGGTATAGATTCTCTGAGCTCAATGTTAGGTGTCCAGGAAAGCTTGGAATCAAAAATTAGTCCCACATTCTTTACCTGATCATCCTCTTCTTCATCTTCCTATTGGCATTAAATCCCCCACTAGGAAATTGACGCCTTGCAGCATTCAGCACTTCCACAGTTATTAACTGCGAGTATGTAGAGAGGGTACGTTTTTCCGTGAAAAGAACAATAGATGTTTCACTCGGTTTAATCGAAAAGCCGTATTGGCAACACCAACTTTCAAATCCTTAGATCTCACAAGAATTTTATTTAACCGACTGGATTTACTCAAATTGGAAACATTGTCGGACCTGCCTGGGCTGCAAAATGGTGGGTTGACATCAAGGAAGGAGCGCCCAACAGAGCTCTGGTCCCCACAAGTCCCTATCTCACATTTCCACGGGTCGTCCGATGACAAAAGACCGCCAGCTAAGGGTTGTGTACTTAGCTGGTAGTGCAGCCTGGGCACTGTTGTCCTTCTGACATCAGCTAGAGTGAGAAGGTACGCCTCGAGCGTCTGTTCACCAGGAGGTGCGGCTCAAACAGCGTCTGCCTGGTACCCAGCGGCTGATTAACGAAATGCTGTATCGCGTCAGCTATACCTAAGGTGGCAGCCCCATCATCGCGATGTAGGTAACGCGACCCCGGTAAGGTAGCTTACTGAAGCCTCTCAAATACCACGAAAAATGGAGATAGAAGAAAAAGAGAACGTTATTTTTGGCAACCGACCCGGCAACGAAATAAGGACTATGATTGGAAACTCGGTACCTGGAATGTCAGGACCCTAAATGAACCTGGACGAGTGAGCCTTCTGGCTCGTGAACTGCAGAAGGTTGGAGTGAACGTGGCTGCTATTCAAGAAGTCCGATGGCCTAGATCGAGAGAACGTGAATTCTGAGCCGTGGACCCCACGACCAATACTGCATTCAAGTATAACATCTATCACAGCGGCGCCGAAAAAGCAGAGCATGGAATTGGTTTCGTAGTGATAGGCAAGCAGATGAAGCGAGTGATGCGGTGGAAACCCATTAGCGAACGAATCTGTGTGTTGAGGATACGGGGCAAATTCTTCAATTACAGCCTAATCAACGTTTACGCACCGACAAACGATAAATCCGACGACGTGAAGGACACGTTTTATGAATGTCTTGATAAAGCCTATGGAGAGTGCCCAAAGCATGACGTGAAAATTGTTATCGGAGACGCTAACGCTCAGGTCGGTAGAGAGGACTTTTTCCGTCCCATAATCGGTAGGGAGAGCCTTCACTTCGCCACCAATGACAACGGCCTACGGCTAGTAAATTTTGCTGCTGCCAGAGGGATGGCCATCAGTAGCACCTACTTTGCACGAAAGAACATCCGAAAGCACACCTAGAGACACCCAAATGGTGAAACTTGCAACCAGATAGACCATGTTCTGGTGGATGGGCGCCATTTCTCGGATGTTATCGATGTGCGGACATTCAGAGGTCCGAACATTGACACTGATCACTATCTCGTTGTCAGTAAAATTCGATCACGGTTGTCAACTGTATCGAACGAAAGATCACAGCGAACGATGCGTTACAATATCCAGCGATTGTCGGCGGAAGGAGTATCGGCTGAGTACCGCCAGAAGCTCGACGAACGGATAAGTGCAATCAACGTTAGCGACAACATCAACGATCTGTGGGAGTCAATCCATGGAGCGGTGAGTACAACAGCACGAGAAGTGGTAGGCAATGCACAGAGGCGACCCAGGACGGGTTGGTTCCATGTGGAGTATCAGAGAGAGACAGACGAGAAAAACGTTGCCAGAAGCCGGGTGTTGGTGTCAGGTACCCAATCGAATAGAGATCGGTACAAAGAAGCAAGAGCAGCCGAAAAACGGAAGCAGGAAAAGAAAAGAGTATGAAGAACAAGTGATTAGTGAGGCGCAGGAAAAATGGAGCAGAACGATATGCGGAGGTTTTATGAGTCTGTCAATGGCGTGCGGAGAAAGACAGCGCCATCTCCCGTCATGTGCAACGACCAACAAGGGAATTTGCTGACAGATAAAACTGAAGTGGCTGCCAGGTGGAAGCAACACTTCGAGACTTTGTTGAATGGAGGAAGTGACGGTGCATCGGTGAACATAATAAATATTAGCGACGATGGACAAGCTGTGGAGTCACCTACACTAGATGAGGTTAAAAAAGCTGTTGAAGAGCTGAAAAACAATAAGGCTGCGGGGAAGGACCAGCTCCCGGCTGAACTTCTCAAACATGGCAGTGAGCAGCTTTATGAAGTTCTGCACCATATTATGTCGAAAATATGGGAAGACGAGGAAATGCCTGCTAGCTGGTTGGACGGCCTCATTTGCCCTCTCTTTAAGAAAGGGCACAGACTGGAGTGCGCCAATTACCGAGGAATAACCCTCCTTAATTCGGCGTACAAAATTATGTCCCGTATTCTGTTCAACAGATTGAGACCGCTTGAAGAGTCCTTCGTCGGCGAATACCAAGCAGGTTTTCGTGAGGGCCGATCAACGACGGATCAAATGTTTACCCTGAGACAAATCCTTGATAAATTCCAGGAGTACAACTTGCAGACACATCATCTGTTTATTGATTTCAAGGCGGCGTACGATTCAGTGAAACGGAATGAATTATGGCAAATTATGCTTGAATATGGTTTTCCGGCAAAACTGATACGGCTGATTCGTATAACGTTGGACGGATCGAAATCAAGTGTAAGTGTTGCGGATGAAATAACGACGTCATTTGTTACCTTAGATGGATTAAAGCAGGGTGATGCACTCTCGAACCTACTGTTCAATATAGCGCTCGAGGGAGCGATTAGGAGAGCTGGTGTGCAAAGAAGCGGTACTATTATCACAAAATCGCATATGCTCCTGGGATTTGCGGACGATATCGATATTATCGGAATTGATCGCCGTGCCGTGGAAGAGGCTTTTGCGCCTTTTAAGAGGGAGACAGCGAGGATTGGACTCACGGTCAATACCAGCAAAACGAAGTACATGGTCGCTGGCAATCAACGTGGGTTCATTAGTGGTGGTGGTAGCGAAATAGTGCTGGATGGTGAAAAATTTGAAGTGGTAGAAGAATTTGTGTATCTTGGAACATTAGTGACGTGCGATAATGATGTTACCCGCGAGGTGAAAAGGCGTATTGCAGCTGCAAATAGGGCTTATTACGGACTTCGTAACCAGCTTAAGTCCCGTAGTCTGCAAACGAAAACAAAACTCGCGCTGTATACTACTCTGATTCTTCCGGTGGCTTTATACGGCCATGAGACATGGACGTTAAAGGAGGCTGATCGGAGAGCTCTCGGAGTGTTTGAGCGTAAGGTGCTGCGGACAATACTCGGCGGTAAACAGGAGAACGGTATCTGATGGCGTCGCATGAATCACGAATTGTACCAGGTGTATAAAGGGCTGGATATTATTAAGCTTGTACAACACGGCAGACTACGGTGGGCTGGTCACGTTGTTCGTATGCCGGATAAACGTCAAGCGAAGATAATATTTAGTAGAGAACCCGGAAGAGGCCGCAGGCTTCGTGGAAGGCCGCGTACACGATGGCTTTTTGCAGCTGAAGAGGACCTGAGGGCGCTCAATGTTCAGGGCGACTGGAAGCGATTGGCCCAGGATCGAGTCCAGTGGAGAAGAATACTCCATTCGGCGTAGGTTCATCGAAGAGCTGTAGCCCATCAAGTATCAAGTAAGTTGGACCTGCCGAATGGCGTCTGTTTCAAGTCCTTCAGCACTGCTCCCTGCCAAATTGGAATTCCAAGGGATGCCTTTTTAGGGTTTCCACAGAACACAAAGGGCAAACTTCTTCGAAAGATTCCACGATGTGCAACGTTGTAGTATCAACGGCATCATAAAAGTCGGTAGGAGTTACAATGGATGGTAGATGTCCATTGAATTTGGTAGAGAGCAACTCTGTATAAAGATCCCAGTTACTATGTATTTCATTATGCTGGAGCCCCTTAGATTAATATCCGGGCTACCCAGATGATGTGATGAGCATAAGCCTATTCAATACCTTCAGATATACAGACAGTATCCAGTTATTATACTCCCTCACTTATGATGTGATGGTCGTTAATCTTGCTTCTATTCAAATATTTCTATTTTGTCTGCAACTTTTGTTTTTTCGTTGGTCTATTGTTGGTAAAAAGTTTGCTAAACGAGCGCCACTTCGTATTGAAATAAATTAAACGATTAAGATTTAAGTGCAGCTGACAAAATTGGCCCTATGACCTTCTGCTTCGAAAGTACAATTGTAAGTCATTTGATTATCAACCTTGCTTGTAAAGAAGTTCAGCTAAACATTAAATGTAAAGGTTTCTTTTTGGTTCAAGCTTCTATGAGTCAACTAATTGCAGTCAAGTAAACTCCACCTGTTAGGCTGAATCAACAGCGACTGTAACGCTTCAAACAATATATTTGTTTACGTCTTCCACACGCGGTAATAAATCCCCACGTCGGCGACGACGACGTAACCAAAATTCATAGAAAAGAAACAACTCCCACTGGCTGAGGCTCGTCACCATCGCTTCCTGCGCTCAGTAAGTAGGCACGCAGGTACCGCGAGCCGATCCATCAAATATGATTCAACCCTTTTGTCACATCAATCGGTTCCCAGACAATTTACCGCCTCCGGCCTATCCGGGCGACCGGCCGCGCTAACGATCGCCCGAAAAAAAAATCACCGCATTTTATGGCGCTCGCGCGTACGTTCGAAACCATCATCGTCACATCTTCAGCCGCCCGGCCGGATCGATGATGATTGTGCCCGTCGTCCGCACTTCGAAACGCGGAGACAAACGATTCCGCACACCCAATCCGTTTCGATTCCTTTTGGTCATACCGCGCGCCGCGGCGAACTAAGTTGCGAAATTTTCTGAACGTAGGAGATAAGGGGGTTATACGGACTTTCTATCACAAAAAAAATAGCAGAGTTGATTCCGCCGTAAATTGCGATTTTTAATGCAAGTCTAAGACTCAACTATATTCCATCTTCATGGAGACAAGTAAAGCTTATCGAATCTGTAACTGGTGTTTACATGTACTACCTAATAAGTAATCCTAATAAGTAATTTGACTAGAACGCTTTTTTTACTTAGCACGATTCTCGAATTGAGCTCAAATTTAACTTGAATGTTCAATTTATTCCAAGTGTAATTTGGAAGTTGGGACACAAGTAATAACTTGTGAGAACGTTTCTACGAATCTATTCTAACAAGCGCCAAAAGGATTTTGTCACAAATGCCAGTAATAGATCCAATATAAAAGTTATGGCTTTTCTTACGAAATGCCCAGTCCTAGCCTATTTTATACCACCATCTCTACATACAACGTTGTTTTACGTGCAACGAATGACAGATCAGTAATTGACGCGACCGTGATTTCATTTAAGTATCTAATTTGTATTTTTGCAGCTCAAATTTTGAGAACAATAGGCTCTTTGATTTCGGTGTGTGACTTTTCCACTTGGGCATTTCAGCTTGAAACTAAAACCCCCGTAAAATTAGATAATAATTGTATGTAAATGGGATTCACAATTCATACGTTGAAATAAAAATTAAATGATTTCAAAGTGCGCACCGAAAATTAATATTGACGAGTGAAAAGTCAAATTACAAACAGTTCGCATTGTCACTTCATAAGCAATATCGATTCATATCTCTGAACAGTAGTCAGGTTATCATCAGATGACGTTAGCTGTCCTATATTATCGTGCTGTGTATTTAGAATCGACTTGATCTTGGGAAACACATTCACTGCAATCAGACTCTATGCATATAAGGAATCAAGAAGAGATAGGTTTGATATGCTATCCTATCCTAGCCAAGGTGTCAAGTGTCATCCATTATACAATTTAACGGTGAACGTAGCCTGTTCCCAGCCACTAGTCCATCATCAAGTACACACTAAAAATAACTGTAAAATAATGACAGCGCACAAGTCTACGAAGCGAACTGGACTTGTACTCATCACATTTCACAATCACACTTCGGCTTACATATTAAGGAAACAGATTTTCAAATTTAATAACCGAAAAAAATAAAATTAAAAAAAAAATATTTTTGCGATAAATTTGTAAGACAAAATGAACGTTTTTATCGTGCCATGCATAAATGATAGGCGGTACCCATCGATGCAGTGTGGTGCAATAAAATGAACGATTGGCGATAAACGTTGCTTTATGCGAATTCAGTAACGCTTCGTGATGGGAACTACCCCTAGTTCTGGGTGATTTATCTGTTCTCGGAAAAACAGGATACTCGAAAGCGGGTTCAGAATTAATCAGCACATCAACACAGAGCTATTGAGCCGTAGCTGGTGATTGACAAATTGATTGCAATGGAGATAGTCGTTTTGTTTTGCGAAGGGAGTTTGAAATTTTAAAAAAATAACATATAGATAGTTTATTACTGCGCTTGTTTACTGTTCGGCGATGCAATTATATATTTACTCCTTCAGATGTTTTTGATCATAATTAACATTTCGAGGAAGTAATAATAAATGTGTATATAAACATTTGTGTATATAAATTTCATTTGTAAAATATTCTAAAAATATGCATCAGTATGCTGACACGTCAGCTACGATGCCCAGGTCCCAAGCACAATTTGAGGAATTCCTAATTTCGCAGTAATTGCTTAAGTAATTTTCAAAGGATATCATAAAAGGAATTCCAGAAGTATTTTTAAAGGAATTTCCGAAAGGTTTCTCGTAGTAATTCCAAACAAATTTCCAAAGAAGTTTACAAATGAATTCCAAAAAAGATTTTAAAAAGGAATTTCTACACAAATTCCCGAAGAAATTTCTAAACGAATTCGTAAAAAGAATGCTCAAAGGAATCCCTATTTGCGATGAAATTTCTGAAGGTATTCAAAAAAAAAAATAAAAACGAGTTTTCAAAAAAAAAATGGAATTGAAAGGAATTTAAAAAAATTGGGATTGATGATGATGCGATGATGCCTTTCTCGTGCATCGTAAAATGTACTGAAAAAACCACTTATGTCAAAAAAGCACTTTAAGGGAATAAATCGCACATTTTCTATCATTTTGCATGTTTTTGTATTAAATACTAGGCATTTCCACCATTCTAGAGAAATTTTTTTTTTTTTTTTTGAAACTTTTTTTCCTTGGGAAAAAACAATGATTTTTCAATAATTCCGAAATGCAATGTCCGATCGGGTCAATTTTCAATAGCAAACAATGGGACCGCATTCCCCGTCGAATGCAACTTGTTGCGAGTAAATCGGGTAATGCTAAGTTCCAAAAAGTGAGTCTACAAAATTTGTACACATACACACATACATACGCACATACAGACATCACCTCGATTCGTCGAACTGAGTCGATCGGTATTTGTTTATTTGTTTATTTATTAAAATAATTCAACTGACAATGAATGTCTAAATGAATATTAGTTAAACTAATTTGTTACGGTCAGCGGTACGGAAAAAGTCTAGTAACCGATGACGAAACACGTCAACTGATGAATTAAAGTCAAAAATATCGAAGAATTCGTTGAAGCGGCGACTGATGAATCGAATTGGTTCGTGTAGTGCATAGTTGCTAGTCTGTGGTTCTAGAAGCAAAAATAGACGTTGACGAAGAGGTCTTTCAGGTGCATATAGATTTAACTGCGACAGTAGTGCTGGACAATCGATGTGACCCGTGAGCAGCTTCGCAGCAAACGTAGCTTGAGCGGCGATCCGTCTAAACTCTAGTGGTTCGATGCTAATCAACCGGCATCGCTCCTCGTACGGTGGCAAGTTCGTCGGATCACGCCACCTTAGGGATCGAAGAGCGCATCTTAGAAACTTCCGTTGAACGGCTTCGATCCTAGCGATCCATGTGGTCTGGAAAGGGCACCAAACAACAGCGGATGATTCCAGTATTGATCGCACAAGGGAACAGTACAGTGATCTAAAGCATAACGGATCACGGAATTCGCCGGCAATTTTGAAAATAAAACCCAAAAGACGATTAGCTCGGGCTACAATGTCATCGTAGTGAGGTCTGTATTTCAGTCCGCTATCCAGGATGACGCCAAAATCCTTAATGTGCTGAACGCGAGTGAGCGATCGTCCAGACAGGACATAGTCAAAGATGATTGGTGCGTTTTTCCGGTGATATGAAATGATGTTGCATTTTCCAATACTTAAGTCCATGAGATTTCTTGAGCACCAGTCCGCAAAAACATACAACATATTTTGCAGATCGTTGCAGTCTGTCAGGTTTTTTATTACGTAATAGATTTTTGAATCGTCTGCGTAGAAGAGGCGGCAGCCTTGTGTCAACAGCATGAAAATATCATTAATAAAGATCAAGAACAGTAGCGGGCCCAAATTGCTGCCTTGAGGTACTCCCGATTTGTTTGCGAAAACTTCTGATTCTGACGTGCCAATTTTCACACGCATCGAACGATTCTGCAAATATGACCTAAACCAATCGGTAGCCGTTGATGAGACGCCAAGTAACATCAGCTTAGCAAGCAGAATTTCATGGTCCACAGTATCGAAATATTACACTATGGGTCTCCGGGCCTTCTATCAAAAGTTGTTTTCTGGAGTAGTCCTATAGCCTTTCGGTACAACTTTGTTGTACGAGAAAGGCAAAAAATCCGATGGAATTTCCGAAGTTTTTCCTAAACCAATTTGCGTAGGTATTCCTCCAGAAATTCCGAAGAAATTTTCAATGGAATTCCCAAAATAATTAGTAAAGAAATTTTCGAACGGAATTCCCAAATTAAATGAAGAAATTTCTGACAGTCCTAAATTTCTGTAAAAAAAATGTCTGAACATTTATTCACAAATTCTTTTGGAGTTTCCTCCAAGGATTTCTTTAGGAAAACCTCCGAAAATTACTTAGGAGATAAATCCAGAAATAGGTTTGAAAATTCCTCAAAATATTCCTTTGGAAATTCAAAGAAGGCATAAAAAAATCGGAAAATCTATTCGGAAATTTTTTTAAGATCTTTTTTTTTTACATTTTTTGAGAAAATCATTCAAAAATTCCTTTAGTAGAAATCCTTCGGTTGTCGGCACCCTTTTGTTCTTGGTTTTAACATTCTCCCAATTGAGTAATATTGAAATATTTGCATCCCAATGGAAGCCTATAGGCATAACCTGGGAGGGAGAAACAGATACGAAAAATGTGTGTGTCAAGCCGAGCCGAAATCAAGCTGTCAGTGTGAGCCGAAAACGAAACTCTCGGCAAGCAAATTTTTGAAGGCAATATAACAACAATAACACGCAAAATAGAATTTAGTCATTCCATGTGGCACCTACGTTGATTGATTTTTCATGTTGAAAATTTACTTGTTGCATGACGACAGTATATACTTAATTTGAAGTGTATTATCGAGAGCTCCCTCCCAGGGCATAACCTAATAACTGGTGAAGAAATTTGATTTATTTTTAAAAAAAATTTTGAGCCTGTTTCCACTGGATATTTTTTTTTGTTAGACGACGCATGTCAAAATGTCAATATCTGATGTCTGTCAAAAGTTACTCCGGGGTGCCGGTGTTTGATATATTTTTGGAATTATTTCAAAAATTCTTTTAGCAATTCCTTCGGTCATTCCTCCTGATTTTTTCAGCAACTCTTCCAGAAGTTTCTTTAGACCTTGGGAAGTTTTTTTCTTTGAGCATTCTTTTGAAAATTTCTTCAAAAAATCTTCTGAGAATCCTTCAGGAAATTTGAAAGCAATTTTATATTGTTTCACTAATGAAATTTCTGGAGTTTTTTTTCTGGAGAAATTATTGAAGGAATTTCTAAATGTATTTCATGAGGAATTTCCAAATGAAGTCTGGAAGGAATTTCCGAAGAATAATGAAGTATGAAACGAATCCACGAAAGAATGTCCAATGGAATTTCCTAACAAATATCTATTGGAATTTTCATATAATTTTCTAAATTTCTACAGGAATTCCTTCGGAAACTCTTGCAAGGAGTCGTTCAGGAACATCTGTAGAAATTCTAATAGAATTTCTCAGGGAATGCCTTTGAAAATCTGGACAGTAGTAAAACAAAACCCTGTTTTGAATCTGAAATTAAGATTTTATTCCTTGCTTCATACAAAAAATAAAAACAAAAATATCGGAATTGCAGTCGATTCGTCATCAATTTTCGAATATTTCCATGAATTGGGGATTTACTTCGGAAGTTTCTCCACAAATTTCTTAGAGTATTCCAGAAGTTCATTCGGAAAATTATCCAGACAGTACTTCGCAAAAAATACCCTAGGAATTAATTCGGTTAGTCATCCAAAAATTCTTTCAGGCCTACCTTCAAAAATTCCTACAGGAATTCTATCGTGAATTTCTCTAAGTAATGCATCGGAAATTCCTCCAATAATTCATTACAAAATTACTCAAGGAATTTCTCCGCAAATAAGTCTAGAAATACCTTTAGAAATTCATTAAAGAATCCTTTCGAAAATTCCTTCGGACAAATTTAATTTGAAATTCTTTATGACCTTCGGATAGGGTAAATGACCCAATAGTTGAGGCAATAAGCACGCGCAATCACTGTTTTATCACTTACATCTAAGCGATACTGCATTTCACTTACCTTGGAGGTGTATCCAAAAGTCCATAAACACTATTTAAAGCGAAATATATTCAGGTCGCAACGTAAACTATCACTGCTGCTTAAAATCCATCCTCCAAATATTTGTACAATGTTCCAATGGTTGCGGTATTTTTTAACCCGTGTTCCTATAGTTGCGAACCCCATTGTTTTTGCATGAGATTCGCGACTATAGGAACACTACCGCAACTATTAGTGCAAAGGCCAGAAAAAAAATATGTATTTGAGGATAATTTACCGATTTCAAAGATATTGCTCAAATGTTTTCGTTTATATTGTATGCTGACAGTACAACTAATTGATCAACACTGTGGGTTGCTATGTTTAATCTGTAGATTCCTCAAAAATTACACTATCGCAACTATAGGAGCATCCACGACTATCGGAACTTTTACCCTATTGCTTTAATTTTTTTTTTTTGAGGATCACTTCAGAAATTCTTTTAGAGATCATTCGGAAATTACTTTAAGAAATCTTTCGGAAATTTCATCTGGAAATTTCTTTGAAATTTCCGTTAGAAACTCTTCGAAAATACCTTAAGTATTTCATATGCGTTCTGAACTTTCGACATCGATTTTGTTAACCTTTTCACTTACTACTTTTTCGCAGCCGTCTTTCAACCTATTTTGAGGATTTTGGTATAAATCGATCGACACACTCTTTAAGATTTTCCCCAACTATTAAAAACAATTGATGAAAGTTGCTAAACTATTGAAAATTGAATATCGTTAGTCACTGTTGAAAATCATTTAATCCGCCAATCACGTACGCGCATCACAAGCACAGACATCAAAATCGTGCAACTTACGGGTTGGGCTCTAATCCATCGGTTCAATCAAGACTACACGGAAAGCAGACACGAGGACCCCACAGTAACTGACGCAACGATGGCGCCGGTAGCAGCGCGGTCCCAGCGGAAAGAGAATCATCGATTGACCGTCGCTGACAGCAGCAGTATTTAAGTTGATTGCAGAAATGTGGTCGATGGCGCTCCCGGGACATCAGCGCTAATGCTGAAAGTTTACTCTGAATGGCGGCGTCTCAGCGGAACATCATCGAGTGGCCGTCGGACAGCAGCAGCAATCAAGTGATTTTTGTATGTTAGGTTTGTACTAACGCTTGTTTGCTGTGAGTGATTAGAAAGGCGCATTGTGGATTAATAATCGGTTCTTTTCATGACCAGCAATTTATAAGTAGAAAGGGTTGATTGCAAAAATGGCTTCAGTTGCGATCCCACAATTTCATCGATAGATGTACTCCCAGTAGGCTATTGCGCTTCAACGCTCCCATCTAAAGCCGCAATTGCAACTTCAACCAGCTGGGAATGGGCCGTTACAAATACTTATTTAAAGGTATGCCTTACTGGTCTCCGAAAGCTCAGGAATCATAAAAAATAAATATTAAAATGAAAAAAAAAAAAATCAAAAAACTGCTCAGATTCTCGGATAAATCCTCAAAATTATCCGAATTTTATTTTGCTGCCCCCTCGAAATATTATTTATGGGCAAAAGAATTCGAGTAAGGGGGAGACATAATTGTTCTTAAATGTTTGAATCAGCTATACGGAAGAGTTTTGGTCAAATAATGTTGCTATTTCAGTTTGTTCAGCCTGTGTCGGGAATGAGACCCTGCTGGGAATACCATCCGTAACCCTACTGAAAGAAAGAAAGTTAGCGTTCGTAGCAGAACCACAAAATTGACGTCTATCGCGTTTCAGCGGTATTAAATTTTCTTTCAAGATTCTGATTTCGTTTTATGTTTGAGATTAGAAAGGCCCATTAAAACCAAATCGGTTCCCCTCAGAAAAGAAGATTGACACGAAACGATTTTTTTTTTTCAAAGTGTAAATCATAATGGTTTGGCGACGGCGGCAAAAAATAACCAGCCAGCAGTAAAACCACAAGCACGTGTCGTAGGGAAATGCTGCAAACATGTATTTGCATGGATGGACCACGCTTCAGCGTCAAATAATCGAGTGGCTGATGCTGGCGTCAGTGGAAGTCAGGGAAAATTGTCTGTCTAGATTCTAATTAATAAGAAAGCTGCAAACGATAGCTGAGATGAGATAAGTCCGAGCTAAATGCCCTCACACAATTTATCCAATATTCACGCGACAGGCTGCTCCAGTGTGACCTGCAGAATAGAGCAAGTTACCGGCGTTTGTCAAATCGCCAAATAAAAATCGATGATTTCTAACAGGCAAAAGGTTTAAAAAAACGACAGTGACAGTCTTATCTCATCTCAGGTCAGATGCAGAATCACAAACACTCGTCTAAGTGAGAGGCTGCAAACATTTATTCACATGGATGCATGAATAGTGTTTGTGGCGTTCCAGCCGCAACTTAACGAGTAGCTAAAGTTGGCGCCAGTAGCACTCAAATGAAATTTTTTCCACAAGATTCTGATTTTGGTTTGGCTGCAGTCTGTGATTGTAAATGCGCATTATTGGAAATTTAGACCTGTGCACCGATTGAAATTATACTGGCGGCGGCGTGATAAATCATTTTCAGCCAGCGGCAGCGGCGTCACGCCGTTGATAATTGGCGGCGGCGGCGTTGGTCGGCGTGGACTAATTTCAAGTGTAAAATATTCTCCAGATTCTTCAGAAGTACCTCAACGAATTCCTCAGCATTTTTTTCACGAATTCGATGGAAGTTTATCAAAAAAATCCTCTGGACATTCCTCCATGAATTCAACCGGAAGTTCCTTCAGGATTTCATTCCGAAGTTCCTCTAAGATGTCGTCCGGAAGCTCCTCCAGGATTTCGTCTGGAAGTTTATCCAGGACTTCGCCCGGAAGTTTATCCAGAGTTTCGTCTGGAAGTTTCTCCAGGATGTAGTCCGGAAGCTCCCCCAGAATGCCGTCCAAAAATTCCTTCAGGATATCGTAAACTTTCTCCAGGACCTTCAAGATTTCGTTTGGAGTTCCTTCAGGATTTCGATTGAAGGTTCCTCAAGGATGTTGCCGTAAGTGCCGTAAGAACTTCCAGATGACATCCTAGAGGAACTTTCAGACGAAATCTCGGAAGAACTTCAGGAGGAATTCCTAGATGAACTGTCGGACGAATCCTGAGGATCCTTCAGACGAAATCCTGGAGAAACTTCCGGACGAAATCTTGAAGGAACTTCGGGACGAAATCTTGAAGGAACTTCAAAACGAAATCCTGGAAGAACTTCTGGACGACATCCTGGAGGAACTTCCGGGCGAAGTCTTGGAGGAACTTCCGGAAGAAATCCTGAAGGAACTTTAAGACGAAATCCTGGAGAAACTTCCGGACGAAGTCCTGGATAAACTTCCGGATGAACAACTGGAGAAAATTCCATACGAAATGCTAGAGGAACTTACGGCAACATTCTGGAGGAATTTCCGGACGTCATCCTTGAGGAACGGAACTTCAGGACGAAATACTGAAGGAACTTACGGACGAAACCCTGGAGGAGGAACTTTCGGAGGAATTTAGTGATGAACTTAATTTTAAAACTAAAAAATCACTTAAATACAAAGAGGGAAAAAAATCCGGAGGAATTCCTGGAGGATCTTCCGGACGAAATCCTGGATGAACTTCTGGATGACATCCTGGAGGAACTTCCGGACGACATCCTGGAAAAACTTCCTGACGAAATCCTGGAGAAACTTCCCTGGAGGAACTTACACGAAATCCTGGTGGAATTTTTCGACGAAACCATGGATGAACTTCTGGATGACATCATGCAGGAACTTCCGAACGAAATCCTGGAGGAACTTCCGGATGAAATCCCGGACGAAATCCTGGAGGAACTTCCAGATGACATCCAGGAGGAACTTCCGTACAAAATCTCGGAGGAACTTCCGGAGGAATTCCTAGATGAACTGTCGGACGAAATCCCGAGGATCCTTCAGACGAAATCCTGGAGAAACTTCCGGACGAAATCCTGGAGAAACTTCCGGACGAATCCCTGGAAGAACTTCCGGACGAAATCCTGGTGGAAGTTTCCGACGAAATCATGGATGAACTTCCGGATGACATCCTGCAGGAACTTCCAAACGAAATCCTGGAGGAACTTCCAGATGACATCCAGAAGGAACTTCCGTACAAAATCTCGGAGGAACTTCCGGAGGAATTCCTAGATGAACTTTCGGTCGAAATTCCGAGGATCCTAAGAGATCCGAGGAGAAACTTCCGGGCGAAATCCAGGAGGAACTTTCAGACAAAATTCGGAAAGAACTTCCAGATGGAATCCTGGAGGAACTTCCAAAAAAAACCTGGAGGAGCTTCCGGACGAAATGCTGGATACAATTTGATACGAAATCCTTGAGGAACTTCCGGTAATATCCTTGAGGAACCTTCGTAATCCTGAAGGAATTCCAAAGAAATCTTGAAGTAATTTCCGAACGGCATCCTGGAGGAATTTCCGGACGACATCCGGGAAGAACTTCCGGACGAAATCCTGGAGAAACTTCCGGACGAACCCCTGGAGGAACTTCCGAACGAAATCCTGGTGGAATTTTCCGACGAAATCATGGATGAACTTCTGGATGGCATCCTGCATGAACTTCCGAACGACATCCTGGAGGAACTTCCGGATGAAATCTCGGAATTGTCAGGAAGTTTCTCCAGGATATCGTCCGGAAGGTCCTCCAGGATGTCGTCCGGAAATTCCTCCAGGATGTCGTTCGGAAATTGCTTCAAGATTTCATTGGAATTCCTTCAGGATTACGAAGGTTCCTCAAGGATGTTGCCGGAAGTTCAAGGATTTCGTATTAAATTGTATCCAGGATTTCGTCCTGAAGCTCCTCCAGGGTTTTTTGGAAGTTCCTCCAGGATTTCATCCGGAAGATCCTTCCCAATTTTGTCTGAAATTTCCTCCTGGATTTCACCCGGAAGTTTCTCCAGGATTTCGTCCGAAAGTTCATCTAGGAATTCTTCCGGAAGTTCCTCCGAGATTTTGAACGGAAGTTCCTCCAAGATTTCATCCGGAAGTTCCTCCAGGATGTCGTTCAAAAGTTCCTGCAGGATTTCTTCCGGAAGTTAATCCATGTTTTCGTCGGAAAATTCAACCAGGATTTCGTCCGGAACTTCCTCCAGGGTTTCGTCCGGAAGTTTCTCCAGGATTTCGTCCGGAAGTTTCTCCAGGATTTCGTCCGAAGGATCCTCGGGATTTCGACCGAAAGTTCATCTAGGAATTCCTCCGGAAGTTCCTCCGAGATTTTATACGGAAGTTCCTCCTGGATGTCATCTGGAATTCCTCCAGGATTTCGTCCGGGATTTCATTCGGAAGTTCCTCCAGGATGTCGTCCGGAAGTTTCTGCAGGATGTCATCCGGAAGTTCATCCATGATTTCGTCGGAAAATTCCACCAGGATTTCGTCCGGAAGTTCCTCGAGGATGTCACCCAGAAGTTCATCCAGGATTTCGTCAGGAAGATCTACCAGGATTTTTTTTCCTCTTTATTTAAGTGAGTTTTTAGTTTTAAAATTAAGTTCATCACTAAATTCCTCCGGAAGTTCCTCCTCCAGTGTTTCGTCCGTAAGTTCCTTCAGTATTTCGTCCTGAAGTTCCGTTCCTCAAGGATGACGTCCGGAAGTTCCTCCAGGATTTCGTCCGGAAGTTCTTCATGATTTCGATTAAAGGTTCTTCAAGGATGTTGCCAGAAGTTACTCCAGGATATCATCCGAATGCTCCTCCAGGATGTCGTCCGGAATTTCCTCTAGGATGTTATCTGGAAGTTCCTCCAGGATGTCATCTGGTAGATCCTCCAGGATTTCGTCCGAAAGTTCCTCCAGCAACTCTTCCGGAAGTTTCTCCAGGACTTCATTCCTCCGGAAGATTTTCCAAAATTTCTTTCCAGAATTCCTACAAAGTTTCTTGGAAGTTTCTCCAGGAATTTCATCATACGTTCTTCAGGGAGTTTAGCAGGAAGCCCCTCAGATAATTCCTCATAGATTGCAGGATTTTTACTGGAAGCTCCTTCAAAATCCTTTTAAAAAATTCTCTGGAGTTCAGATATTCCATAGGAGCTATTACAAAATTTCATCGTGAATTTCTTCAGAAACTTACCTGTAGTTTATTTAGATTTTTCATGTATATTGTGTGTGTGTGCTGGGGGTGTTGGTCAAGTAGTACTACGCATAATTTGATCATATCTCATGCTCCGTAATGGTGCCCTTTTCGTTATGGAGACTAGTGCTGTAAAAAGGAATCACTGCTGAAGCAAGAAGGTTGTCTTCAGGGAGTGTAGGGGATGGAGATGCACTAGCTAGCCATAACAGGAACAGCAAAACATCACAAGGACGCCCTTATTCGTACTGACTACTCAGGTAGTAGAAGGTCGAGAAGAGCCACCGCTGCCAAGTAAAGCGTGAACCGGATAGCTGGGACTCCCACAATATCCGCGGCAATAGTAGCAAACGATGCCCTGTACGTATTTAATTTTCAATATATGAAGTAACGAAAATATAATACAAATGAGGTATCAAAAATATAATACCACTCTAATTCCCAAGATCGCCTTTAGACTTATGTTTTAGTTTTCAAATAACTTTAATCCATAATTCATTTAGTTGACATTGAAGTCAATCGATGTGTATTTAAAAGTAACTTGAAGCTTAATCAAAAAATCATAGCAATTTTTATGAAATCTTTATTTCGTGAGTTGGTTTTATTTTTATATTTTAGTGTTCAAATTCGTATTACTTTAATTAGTGAAATATTTGTGGTCAGTATTCTTCTACAATTATTCCGATATCATAAAGAGCTTAAAAGATACATAATACTCTTGGTATGATGGAAATTATGTCCAAGTATGAAAAACTATTGCAGCAAAATTCTTAAAATTCAATGAATTTGACAAAAAAAGGAAGTAAAAATATGGTTTTGAGCGAATACGGACATTTGGGTCTTAGAGGGTTAAAGGAAATAATTGGAACATTCTCACCAGATTCAAGCGTCCGTTGTATTCTTCTCAATCAACCAGCTGCGCAATTCAGTAGGATACGTCATCAACGACGACCACAGAAACGATTTTCCGACGATTTTCAATGGATGGTAGTATAAGTTAAGAAGTTCGTCCGGACGCGAAACACTATTCTTATTTATCACTTAGAGCGAAAGAAAAAAACACAGGACGAAAAGCGGACGAAAGAAAAAACCGTCTTCTTCCGTTGTCACAACTTCTCACTTAAAATATGTACTTTATCACTAGGGGTTCGCTCTTCTGTACCTTTTTGAGTATAACTTCCAGTAAACCACAATTGCCGCGACGACATTCGGCCAAATCAAAGCCTATTTTAGCTGGTATTAATACCGTTCACATTCGCACAACACGCCGGAACGCCTTTTTTTATATAAACTAAGCTCAATTCGCGTCTTTTGAATCAAATTCATTTAAATTCCATTTAGATTTTTCATGTATATTACTCTAAAATGCCCACCAATTTTTCCTCAAGGAATTTCTCAAGAAGGTCATCCAAGAACTCTTTATAAATTACTTCGAGAACTCTCTAGAAATTTCCACCGAACTATTTTCACACCTCACATATAATTTCTAACGCAGCTCCGACCCAAACCCGCGAATTATTTCGGAAATATCTCTGGCATGGGAATTCAATTGCGAATTCCAAATTAAATTAATCCGGAAATCCCTCCAGGTATTTCCCAAAACAATCATCCAAGATCCCCAGTAGAATAATTTTAGAATTCTTCAGTAATTCCTTCAGAAATTCCTCTGGAATGTACACGAAAATTCCTCCGAAAATTATATATTTGAATTTCTTCCAGCAATCCCCACATTTACATAAATTCCTTCAAAAAGTTCCTTAATTTTTTTCCTGATACTTCCACCCAAATTTCGCCCATGAAAATTATACATATACTCCGCCTTCTCTTCCTCGAGTTTCTCCAAAATTTTCCGTGGAAATTACTTCAAGAATACTTCAATAAATTCCAACTAACTAACTAACTAACTGACTGGAGATCCCAGTGGATTTTTCTGATGAATTCATGAAACAATCGAAGAAAGGAATTTCGAAGGAATTACTAAAAGAAGTTGAAGTACTTTCAAAGAAAATTAGTAAGAAACTAGTTGATCCAGCAGACGTTGTCCTACATAGTACGCAATATTGCGCATACGAAACTTAATTCTACTTTTTTTTACGATTTACTCAACTTGACTCGTGATTTCTGCATGAGGAAAGATCATACAAACACGTTGGAAACTCTAATGAACATATCTGCTAAATGAACTAAGAAAAAAAAATCTCTTCGTTTTTCAAATTAAATTAACTGAAGTTTTAAATGAAATTCTGAAATAATTTCGGACCAAAACACCAAAGAAATTTAATTTGGTCTAAAATAAATCCTAAGTTTTCCAATAAGGCATCTACGTTATGATGAGAAAAGTAATATCAATCTATCTGTCACAGCTGAAGTAAACAATTCACAATCCTCGCGACGCTAAAAAACGCCATAACTGCCATCGTTCTAAAACTGGCAATGTTTGGATTTCCCACGAATATCTCCCCCAGTAAAATACCTTTTCCACCCGGCCAAACACTTCAACCTGAACGCGGTGGATCTTCCGCAATACAAATAGAAATCCATCATCCTTGGAGCAGTATCCGATCCGAACTAGAACCGGTGTGCCACCACCAGACACGACCACAATCGGCCGGTTTATTATTCTCGTCGTGTGTCGCTCATGGGTTAAGTGGCAGTCAGTGCATACGATTAACATGCACCACGGCCCCGCGTACGGATCGACGAGCGGACAATAAGCCAGGGCGGGAGGACCCCATTCAGTGAGCTGAACAAGTAGTTCACTGGGCTAACCAGCATCCGCGACAAGCACCGACGACTGTGCGGACGGATCCAACCGAGCGGACACGGCGACGAAGAGTCAAGTCGCTGCACTGCTAAAGCTGAATGTGATGTGCTGACAGATCCATTTAAAACTAAAGCACCCTCTTGGCAGCTTGTGTTGATATTGCAATTATTTCATGAGACAGCAGCGGCAATACCAGCTTGTTGATCTGATTTACTTCCTCGCGAGTTTTTTCAACGGGTGACTTGGGCGAGGGCGCAAGAGCAGATTCATTCATGGAGAAATCGTGATGCAACTTTCATCTCTGAATAATAATAATACTGCCCGCTTGGACCCGTGTGGCTGCTGGCTGCGGACTGCTAACTATAATCAACAAGGGACCGAGCATGTTATTATTTATGCACACGGGCTGTCCGTCGCAATCGTTTCTCGCCGGACTTGTTGTGTTCTCTGCGGGGGGACCTGTACCTACCTCACACGTCGCGTCCTCACGTTTGCCCAACCAATGCCAACGGTACGCCCAACAACCCATCCAAACGGAGCAACGGCGACGGGCCCATATGGGAAGCGACGAATCCCGTGCGCAAAGTGTCAGTGTGAGAACCAGATGATTCAAGGTTCCAAAGGCCACGGTAGCATACCGCGCCAACTCAGGCCCAGGCTCCCGCTTGAAGCTTATCGATCCGTTGAAATCTGGCATGTTGGAAAAGTGCCTCATGAGCAGCCAACAAAGCCGCAGTAACAGCGACAAAGTGAGATGTGTTGATTAGGCTCAGCTGCTTGGTACCTTTTTATAGCCACTTCTTGGAACTTGCTTTTTCGGACGAAACGATGTCACTCGGTGAAGGGATTGTGCAAACATCATAATTCCCTTCGGTACGCGCGACACCATTTTGCACCTACTTCCGGACGATCCGCCGCCAGCATCCAGCAGCAGCACATATTTCGAAACCGAGATTTTCTCAGACAGATTTCATCTCGGTCCTCAGAAGTGGCCCTTCTATTTCGCACTTTGAACTCGGCCAGCCACGCTTTTCGCAACCGACCGACGAGCGCTTTGTTTCGGTTGATGAAATGGACTTACGACACGCAGCCGTCCTCCATCCGATGACGATGGCGACCACGGCTAGGGCAGATTGGTACGAGATCGATGGGAAAAATCTTGTCAGAGCAGCAGCGGTTATGACCTTCTTGACATCGCAGCATAATATCGCTTGGTCGCAAAATTTGTCGCCAACAACGGCTGCCTGAAACTGAGTTTTGTCAGTCTGAGAACTCCAATGGATGAACAGAATTTTAATTACCTCTCAGAAAATGAAGCAATAATTTAGGCAGATTGCTGAATCTAGTTCAAGGGCAAAACGATGGGTAAGTGTTTCAGTTGTGTCATAAAAGTAAAAGGGGCTTCTTTTGTTGACGATGATTTCAAAATGACGATGAAATGAAAATTTAAAAAATGAATAATATATGAAAAAATATTAAAACTTTTAAAACAAAATTAAAAAAAAGTTTATAATATAGAAAATTTAACTTGAAGATTAAATTTTAAAGTTTAGAAATTTGAAATTTGAACAAACAAAATATTTAATATTAAAACTACAAAAAATTAAAATATGTTTTAAATACTTTTTGGACTTTAAATCTCTAATCTGAAAATTTTTAAAGCAAAAAAAAAATCAAAAATTCTTAAATATTTAAAATTTTGTATTTTTTTTATTGTTTCAAAATTTCAAAATAATAAAATTAGAAAAACAGTATATAAGTTTTAGAATCTTCAAACTTAGATTTTCAAAATTTCATAAGTTTAAGTTAGTAATATTTCAAAAACAACAAAAAATTTAAAAAAATTAATTAATTTGAACTTTAAATTTTTAATTCCTTTTGAAAATTTAAAAAAAGTTCATGTTTTAAAAATTTATGGATGTTTTAACATTTTGAATCAAAATTTAAAAAAAATAGAAAAAAAATTGGGAATTCAAAAATTTATAATCTAAGGAATTAAAAAAAATTCATAACGGAAAAAATTTAAAATTTTAAAATTTAGAAAAATTAAAATTTATTAATTTGAATTTTTTTTTTTATTGTTTTATATTTGAGAGGACCTTTTCATATCTGGTTATTCGAGTCCATTGTTTGAATCTATTGTTTACCCTGGCAAAATACTAATCTTTTCTTAAATTGTGTTGTAATATTCGATATCTTTTAGGTGCACAATAACTTTCTTCGCTTTCTCTGGATCTGGTCTGCTGAAGTGTCTCGAAGATTCATTGAGAAATCTACTTTTATTCGTTTTAGACCTGGACAATCCACGTTCATACGCCCCACTGACTGCTGAGCTTAAAATGCTGGCACTGGGGATGAGGATCTCCTTCTGTTAGAAGCCTGCGTGCAAGCCTGGTGTGCCCGATTAGAAGGCGGGCGAGAATGTTGCCTATTTTCGATGAAACATTTTTTAAAAAATTGAAAATTTAAAAGTTTAAAAAATTCCAGAAGCTAAAAAAAAGTATTTTGTTTTGGAAATCTGAAAATAAAATGTTTAATTTGAAAATCAAAACTTAAAAATTCGAAAATTTCATTTAAAGACAAAAATAAATCCAATTTTTTAAATTTTAAAATTGAAAACTTTCAAAATTTTAAAATTTCAGGGATTAAAAATTAAAGAAATAAAATATTAAAAAATTTAAAAGTATAAAAATGTGAAGTTTAAAAAATTTATAATTTATAAGGCCGATACAAATATTTAGAAACTATTTTGTCTCCCCCTCCCCTCGAATTGTTTTGCCAAAACATAATATTTTGAGGGGGCAACAATTTTGAGGATTTTCAAAACATTTTTTAACAAATCCGAGGAGTATTTTTAAATTTTTTTTCATTTTAATATTTTTTTATTATCCCCCCACCTCCCTCTTGAACTTTCGGAAACCAGTAGGACTAAATGTTAATTAAATATTTGTAACGGCCTAAATTTGGAAAAATTAAAATTAAAATGCCCTAGAAATTAAAATTTAAATAATATCTACATTCAAAAATTAAAAAAAAATAATTTATGTATTTAAAATCTTGAGAATTAAAAAAAATACAACAGTTAGTAGTTTTTAAAATTGGAAAATTATATGAATTACTATTTATGATCCAAAATTTCGAAATTTAAAATTTTAATAACAAAAAAAAATTAAAAACTAAAAATGTATATGCATCAAATAATTTAAAAAATCTTAAAATTCAAAAATTGGGGATTTAGAAATTGCAAAATTTCAAAATTGAGAGGTTATCAAATTTTTTGAAAATTTTGAAAGTTTGAATTTTCAACTTTTCAACAACAAAACATTTCAATGTTAAAATTTTAAAGCTCGAAAATTAAAAAAAAATGAATTTTCAAAGTTTTATTATTTTGCAATTCCTTATATTCCGTATAAAAATTTAAAAATTAGAAAATTTAATGAAATTCAAAATTCAAAAATTTGTAAATTCGAACAAGTTTATGTTTACAATATTTAGAATATAAAAATAAAATAAAAAATAAAAATTTGAAATGTCAAAATTCATTTATATATAAATTTTAAAAGTTTCAATGGTTCAAAATATAAAGGCATAATAGTTTTTAAACTAATTAATAAAAAATAATAAAGTTTCAACTAGAAAATGGTAAATTTTAAAATTCATGAATGCAGAAGTTTATAAACTTAATCATTCAAAATTTAAAAATTTGAAATAGAAAAATAAAAAAAAATAAATTGAATTAAAATTTCAGATTTTAAAATTCAAATGCTTAAAAATATAAAAAAATAAAAATTCAACAATTCAAAACTTAATATAAAAAAGATTTCAAAAAATAAAAATGAAAAAGTTTAAATACAAAAATATCAAAAATTTTAAAATTCTGAAATCTACGATCATAAAAAGCTACTTTACCGATTTAAGGATCAAAAATTAAAAAATTATAAAATTTGAGAATGTATAAATTTCAAAACTTAAAAATGTAAAGATTCATAAAACTTTAAAATTTCGAAATTTGTAAAAAATTCAAAATTTTAAATTGTTATTATTAAAATGATAAAATTTTCAAATATTTAGTAATTTATCATTTTGACGGTTCAAAAATTATTTAAATTTAAAATTTTAAAATTTAAAACATCAAAATATTACAATTTAGAAAAATTTTCAATTTGTAGCTCTAAAATGCTCTAAATTTTAAAATTGAAAAAAATGTGGCTATTTAAAATTTAGAAATCGAAGAAGTTTTTGAAAACTTTAAATTTTTTACTTAAAAAATTCGACAGAAAAAATAAGAATTTTAAAAAGTTATCGTTTAAAAAACTGTTGTTTTCATTATTTCGATTTTAAATTTTAAAGTCAAAAATTAAAAATATCAAAAGTTTTAAAGTTTTGAGGCTTCAAAATTCCAAAACTTTATTTTTCTTAATTCGAATAGACCTATAAATTTTATAATTTTAGAATACAACAATTCTACGCCACAAAACTTAAAAAAATCAAAATTTTAAAAATTTAGAAACTGAAAAATTTAAAAATTTAAATATTCAGGAAATTAAAAATTTTGATTTGTTATTTGACATTTGAATACTGTAGTTGTGGGTGACAATGAATCGAATGTAGGCACTATTTCAACTACTTAAAATTTAATACCTTTTCTACGTTTCAAAATTTTTTTAAATTTCAAAAAGTTATTTCTTTGAATTTTTAAAATTCAGAGATTTTTTTTTTTAATTTTAATGTTTAAAAATTATAATATTTTGAAACTCCAAAATTTCAAAATTTCTAGGTCTTAAATTCTCAAAATAAAAAAAAATAAAAAAATGTCGTAGTTTACATAAGCGTAAAGATGGAAGTTATAAAAAATTGTTGATTTTAAAAATTCGAAAGAAAAAACAAGAATTATTGAAAGTTAACGTTTCAAAAATTTACTTTTCTAAATTTAAAGAGGGGAAAAGACGGCTTTTAAAGGTTTTGTTCTATTATTGGCAGAGGGGTTTTTGTCGACCGAATTTTATGAAATTTGGCCACAATATTCTTTGATATGCAAATAATGTTTAGGCCAAATTTGAGCATAATCAGTCATAAAAAAAAAACCTGACAATAATAGAACAAAACCTGCCAAAGCCGTCCCCCGACTTAAATTTAGTAATTACAAAATTCAAAAATTGAACGTTGCAAAAATTAAAAAGCACAATTTTTCAAAGTTTCACAATTTCACATTTTCTAGTTTTTAAATTTCATAAGAATTAAAAAGTTAAATCTAAAAATATTAAAAACTGGAAAATCCTGAAAATAAGAAATTTAATTCTAAATTAGAATATTTGAAAATATGAAAAACATATATTAAAAAAAATAAAAATTTGAAAATATAAAAATTTAAAACCTTAAAAATTTAAAGATTTCGAGGTTTTAAAATTTAAAAAAAAAACATTCAAACCCTAACATTTTTAAAATTTAAACTTCAAAATAATCAAAATCTATTTTGACGGTTCAAAAATTATTTATATTTAGGATCTCAAAATTAAATTTGAAAATCTAAAATACTCTAAATCTTTAAATTGAAAAAAAAATGTGACAATTTCAAAATCTAAAGATCGAAGAAGTTTTTGAAAACTCTAAAAAAAATATTTCAAAAGCGAGTTTCTGAAATAAAAAAAAAAAAAAAAAAAATTAGAATTTTAAAAAGTTTGCGTTATAAAAATATTTTTTTTATTATTTCGTTCAAATCAAAAAATATTTTGAGACTGAAAATTTTTAATTTTTAAGCTCCTAAACTTCATTTTTTTCAATTTAAATATTAAAATTAACCTTTAATTTTTTAAATTTGAAAAAACAAACATTTTACGCCACAACATTTTTAAAACTTAAGAACTCAAAAAAATAAAAAATCCAGATATACAAAAAATTAAAATTTTTGGTTTTTTTAATGTAGACATTTAAATACTGTCGCCGTGACTAAGTAAAGACTTAAATTTAGTAATTGCAAAATTCAAAAATTAAACGCTGCAAAAATTAAAAAGTACAATTTTCCAAAATTCTGCAAAAAAAAATATCTTTTAAAAATACATAAATCTAAAAGTTCAAAAATATTTATATTTAAACCAAATCAAAAATTTTAAAAAATTTAAAATTTGGCTGTTTAGAATTATGAAATTTATTTTTTTGGTTTTCAATTTCAGTTTCATGGAATGTATAAAAAAATTCACATCAAATAACCGGTTGAATTCTTTAATAGCGATTTCCAATGTTTTGGAATTTTTATTATTTTTTTTATTATGACTTTTTACTTTAATCTATGTATATTGAACGAATTGCACATTCTAATTTAGTGATTATTTATCATAGTTATATTTCTAGACCAACATTTGAAAAAGGAGTAATAGCCAAAATTTATTCCTCCTGATGCTTCGTCTACATATAAAGCTATACGTGGACAAAGAATCAGAAGGAATAAATTTTGGCTGTAACGCCTTTTTCAAATGATGGTCTAGATTTGAAACTTCTTTTACCTTGGAATATTTTCTGGCTCGCATCAAGACCCGGAACCAACTACCTTTAGATTAGCGTCCTATTGTCTCTGTGTACGCGAATCATCAACATTTTCCTCACTTATCGAAATAAATGCGTTTTTGACAAATGACGATTCCCGAGTTTGGGCTATTGGGTACTGATAGCATCGATTTTTAATTGGAATTTTCAAGTTCAATACCTCCAAGCTCCTCCAACTCACTCCATCCTCAGTACACTCTACTGTCAAAAATATTGCAGTCTGCAAACTCATAGAAAGCAGGAAACCCACACTTGATCCGCATCGAGTTCACAAAAGCAAGACCACCATAACAATAATCATCGAGCCGGGTTTTGTTTGTTTTCATTCTTGCCAATCCTAGCGCCTACGCCGACGATGCGGTCCCTCCCAGACCTGGTGACACAGTTTCGGGACAACTCCATTCACGCGACGCAATCATTCCGGCGGTTCCGGCGATATATTGCCGGTCGGGATCCCACGCTCGCATCCGCCGCCGTCTATGTTAGGACGTAGAACGTGGGGGTGGAATGTGGCTCGGTTGCTTCTAATTGGCATCTCAGCACAGATCTTCACACATTGCGATGGTGGAAGCTTTCTCTGCGGCGCAGCGCAGCGATTCGGTTAGAAATGTGCCAACATTGTTGACCTAGCTGGCTGGCTAGTCAATTCAAGGAGTTGTTTCAAATTTGAATCCACGTCTCCCGTGTATCGAATTTCTCATGGGTTCCAAGTGGCAGCAAGTTCAATGTCCACCGAAATCGCACACAATGGCCACATAAAATCGCATCAATTAAAGGCTCGTTTCGGGATGCCATTTCTAAATGTTCGCACCCCGAAGCTCATTTAACTACGATCATAAAAAGCTACTTAGCCGATTTGGGAAAGCCTACCGAACGTAATAAAAAGACGCTTGCGATTGCGCGAAAACAAACCAAAACGTAATTATTATCTTGATGTAACCCGATCAAAGGTGAACAGCAATATCTACTATTTAATTTTTTCTGTCATAACTTTTATCCAATTTTTAAAAATGTTTTTCCAAAATATATATTTTCTATTTTAAACTCGGAAAATAGATAACATGATATCGTTAATCTTAATTTGCAATTCCCCTTCGCTCGGGAATCGAGAAACCCGAACGGTAGTGCGTATGTAGTGCCACAAAGCCACCTTGAATCGCTGGTTCGCTCTTCCCATTGCTAATAGTGTAATTACTGGCTTTCGTCGGGTAGGGAGACCACGGGGCGAACCGCGAACCAGCCGGCCTTAACAGACAACCAGTCTAGCTTGGGCATTTAAGCGAAATTATCTACAAAGTTCATCTTTCCAGCGTTTTGCCAACCGTCATTCTATATTTCTCCGAAGTTTGGATCGCATTTGGTGTATGTGTAAGCTTGAGTAAGCTGCAGGATTAACATCTCATGATCTTATGATGGAACTTGTCTGAGCTGACTGCGACGTAGGGAAATGACCTGTGGCGATTAAATTATTTTTAACGATTCGAAACTTGTCCGATTTGAAAGACCAGTTGATCTACGTGGGTCGCTTCGTTTTCTTGGATCGTGTTTTTTTTTTGCGATACATTGCAGAGCGTGGATTTGTGATAGTCAGGATTGAACCAGAAATCGTATTTTCTACTTGATCCACACTCCCAGAAATCAGTACACATAAGATTGCTTTGTAAAAGATACCGAAGCTACACGAGGTATGGTCTGTTCGGGTCAGTAAATTGTGCTCCGCCAAACAAGTGCTCACTTGGAAGGAAAGTTGAAATAGATTCTTTGCATGGACAACTCCCTGCACTAGGTAAAGGGCCAGTTCAATTAGCGTCGCCAACCCACCGCCCTCTACAGATCACCTTGTTTTTTTATAACGTTCAATGTACCGTAAGGACCCTTTTGTTGCGTTGTTTCATTTTTTCATAAGGGAAGAATGGCAAAAATTGATAATTTAAAAGTTGAAAATCCGAAAAAATGATTATTATTTCGAAAATCTAGGATTCAGAAAATCTTCAAAGCTGAAAATCAGAAATTCATCTAATAAGATTCTTCATTCTTCAACGGGACAAAAGGTAAAAAAACAAAACATCAACATTTCGTAAGGGACAAAAGGTTGAAATAGACAAGAAACTGAAACGAAGAGAATCAATCTCACACCAGAGTTGTCTTACACAGTTGGCAAAAACTTTGCTCTTTTATTTTTCACAATTTTAAATAATTAAATAAAATTTAATCAGTGAGTACAACTAATAGATGGAGCACGCTCACATCAAAAACACCACCGGTGTGTATTGCACATCGGTATATTTTCAATGAACATAGGGAAAAATAAAAGAGCAATTTTTGTCACCCTGTCTCACACAATACGAGTTTTATTTATTTTCTGAATCAACAATCTTTTTTTTTGTAACAGATCTATCTAGATATTTATAAGATTGTTTCATAGTAATTACTCCTTCTTTGAAAATTGCTCATTCTTCAACTTTGATTGATGAGATTAGTGTGTTAGTTTTGCTTGAAGTTAAATGCATTTCACAATTTCCTTTGGAATACACCCAACTTGTTATCAACTTGTTCTTGATAGACCTTTTGTCCCTTAAACATATTGTCCTTTTCGACCTTTTGTCCCTTCCGACCTTCTGTCCCTTTCGACCTTTTGTCCTTTTCGACTTTTTGTCCCATTCGACCTTTTGTGGCTTTCGACCTTTTGTCCTCTCGACCTTCTGTCCCTCTCGACGTTTTGTCTTTTCGACCTTTTGTCTTTTCGACCTTTTGTCTTTCGGCCTTTTATCCTTTTGACCTTTTGTCTTTCTACCTTTTGTCATAGATTCTTGAAATACCTACCAATAAACAATTCGGTGTTGATTATAATCCCAACTTCAATGAAAACACTCGGCAGTTTCAAACCGTTGGACGCCTCCAAGCCAAAAAAATAAAAAATAGTCCGTGCGGCCGTTGGCGTCAGCATCGATGCTGAAAAGTTCGCGTCGGAAAACAGGATTATATTTATTTCCTTCTTCAACAAAGAAAGCAATCTTTTTGAACGAGTCACTCGTATTTCCTATACCCGGTCCTTAATCAAGTGGCGTTTCACTCAAGCTTTGGAAGGAACATGCAAGTCTTCTTTGGTGGTTTTCGCATGGATTTGTCAGAAATTTTGACTTCCTTGGCAATGTTTCTGGTGGAACGCACCAGATTGCGAGCAATTTTTCCACGTGCCGATTTGATCATCTTCGGCATACGTGCAAATCTCGGACGTCCACTTCCCGGCTTCCGCTGCTCAGACCCATCATACAGAAACATTTTAAGGCGATAAACTGTGACCAAGAGCCATCCTACCACCATAGCAATCTCATTCGGCATCTTCTGGGCGAGCAACAAACTAGTAATCACTTCTTTTGGGTAATTTTTCACAAATTTGCAACACAACAATTACAATCTCTCGGTGCGGCATTTGAAAGTAAACATAAACAAATATACTTTCAATAGAAACTAGTCACTAGCTACTCAAATTAACCCTATATTCAAGATTAAACATTTTCGCATTATTTTCTGCCGCACCCTGTAGTGCACTGATTTCCGGGAATGTAAGATTAGAGACATTTATTTTGTGTATATCTCCTAAAACTTACTTTGATTTGTCAGGTTATATGCAATAAGCGAACAATAGTGCTGCGTTATATAAGTTTGTCTAAGTCAGGCATGAGAATATCTATCGTAAGTCCAAAAAATGTATGCATGCTAAAATGCATTTGTCTTAATGATGAACCTTTGCTGCAGGCAGGCCCAGCGTTTTAGATTGGCTGTGAAACATCACAAATGAAAGCAAGTTCCCCACTTTCTTCACCAAAAATGTTTAAAAGGATGTCGGCTTTACAGGAAAAATATCGGAGGTCAAGTTTGATTATACCGTGGAGACCCAGATATTCGAAACCTTGGGAAAATTTCACTTCTGAGAGCATGCAGATGAATTTGAAATGTTTGGATCCTATACCACATTGTTTGATAATTCTAAACACTCAATCATGTGATCTATTTTCAGGAATACGAGATGTTCAAGGCTCTCCAAAACGTTTTCCAGTTCAACCCAAGTTATGTACCATATCTATCAAAGCTTTTGCAATGTTTTCTTCGTCAGCAAATATCTTATTCAATAGGCATAAACCCAATTTTCTTGAATACGAGATGCTTATGGTTCTCCAAAACGTTCTCAAGCAATGACCTCAACACCAATATGTATCCAACCTGGTTCATTAAGCACATATGCACTTGACTGATCCGTGGAGGACCAAACCGTGATTTTTCGCAAACTCCTCCAGAAATTTCTCCGCAAGTTCTTCCAGGAATTCCTCTGCAAGTTCTTCCAGGTATTTCTCCAGAAGTTCCTCCAACAATTCGACTGGACTCATAGGAGTTACACCAGAAATTTCTCCGTGAATTCTTTAAAAAAAATTCTCCGAACATCCATCTCAAATTATTTCCAAATATTTCTCCGTTAGTTCCTTCAAATATACTCAAGAAATTCTCTTATTCCTTGGTGAATTTTTCACGTCTCCTATCCCAGAGCTTGCATCAAAAAATCATTTAGAAATTCCGGAAATTTCATCAAGATGTCTTCATTAATTACTTCGAGGCCTTTCCAGAAATTCCCTTTGAATTTCTTCAGAAACTCACGTGGAAGACCTCCTACTCACGCCCCGGGAATTCTTCCCAAAGTCCCTTTAAGAACTCTCCAGGGAAATTGTTCATGGATTTTTTCTTCGGGAATTCTCCCGGAAACTCCTTGAGAAATTCGTCTGCAAATTCATCTGGCTATTTCTCCAGATATTCTTCTGGAAATTTCGTAAAAACTCTTTCATAATTACCATTAAAAATTCCCCCTGATTTTTTTCTGGAAATTATTTAAGAAATTCTCCCGGAAGATCCTGCCGGAATTCACTAAATTTCTACTTCCGCTAAAATCTCTACAAAAAAATCATAGCATAGCATAGCATAGTTACGGTGTACTTCGTAGATTGGACACTAGTAATACTCATGTTTTTCTTTTGAAATCCTTATTCAGATTGCTATCAGAAATCTAGGTGGGTGTGGTCCTTGATTTCAATCTAGGATAAAAATCACAAAAGCATGAGGATTACTACTCCTGGCCACGCCCATCTTCACCGTAACTTGGGAGGGAAAGGAAATATTGGTGTAGTGCTTACTTAACGAGAGGCCCCGACTCAGCGACACCCTCATAGTACCACGGTACCACGGAGTTGGATATTGGGGAAGGTATTCGTTGGGTCAGGATTTGCCTGTAGCTGACAATGTGACCGAGGTAGATCTTACACCGTAACACACCACGCAAAAGTGTCAACCCAGCGTTACGGGGCCCTAAAATCTCTACAAAAAAAAATCATCCAAAAACCCTTCAGGACTTTCCGAGAAATTTCTAAAAGTATTCACAGCAATATCTTAAAAAAATAACCCCGGAAATTCTTCTAGAAACTCCCCCCCCCCTTTTCTTCCAGAAATTTCTCCATGAATTTTCCGAAAAATTCCAAAAGGATTTTCCCCGGAAATTACCTCGAAAATTCCTCCAGAAATCTCTTCATAAGGTCTCCCGAAAATTCCTTCAAGAATTCCCCGGGAATTCGTTTTGGAATTCTCAAGCTATTCTACCGAAAATTCCTTCAAGAACTGCTCCATGATGTTCCTTTTTCAGGAAGAATTTCCGAAGCAATTTTGGCGAGAGTATCCGAAGGAGTTCCCAAATGATTTCCTGAAGAATTTCCTGAAGTAATTTCTGAAGAAGTTCGTGATGGAGTTCCTGGTTTGAGTCACAGGAGGATTTTTTGAATAAATTCCGATGGATTCCCTGCAGAAATTCTCGGAGGAATTCCTAGAATAGGCAAAAACTGTTCCGTATTACTACAAGCCATGAAAACAATTTTATCAAACTTGTATACAAGTGTGAAAATATCGAATCAAATAGGCAGTCTCCTATTAAGAAGTGATGAAGAAACGCTCATTTTGTGTCGGGGACCATTTTTTCTGCACAGCTGTGTAAAGTAATTTAATACGAAGGCGTAATCATAGTCGTCGAAAACCTGCCATTGAAAATATCTTCCAGATATCATGACATTTTGGCGAAGTAGAGAATTTGATGCCGATTGGAGTATGAAAATACATTAAAGGAATCAATATTCTTGTTGAAATACACCACACATTCATACTTTCGTACAAGTTCTCAAAAAATAATTATTTCTATTTGGAAAAAAACAATTCGGAATAGTGGTTTGTTTACAAAATAGAATTCTCAATGGGAAACCAACAATGGGAAACTCAAAGATGTTGGCTATTGTCAAATGTAGTGGGTAAGATAGGGAGTGTAAAGCAAGTTGAAATACATCATCAGAACCAGTGCTCCGCCGCGTTTGTTTTTTAAAAGTTTTTAAGAGTTTTTTAAAAGAAATTTATCATGGGATATAGCCTCCCAAATCAGTACTTCATCCTGCCAACCGGCGAAAAAAAGGCTCTCACGATATGCTATATATCGTAAAAGTAAACAGAGTTGATAGGAGAGAGATTTTTTCATTCTTTTTTGGAGTAAATCCTTGATCATAATAAAGGTTTCTTCAAACCAACGCGATGCGACTGTTGCTCAATTTGGTAAGGAAACATCAATGGAGCCAATAGAGTCGCAACTACAGTGATAGTTCAGGGCCAGTTTAAAGCTCTTCATTCCCATAAAATCTATATAGGAAATCCATAAAATATGTCACGTAAAATATATTGATCTGTCAATTATCTCCAAACGTCGTTATTTTGTGTAGTAACAAGCATAATTATGTACGAACTGTAACATATTTTTAAAACATGGATATTCCGAAGCATTAAAATACAGCATTTCGTAAAAAAATAGCCTCACATTTACGAAGATAATGATGTTGCTCAATGCTACATGTAGGCACCATTTCAAGAAAACTCTGGATCCTGTTGGTCCGTTGTCTACTACATCAAACACAAATATGCCTGGAGTACAGAGCCTTTTATCGAAATGGGTCATTACCAAGATTTGGGAGGAGGAAGTTTTGCCACAGAAGTGGATGGAAGGTGTCGTGTGTCCCATCTACAAAAAGGGTGATAATTTGGTGGCTCCCAAATTTTATGCCGTCGACTAGCACCAATTGCAAGGGAGTTCGTGGGGCAGTACCAGGCGGGTTTTATGGGCGAACGCTCCACCACGGACCAGGTAATCGTCATTCGCCAAGTACTGCAGAAATGCCGCGAATACAACGTGCCCACACATCATCGACTTCAAAGCCGCATATGATACAATCGATCGGGACCAGCTATGGCAGCTAATGCACGAAAACGGATTTCCGGATAAACTGACACGGTTGATCAAAGCAACGATGGATCGGGTGATGTGCGTAGTTCGAGTTTCAGGGGCATTCTCGAGTCCCTTCGAAACGCGCAGAGGGTTACGGCAAGGTGATGGTCTTTCGTGTCTGCTATTCAACATCGATCCGGAGGGAGTAATACGAAGGGCAGGGATTGACACGAATGGTACGATTTTTCAGTTATTAGTCCGTCCAGTTATTTGGTTTCGCCGACGGCATTGATATCATGGCACGTAACATTGAAAGGATGTAGGAAGCCTACATCAGACTAAGAAGCGAAGCTAAACGGATTGGACTAGTCATCAACACGTCGAAGACGAAATACATGATAGGAAGAAGCTCAAGAGAGGTCAATGTAAGCCACCCACCACGAGTTTCTATCGGTGGTGACGAAATCGAGATGGTTGAAGACTTCGTGTACTTGGGCTCACTGGTGACCGCCGATAACGATACCTGCAGAGAAATTCGGAGACGCATCATTGCAGGAAATCGTACGTACTTTGGACTCCGCAAAACGCTTCGATCGAATAGAGTTCGCCGCCTTACCAAACTGGCTGTCTACAAAACTCTTATTAGACCGGTAGTTTTCTACGGACACGAGACCTAGACGATGCTCGTGGAGGACCAACGCTCACTGGGAGTTTTCGAAAGGAAAGTGCTGCGTACCATCTATGGTGGGGTGCAGATGGCGGACGGTACGTGGAGGAGGCGAATGAACCACGAGTTGCATGAGCTGCTGAGAGAACCATCCATCGTTCACACCGCGAAAATCTAACGACTGCGGTGGGCCGGGCACGTAGCCAGAATGTCGGACAGTAATCCGGTAAAAATGGTTCTCGACAACGATCTGACGGGAACAAGAAAGCGAGGTGCACAGCGGGCAAGGTGGATCGATCAGGTGGAGGACGATTTGCGGACCATCCGCAGACTACGTGGTTGGCGAAGTGCATCCATGGACCGAGCCGAATGGAGAAGACTTTGATGTATTGCACAGACCACTCCGGCCTTAATCTGGTAATAAATAAATAAAATATAAACAAATATGAAAAATAAGACCTGTCCTCATATTATTTTTGCCAAAAAATTCATTTTGGTATTACTGCAATAATTTTTTACCCTTAGGTCAAAACTTAGGTGTGGTAAAATTCAAGTTATATCTGAGCTCTGGTCAAATTTCCAGCAAAATTGGTTCACACGCAATCGAGATCAAGATCTCCAAAGTTGACCATTTTGTTTGGAAAACGGTGAGTGGGCTTTTTATTATGCCGGTCACTGTATAGGCTCTACGAACTTGTATGGACATGACTGGTTGATATCAAAGTTATATTGAGCGCAGTTGAGTTGATAGACTCCAGAGCAGTATGGAGTACTTCGAACATCTGATATTGGTATAACTGAGTTCCAAATCGTATGCATGGGCAATACGAACTTGTATGGACATAACTTATTGCTGTCAGATTGATCCAAACTCCAGAACAGTTTGGAGAACCTAGAACATCTGGTTGGGGTAGAACTGACTTGCAAATCATACGCGTGGGCTCTAAGGAATTGTGTGGACATGATTGTTCGATTTCAAATAGCTACCAGACCAATTGATCCAAACTCCTAAACAGTTTGGAGATCCTAGAACATCTGGTTTGGGCAAAACTGAGTAGAATATCATTTCCCTGGCTTGTACTGAACTACATGGACATGACGGGTTTCCATTGGCACGGGTAGCCGTAGTTTTCATCGTCAACATTTGCATACCATCTTTCATCAGTATAGAGGTCATTTTGGAGCCGCTAGGGATGTCCAGAAGTAACATTTTATTGTAGTACGGTCAATGCTAGAATAGTGTTATAAAACATTTGTTTAGCCTGTAAATGTTGTTCCGACTGAAGAACACCCGATTCTGTTTTTACACGGCCGTGTTTTTTTACAAAGTTGCTCCATTTTGCATGATTCGTCGAGAAATCATAAAACTTTTTTTACACGGATTTTTAAATTTTTAACTGAAAACTTTTTTTACACGGAACACATCCCCCGTGTAAAAAAAGAATCGGGTGTATGTCATGTATATCAAAATTTACTATATTTTGAAAAAAAAAAAAAAACATCCTTAGTCACGCCCACTAAGGGAAAAGTGAGCATCCCTAGAAACAGTGTTGTCTTACACTCAGGGCAAAAAATTGTGCTCTTTGATTTTACTCCATCTAAACGATTTTATAGTCTCAACTAAGCAAGTTCAACTAATAGAAGGATGTTTGGATTTTCTAAGTGTCATGGCAAACTGTCAAAAAACTGCACTCCAGAGCCACAGGAGCGCGCGCGCTGAAAATACACTCCAGTGAAAACACTCCAGTGTATTTTCAGTTCGCGCGCTCCTGTGGCTCTGGAGTGCATTTGACAGTTTGCCATGCCATTTAGAAAATTCAAATATCCTTCTTTTAGTTGAACTTACTTAGTTGAGACCTGGGTGGTGCGGATAGAATCGATTTGGTTGTCAAACTGAAGCCAAAATTTTCTATTGAAGCCAAACATTGAAGATTGTGGTTATGTTCGTTTTAGATCTTATATTGAGAAGTATTGTTATTATTTGGGGAAAAAATAAAAATAAACTTAGTTTGAGTTTTGCATTCTTTGTAACAAATATATTCAAATTATATTTCAAGTGGATAATTATTGGGGATGCAACTAAAAATCACTCGTTACAAGATTTCACGAGATTCAGCAGCTGATTGGAGCAGGAATGTATGTAAATCTTCGTAAAGTCATGTAGAGTCTCGCGCATTTTAGCGCCTTCATGCAGCATGGGAAGAGAAGTTCGAAGAGCGGGAAATGTTTGACAGCCGAGCGACTGCAAAATAATTTTGCTTATGGGCTTGATTTCAAAATATCCCGCTACTCGCTTGAAAGCAGAAAAGCGGCTCTATCCGCAGCACCCAGGTTGAGACTATAAAATCGTTTAGATGGAGTAAAATCAAAGAGCAGAATTTTTTGCCTTGAGTGTAGGACAACACTGCCTAGAAACATATCTCACCAGCATGGTAAAACTAGATGAGATGAGATCGGTCAAAAGACGCTTGAGACACAGCTGGTTGAAAATTTAGTTCCCAGTGATCAGACACACTGTATTCGGCGTGTTTATGCTTATGTTTATTGTTTACTTCAAGAATGCAATGAAGAAAAATGCTATTTGCGCAGATTTGAGCAAAACAATCATCATATCCCCGAAATACTGAATAAATAAGCTTTGAAATAAGCCCAATTCGGCATGCGTACGATTGCGTGCTCATAGTTAAAAATCAGGTTGAACGACATCATGTCTTCGCCATACATGTTACAAGCAAATTTAAAAAAACATCTTTGATTTGCCATTGGATCGACATGATTGAAGCTGTATGCTCAACTCATTTTTTTTTTCACTTTTTTCCGCCTTGGCATCACTGTGGTAGGTGCCTATGTGGTTTACTGGCCGGACGAAGAGGCAAACGTCCACAAGCCGGGATTCGGGATCCACCAAGAGGAAATTGCAGTAATCGAGACCTCTGGCTATCTACAATCCGATCTTCTGACTGGACGGAATACCTGCGCATAAAGGATTTTAAGTTTTTTCACACACTAAAAAACATAAATCACAGGCTACAATTGCAAAACATAACACCAATTTGACCTTTGCACTCAGGAGTATTTCAGCCCAAATCCTAGCCAAAAGTCAAAAACATTTTTTTTATTTTCCCATATTATTTTTCGTGTTTTACTCTCAAATAATGATACTTACTTGCCATGGGAGTTTTGAAACATACTTCACATGTCAGTTTTATCGCAATCGTTCATAAAACAATGATTACGTTTTATCGTGTTTTTCTGGATTTTTAATGATTTTCAAGATGAAAATCAATATAGGTAACCACAATGAGGATGTAAAACGTGATCAAGCATGATTCGATCTAAAATTGTTTTCAGGTGATCCATAATGATGATATTAATTACTTGTTTTTTTCTACCTTTTTTTACTATAATATGATTTACAAAATAAAACTTTCTATTAGGTTCCAAACACGATCAAGCAACACAATTGTCAGCGTTGGAAAGATTGGAGTTTCCTTAATCAGCTCCACGAAAAACATTTCACGCATCCTCACGTGGTTTTTTTTTTTCAATATGGCGAAGGTTGAAAAAAAAGTTGAATTTTTCTAAATATTTAATTTAAGTATTTATGATTTTGAGCGACAAAGTTCCCAAAAATGGTTCGCTTCCAAAAAAGTTACACACCGATCCATAAAAAGCATACGCATTTTTCGGATGGGAAAGGTTGTTAAGAAATAAAGCGGTTAATTTGCACTTCGTATTTATTTGATCTGCTCCAGTGATTGTAATATCAATGCATTATCCAGAGACTTTAACATTATCCGATGACAAATCTAGTCGAAGTGAACAAAGTACATCTTTTCGGAGAATTTAGTAAGTAATAATTAAAGAATGAGGATCAAGATTAAAATCATACTCATTGGCGGAGTCAAAGGTGGGCACCACTCGTTGCAAGCACGCTGTAGTTCTCAAAGGCAGCGTTGTTGTGCCAAGTGGTGCTCTATCAAATAACAATAACTGACGCCTCCAGTGGTCGTATATCACTGTTACATCAATATAAAGAGCACAAAAACAAAAAAGAATGCGCTTTGCTGCTTAGTGTATGAATTTAAAGCCGACAAATGATTGACATAGTTTTGGCCACGTTTCTACACTACGTACTCATATGTGCTTCGTTTTGTTTGAATATAATTCATCAATGCACTAACTGAGCTTTGACAAATAATTACTTAAATTTTTGTAACTGTAACAAAATTAATAATTCATATAGCTTTCTTTACATTATATTTTGCAACAAACAATTTCTTACATCGGATATTCTTGTATTCGCGCACAGACCGAAAATCTCTGGTAGTTATCTGCCGAGCCATAAGGTGAAGGAGAAAACTTCGTACGCGCACAAAATTGACATATTTATAAATTTTATTAATCTGAATGTTAAAATTTTAGAGATAGGGGTAACGGCTCAAACCTTGGCCCATTATGCTACGGTTGAGCACATTTATCGTTATAAATCTTCATATATTGCATTTCCAACCAGATTTATTCCACCAGCCGGCTTGCTTACATTTGGTTTTGACGCCAAATAGCAAAAAACGACGATGAATGTCCGCAACATCTCATTAAAACCAGCGAAGGTCTCGAGAGAAATGGACAAAATGTCGGCATCCTTGTCCCTATCAGGTGGATAATTTTTCAGCCCACTTGGGATGAGTGATTGTTGATTTCGAACATACGAGAGATAAAGATGGGTTGCTGTTTATAGTACCAGTCATTTTGCTTGCGTTGAATAAAGGCAGCATGCAAACAAACAGAGAAAATCAAATCATCTTATTGAGCATGAATTCTAATTGGTTGCATGTACACTGATTGTGAGAGTGCGTTTCAGATTCCCCCAATAGCACGCTTACCAAGGACATGCTAACGAAAATACTATTATATGAATCATTTATTTTCCAAACATTTACCATATTTGCAAGTAAAGAAGTTTAGAAAAATGAAAACTGTATTAAAAACTGAAATTTCAAAAATGCTACATGTTCTAGCCCTCATGTTGTGCCTCCAAACAAATTGCATACGTTAATAATTAATTATTATAATTATTATTGGCTGCCGCATAATTTTGAGATTTACTGCTAGTTGAAACCATGGCAGTTGTGTTGCTCTCGCTCTCGCGATACTCTCAAAGAATTTTTTTTCCAAAACGTAAACAATGCTTTAGGTGGGGATGATGCATAACGCACTACTGAAGAAAGCCAATTGTAAAACTTATTCTAGGCAATTCCTTGCTTTGTACTGTGCATAAACAGTTATAACTGTGCCAACTACCTGATATTATTGCACAATTATTCATAAATACAATTATTGGATGCTTGTTTTTAACTCTGCCTGCATTGAAGTTTCATGATTGGTACGTGCGTTTGATTCCACTCCTCTCTATATCGATCAGCTGTTGTGAATCCTCTCAAAACTCTCACGTGTTTCAACTTCCCGAGTTGAGAGAATACTTTTTCGGTATCATTTTACAGATCAAAATACTTTTTGCAAGCAATACTAAATCTAAATTATGATGAAGATATTTCTCAAGTAATTTGACTTGAAATTATTTTCATGAAATGACGTTGAAAGTTTATCTAATGAAACATACGATCCATTGTATCTTTCCATTATTGAATGAGAAATGGAATCGTGCGAATGATGATAAAACTAAATATTATTACACTAATTGAATCATTTATTTGCGAAATTATGAAGAAAATGTTGTATCGAACCACCAAACGTTGATGCTTGAATCGCTTTTGCTTGAATCGTGTTTGGAGGCCGTAAGGTAGGCAATTATTTTTGGTATGTTCTGCGAATGAAAGCGATTATATCGTGATTCGAGAAAACCATCATGAGGGCCCATTTGCAAACTACATGACGTTTTAGGTTGTGGGAAGGTACTTGTCTGAGCGTTAAGGACTTTATAAATTTCAGAACCCTACCATACATGAAGCATTACTAGAGGCGTGGTGTGGGTTGAGTTTAGCGTTATGTAATTTGCGATTGAAACTTAACCGCTGAGTGGATTAACCTGTTTTTACAAAAATTCTTAACAAACTAATCGCAACCACCGGATATTCCATCTGCAGCTTTCGGTTATTTTCTTCAGTACGGGTTATTGGTGGGAATGTTTTGATTAGGGTTTCACCTATACTAACGTAGTGCTACAAATCGAAAGCGCATGCCACCATTTGGCTACGGGTGCCCCCAGTATTGTCCAAAAAAGTTTTGGTTAATTGTATCGCTATACTAATGGAAATTGCGAAATAAAAATGATAGCTGACATAGTGTGGTTGTTAGCCATTCATTTGATGTGCGAAAGCAGGTATGTTCATTCAGAAAACTCTTTTATTGGGCAAAAGAAAAACTCTAGCACAGCCAGCCTGCATAAGTCAACGAAACATGGCTGCTAAAAAACCGAGTCAAAGTGATTTTTCACGCAAGATAATTGCTTTTAATAGTTTAAGAAGTGTATAAATCTAGAGTTATGAAGCAGATATATGTTTGATACACTTTTCTAAAGAAGCAGTGGTTAATATCTCCCTACAAATTGACGTATTATCGTTGAAATATTGATTAATTTGCGTGATGAGCCAATGTTACATCCAGGACCAACATAACCGCCGGTTACCCTATGTAATATCTTTTTATCTGAAGCATAGTTTTTTTTCGCAATAATACGGACTACAAAATTATTAATCTTCAACTTATTTGGCAATCTGGGAAAATCGAGTAATTAAAAAATATCCGCAATTCGAATCAGCACAGTAACAAGCTTATGATCGCGCAACATTGTTTCAATTTCTTTCACGCTCAATAAACGCGAAGCCCTCTCCGCCAGCGCCAGAGTGGGTAGGCCGCCCGTATCGATCGAAACATCCAGAGAGCACTGGCCGTCGCGTGGTGCACTTTCCGATGATGTTTTACAACTCTACCACGAATAGGTCAGGATCTAGATCTTGTTCATCGTGGTAAGATCCGTGCCGTGCGGCACGGCGGTTTGGTTGGACGACGGTTTATAATTGGATTTTCACTCACCGAGTCCATGAATGGGTAGGTGGCAGGACCGACACCGCCACCGCTGCCGCCAATACTGCTTTTACCGTGGTTTTATCACAAACCATGTTCTCGGGTTGAAGAAGAGATGCCCATTCAGTGCTGCCCGCCTTTCCTCCGGGTCAGTGTCAATGGGACCCATTTAGAGGCCTTTATGGGAGATTTATCGCTTTATTAGCTGGTTCTGTGCAGTTCTATTACGGGGGACCCGGGACCCAGCAGCGTGGTGAAGTTTATGATAGACGACTGACCCAAAGCACTGGTTATTTCGGTACGAGGGTAGCAGCTGATTGTGGGTTTGTAGTTCACTGTGGAGAAACTGGGACAGTGTGAAATATACTCAACATTGTTGTCGGGTCATTATTGCAATTTTCTTAAACTGGGCTTCCCATGAATCAGCCTAAAGTGCATTTATGTGTTTTATTAATTGAATTTTCAGACCTTATATTCTGGAAAAGCATTCAGCAGATATTTTCCATAACGGCATGTGCAATTCAAATCTTGTGGAATCGTAGTCGATGAGTAAGATAGCGACAGCTCCTCAGGCGACAAGTTGAGGTACATCACGACTTATGGGTAATCCCCAGCTAGTAGCGATGGAATACTACATAATCAACCGGTTCTAGATTCCCCGCACCCTAGACAACAGAGTTTCCGATTGCAACCACAGCCGGCGTGAGTGGTGACGTGCGATGATCTGTGACACCAATTACATAAGACGACAGCTGACAAACTGAAACCGTTCAATTGTGTTGTGATTGCAACCCAATCAGGCGTAAATTTTATTCCTTTCCCACCTTTATAGCTCCAATAAGGCCCACTTGCCGAAGTGTCAGATTGTCAATCTTGGTGGCGCGCATTCGGTCCGAATAGAGTGCTTATGCTGCTGGAAGCCGAAACCGTAAGCGTCGTTCCGACCATTCCAACAACCTGTCAAAGCGACTTAACTAAGAGTTGTGCTTGCTTGGGTGTACTTTCAAGGTGAACTTGTACTTAGAGAGATGGTAGTACTGTTGATTGGTGGTTTGCAATTGTTTTTGCTTAAATTTTCAACTTAAGACATTAACACTCAGTTCTCTTCATACTTGTTGACAGTCAATAAACACGAATCTTATTGTATTGACCAATGACGAACTTTGCATAAACAACTTATTACCATAAATAATAACAAATGTAAAATACATTTTCTGTATTAGCAACTTTGACATGTTACGTTCAAACATCATCCGATGATCCATAGTTTATCTAATTTCATCCATTTGCTAAGGACTAAACTGCCCTGTAAGATGGGCATGTTCGAAATAAACCTTTCTCACATGATATAAAATTTCCACGGTTTTTTGGCCAAACATAGCTGCAGGAGTATTTACGGATTCTGGGATTGTTTTTTAATCGTTTCAAACATTCATCACTAGCCTCTAGGAATTTATATTAAAGTTCAGGAAACATAAGATGCAGCAGGTTCATGTCAAAAACGACCAAGAATTCTTCAGATCAGAATCTTTCAGATTTGAGATTTCTATAGACTTCATTGAATCCTCTCAGGCGTTCGTAAAACTTTTCCTCGTGGCTTTTCAACCATCCAGGTGCCTTAATAATGATCATAAACTTTTGATAAATTTCCAATATTTTGTTGTTTTTCTCGTGTCCTAGGAAAATATAGAATAGAAAAGAATGAATGGAAACAAATTGAATGCGTTAATGGAAATAATGGAATCTATATTTCTTAAATGCTACTAGTACCTCTCGTGTGTGCTTTTCTCCCTATATTTTATATTGCACGAGAAAGGCACCATCACTGGGTGGTTCAATTTATTTTAGTTTTTAATTCATCTAATTCATCTACTGGGCGGATAAAATTTTGAGGTGGCTCAAGTCGATTTAGTGTTTCTAGGCTATTTTCAATTTAGAAAAAATCTAACAAAAGATATAAACGCCGAAAACTATCGCAACAATCTCTATACGGAAGCTTCTGGTGTGCCCTACAAGTCTAGTGAACACTGCGATTCTTTCCGTTCATGTTTTGACCTTGTTAAAGTGATTTTCGTGCATAAAAACACTGATGCCCATAGAAGTCGTTGTTCTACAAAATTCTTAAATTTTTAGCAAATTACTAATTTATTATATTATTATTCCTCCCTATTTTTTCCCTGGATATGTGAGTAACATAATTGCTAATGTGCGATTTACGGTTAAATTCTTAAAAATCAGAAGCCTAACATTTGTTATAAATTTGCACGTTAGGATTTCTTCAAACAAGTTATTCGAACAAAACATAAATCAGATCATATGATATTTGATGCTAACAACAAACGACTTCCAAATTTGGATTATTGCACCATATGTCTGTATGCTTTTACCATTGAGTGGCCCGGGGTACCTTACATAGAATGCTTTCAGAATAGATTAAATGTATCTGAGGGCAAGAAAACTAAATTATAAGAAATATTTTTGGACGGTTTTGTGATCCGACCTCCAGATTGTCGGTGATGACGCTGACTCATTCTCACCCCCGTCAATGGTACTTTAAATTTGAAAATTTCATAAATTTAAAATTTTGTCGCAAATAAAAAAATTTTGTCGCAAATAAAAAAATGTGGTGTGAATCCCTACTTGGGCCTATAGACCCGATTCCCGGCTCACTGCACAGAAAACAAATGATTTAAACTGGTTTATGATTGATAATTAAAAAAAGTCTCCAATTTATCTCGCACAGTACTTAATATTTTTCAACCATTTTTTTACTAACTTCCTCTAAACTCACGCACTTCAATCCTTCCTATTTGTTCGTTCCACTAGAACTTATATAAAGATATTACGATACATTTAAAAATGTATCCTCAAACCGAACAAAAAATCACCTCGGCCTAAGAATTTCTATCCGCATCGTGCTGCCAAAAGGCCAGTATTTTTTTAAGTATGAAAATAATCCTTCATCGTTAATAGGAAAACTGTCTAATACGTTGCTATTTAAAATTCTCTAGATTTCGGAAAAAAATGTTTTTAAGAGTTTGGACGGAATTTGGATGAAGGAATATATCTTCTCAATCAAATCAAAATTATTATGAATAATACCATCTGGTTGTCGTCGAGCTTGCATATTTTTGTTTACGTCTCATTTTCTACCGTCCGTCCCGAGAGAGAGAATGAGAGATTAAGATGTTGAGAGATTGAGTAAAAATCGCTTATGCTGGAAATTGAATTCAAGTATGCCGGAAAAGGAATCGCTGCGACTGAAATACGTGCTACACCTCGTTAATTGAAATCAAATAAAAGCTGTTTCATACGATGTTTAGCAAGAATAGCTATTTTCTAAGCAGAAGTGAACCTCATTGCATCAGTATCACACGGCCCAAAAAATTCAAAAAAAAGTTGCTTCCTGTCATAAATATCAATTAAATAATGCAGTGGTACGCATGTTAGACCGGGAATGGGGTAAGAAACCCTACTTCAAAACAAACACACTAATTTTGAAATCCCTAAAATAAATTTTCAAACATTTACATGAATTCAGGCAAAAACATTTTTTTTTTCTATTTTTAAGTTTCTAAAGCTCCTTAGCCGTGCGGTAGGACGCGCGGCTACAAAGCAAGACCATGCTGAGGGTGGCTGGGTTCGATTCCCGGTGCTGGTCTAGGCAATTTTCGGATTGGAAATTGTCTCGACTTCCCTGGGCATAAAAGTATCATCGTGTTAGCCTCATGATATACGAATGCAAAAATGGTAACTTGGCTTAGAAACCTCGCAGTTAATAACTGTGGAAGTGCTTAATGAACACTAAGCTGCGAGGCGGCTCTGTCCCAGTGTGGGGATGCAATGCCAATAAGAAGAAGAAGAAGAAGAAAGCTATAAAGTTTCAGATTTCTAACTTTCAAACTTACCTTTTTTGTAATGTTTAAATATCTTGACTCCCAATTTTTAAATCCAAAAACAATTAGATTTTTAAAATCTTCACATTTTTATTTTCTACATCCTTAAATTATATGATATTTACATTTTCTAATTTTTTTCAATAACAGTAATCTTCAGTAGCCTTGCGAGCAAAGGCGTAGGATTGCCAATCCGGAGATGGCGAGTTCGATTCTTTGTCAGGTCTAGGATGTTTTCGGGTTGGAAACATTCTCAACACCCTGGGCTTAGGATGCCAATGGAATGAATGGGAAAAAAATTGTCATCGAATTTCAAAAAACGGCATTGCTCACAAGTTTCATTACCCCAAAATATGACCCCATGTAAAATTTGAGCTCAATTGAACATGGTTTAATGGTGCCTTAAATTCATCAAAATTTTGAAATTTTTACCCATGAACCCAGGGGGGGGAGGTGGTGGTCAAAGAAAAAGTCGAAAATCGAATTCTTATTTTTGATGCCTAAAATTTGAGCACAATCGGACATGGTTTAAGGGTGCCTAAAATTCATCAACATTTTGAAATTTTTACCCATGAAAATTTTCCCAGGGGGGGGGAGCAAAGGAAAAGTCGAAAATCGAATTCTTATTTTTGATGCCTTAAAAATGCATGAAATGACGAAATCTGATGCCACCTAAAAAAAAAAAATTTGTAAAAAAAGCTTTTCTCTTAGAACATTTTTCAAAGTTACAAAAAAAATCAAAGTTACAAAAAAAATGTTCCGAGTCTTCCACATGTATACCGCAGAAGCGACATACATCATCTTGAAGTTTTCCTAGCAGCTTCAAGTGATAACGGCTCGGGCAATGGCCTGTTACAAGACCTGTATATGTGTTAAGATCTTTTTTTGAAAGATCTAAGATTTTGCGAGTGATAAATACGTTTGGTGTGATGAAACGTTTAGACTGCCTCGCAATCAAGGTGTTCTTCCAAATGTCCTCTATTTTTGAATGTTCCCAAGATTTCAGTTCCATTCTAAGAGAACACGCAGATACACCACAAAAAGGTTCTGGACCTATGAATTGTCGAGATGAACCAAGTCTTGCCAGCATATCAGCTTGTTCATTGCCTTCAATGCCACAATGACCAGGAACCCAATATAGGTTCACTTTGTTACGACTACCCAAGGTTTGGAGTGACTGAACACATTCCCAAACGAGTTTAGATGTGCATCTTGCTGATTTCAAAGCATTCAATGCTGCTTGACTATCAGACATTATGCAAATATTTGAATGCCTGTAATTTCGACGTATGCATAAATTAGAGCATTCAAGAATAGCCTGAACTTCAGCTTGGAAAACAGATGGCCACTTTCCCATGGGAATCGAAATATTCGTCCCTGGGCCAGTCACGCCTGCTCCAACTTGATTGTTCAGTTTTGAACCATCGGTGTAAAACACAATCGATCCTGAACGAAGATTTGGTCCACCATTTGTCCATGTGCTTCGCTCAAGATTAATTACATCAAAACATCGATAAAAGTTGTATCTTCTTCTCATCCAATCATCGTTGTTTGTGATCAGTGAGTTGATACTTATTTTGTTTAGAATACTAAGATGTCCTGTTAGGTCACCTTCGAAGAGGTTTGAATCTCTTTTGATCTTCAAAGCACTCTTCTCTGCTTCTAATTGAATAAATTGATCCAATGGTAGCACGTGGAGCAAAGCGTCTAGTGCTGTGTTCGGCGTGCTTCTCATCGCACCAGTTATTGAAAGAGTAGCTAATCTTTGAAGTTTTCCCAACTTCTTCTGTACCACCCTTTCTTTTGTTTTTGGCCACCATACTAATGCGGCATATGATATTCTGGGTTTCACAATCGCCGTATAAATCCATTGAATCATTTTTGGCTTTAGTCCCCACTTTTTACCGAACGTCGCCTTACTTATCCATAAAGCATTTGTAGCTTTGCTTAATGCTTCTTCAAGATGTAAGTTCCAATTCAGCTTACTGTCAAGTCGAACGCCAAGATGCTTGACTGAGTTTGAAAGTTTCAAATCTGCTCCTTTCAGTTTTAATGTAGGTAAAGAATAATTTTTTCTCCTTGTAAACGCCACTAGTGTGGCCTTTGAAGGGTTTATGTTTAATCCTTCGTTTTCACACCATAATGTGATGAAATTTAGGGCAATTTGCATTCTATTAGAAATAACACAGTCATATTTTCCTCTCACCAATATAACTATATCATCTGCGAAGCCAATTATCTCGAAGCCTCGAGCCTCCAGTTGTTTGAGAAGATCGTCAACGATTAAAGACCACAATAGAGGTGATAGTACGCCTCCTTGAGAGCACCCTTTACTGCTCTCACACTAATTGATGAGCTTCAAGGTTTGCCGATATTTCTCGTTTTGATAACATCTCGCCAATCCAGTCAACAATGCATACATCGAAACCTCGTTTCAACATAGCATTCTTCATTGAACTGTGAGATGTGTTATCGAATGCTCCTTCAATGTCGAGGAACGCTGCAAGTGAAATTTCTTTTGCTGCAAAAGATCTTTCCAACTTTGTAACTAACTTGTGAAGCGCTGTTACTGAAGATTTACCCTCCTGATATGCAAACTGATTTTTGCTCAGAGGAGTATTCGTTAAATAAGATGATTTTATGTGCTCATCTATTAGTTTTTCCATTATTTTTAGTATAATGGACGATAAGCTAATTGGTCTGAAGGATTTTGGGGATGATTTATCCTTCTTATTAGCTTTTGGGATAAATGTGACACGCACTCCCCGCCATGCAGTCGGAATATAGCCTAATATTAAGCTCGATTGGAACATCTTAGTCAGAACGGGTGTTAAGATTGCTTTTCCCTTCTGTAGTAGTACAGGAAAAATTCCATCCCTACCTGGAGATTTGAAGGGTTCAAGTGAATCAATCGCCCATTCAACTTTCTGTTCAGTGAATATTTCATTGGCCAGAATGCCAGCATTGCTCCTGGTGCAATTCATCCCAGTGACTTTATTCGTTTGTTGAATATCTCGCCTGGCTTCATTAACACCAGTTTGCATAACAGATGCATTCTGGTCCTCATGTGAATTGATGATAGAACACGGGAAGTGTGTTTGCATCATTACTTCTAATGTTTCATAAGTTGTCTTGGTAAAAGACCCGTCATCTTTTTTAATAGTCCCAAGACCATTTGTGTGATCTTTAGCAAGGACTTTCTGCAATCTAGCAGCTACTGGAGTACTTTCAATGTTTTCACAAGTGTGTATCCAATTTATCCTTTTAGATCTTCGAATTTCTCTATTGTAAGCAGTTAGGGATTCTTTGTATTGTTCCCACTGTTGTGTACGTTTAGCCCGGTTAAAGAGTTTCCGGGTTTTTCCGCATCTTTTGTAAGTTGGTATTCCACCAAGATACGTCTCTATTTGAAGAACGTTTCTTAGCAGCGCAGCTGACTTGAAAAGCTTTCAGTAACAAGCAAGAAAGTTGCTTAGAACTTTTTCAAAGTCCATGCCTAGTATTTAATGAGGTGCTTAAGTTTTCCGCCTCACTAGCCAAGTTTGAGATATAATATTCCCAGTTAGTTTTCCTGGGATCTCTTTTGGTTTCTATGAGTTGATTTCCAGCCTCATATTCAAATAATATGTGCATGTGATCAGATAGAGATATTTCTTCTGATATATGCCAATTTTTGATTTTTTCCGAAAGTGTATGACTACACAAGGTTAAATCAAGAACTTCTTGCCTGATGGCATTTGAAAAAGTGGGTTTGTTCCCCCTGTTACATATATCTACATCATTTTTTGCAATATAGTCGAACAGGTTTTCACCTCTTTTGTTGATATCCGAACTAGCCCACATAGTGTGATGAGCGTTTGCGTCACAACCGATAATGAAAGCTTTATTTTGCTTCCTGCAATATGAAATAAAAGCAGCTACTTCTGGTGGAGGCACATCGTCAGCATCTCCCGGAAAGTATGCTGAGGCGACAAATATTTCCGTTTTTCCACGAATTGTCGGTACCTCCATCATAACCGCAACAATATCTCGTTCAATAAACTCTGTAATTGGAAGCACTTTTGTTCTTCCATTCACCAAAATTGCAGCCCTGGGAGGTTGCTGTCCTGTTTTGTAAAATACTTTAGAAGTATTTGTAGGAATTCCCAATATTCTACTATTGTTCGTCCATGGCTCCTGAATTAACGCGATATCCAGTTTGCTCTCAGCAAATCTCTTACAAAGTACAGCTGTTGCTCCCTTTGCATGATGTAGATTCACTTGAATGAACTTGATTTTGCTATTTTGCATTTTTTGTTATTTGGATATAAAACTAGCATAATTGTAGTATGGCCAGAGATATTGGGGTTTTCCCCGTAATTGCGTACTCTTCAAAGTCCTGGGATATTTTTGTTCTGATTTACGAATCATTACAGCATCACCAGTATCTTTAAATGTTTTGCTTAATCACGGTTAGCCCTATACTCTGGTCTTCCACTATCAATTTTAACTGATTCATTCCCAAAAAATTTATTATTATATAACATTGAATACACCACAATATAATAAAATATATAAAAATAAATAAATAAATAAGTATATAAATAAAAATAAATTGTATGACAAAATTACAATAAGTAAATAATAAACTATAAAAATAAAACCAAAAAAAAAACAAAACAGGCTTAAATAAATAAGCAAGTGTCAAAGCAAACTAAAGGTAAAGTCAGATGGATGGTAAAATATAATAGTGATGTATTAAAAGTTATGTTAATACCGGCATGAAGCTTTTATGACCAGCATCCCCTATTTGAGATTTTTGTATTGCCTTCTGTGCGGTATTGTTATGCCGCCAGCAGCGTTGAGAGATCGTTCGTCTCACTGTCTCGCTGTGTTTCAACACTCGCTCGCTAAGGCAGAACAATAAAACAGTTGTTGCTGTACCTACCGTCATCACTCCATACGTTTGGATGGATAGGTCGATGCAGCAATAATTTTTTTTTTCACTTTGAACACTTTGGCTCAATGATGGGTTATGAAAAGCACTTCATCACTATTCCAATTAATGTATAATGAATAGATGAATAAACTAATTATCCATCACAGACCATAACTTGCATGCAAGATGTTCTTTTTCTTTCTTATGCACACTATCACTTGTTTCCTCCCTAAAAAGTGCACTTCACTGGGAGTTCTAACTGTTATTTCATAATGAAAAGTTGCAGTTTTTCGCCTGCTTGCACGATTTACGCGATTATTAGCACTTGATCCACCGATTTACAAACCACTCCCGAATTTATTCACTCGATTTCGGTAGTAATTTCGGTTGATTTCTATGCCGAACAAATCACGTCACTAATTATCGGCAGTGTTGCCGTACATATACTAGGCATACAAAAAAGCGTGATAGAGGGGGGAGGGGGGTCTAGAAATCTAAAAAAGTAGTGGACGTCATAGTTGAACTACCCCTAAAAAATAAAACGTTTGTTAAGAATTGAATTAGCCCAAAATAAAATTGGACCATCCTAATGTGGAACTTGATTAGGAAAGACAGTTCATATACAAATAACTTCATAATCATCGTGTAGAATGTTCGCACCAACGATCGTAGCAGTGTAGGTAGAATCTAACCCAATATCGTTAGACCATGTGCATCTCATATATCAAGTAGATAAGAGCCAGATCGAGTCAGTCGCAAATAAATACCTAAATCGAACGCATCTACCCCTGTATCGTACTCTATACAAAAGAGAGCAAATAAATCGCGTAGTTTTCTTACACCAAGACCGGACCAAATTAGTTTAATTTCGCTACGCTTTTTCTAAACAAAATATTTTTTAAGGTAACTACAGATCTCGACGTTTCATGCATTTTTAAGTCATTTGGCATCAAAAACAAAAATTCGATTTTCGACTTTTCCTTTGGTTTTCATGGGTTAAAATTTCAAAACTTTGATGAATTTTAGGCATCCCTAAATCATGTCCGATTGAGCTCAAAGAGAAACAAATGGGGCCATATTTTAAGGTCACTCCTGACGGAATCCAAGTTTCAAAGTGCTCGCGTTTTCTTAAGGTAATGAAACTTGTGAGCAATGTCGTTTTTTGAAATTCGAAAATGTCATTTTCATTGGCACCCTACTGGGCATAGTGTATCCATTGTACTTGCCACACAAGATACGTACTCATGCAATGGCGGGCATAGCAAAGCTCTCAGTTAATAACTGAGGAAATGCTAATAGAATGCTTAGTTGAAAAGCAGGCCAAGTTCCAGTTGGAATGTAGAGCCATCGAAGAAGAAGAACAATATCCCGATTTTATCACCCCCTAGTGATTTTTGGAGTAATAAAACAGGGCATGTGAAAAAATTGGAAAATTTTTAATTTTTAATTTTTTAATTTATTTTACAAATGAGGGGGTGAGAAGCAGAGGGGTGTAAGTGACATTTTGGTCAAAATTGAGTTGAGTACAGCAAAAAATGCTTTAGTTCTCGAGATTTGCGGTATTATGTTGATATAGTTTGTACAATGTTTATAAAAAATGTAAAAATTATCAGAAAATTTGTATTTTTTGAACATTAATACAATTTGTATGAAGCTTAAAAATATTGAACGACTTTGCACCCTTATTTCTCAAAACTAACTATTTGTCACTTACACCCCTTTGCGTTTGACCCCCTGGATCATTGTATGTCTTGGAAAGGCAAAATGCGTGAATGGTACCCGTTATTTCCTATCGAAAATGCTTACACAATCCTGCACAGAGGTCATTCATAATACACTACAGGCGATGAAAGTTATATCGTTGTTGTTTGCGGTTTTATTTACGAAAATAATAATATTTACCAAAAATTTTCAAATTTTTTTGGAGTGACAGAATCGGGTCGAAAACGTGATACAATCGGGGGTAGATATCATCGAAGAGTGACAAAATCGGATAAATCTCGCTTAACTTTTCAAAGAGATCCAAGTAACATTTTTTTCATGAACTAATTTGAATAGCGCAATCAACAGAACAACATGAAAGCTATTGATTGCAGTATTCAAATTAATTCATGAAAAAAATGTTACTTAGGTCCTTTTGAAAAGTTAAGCGAGAAATCTCAAAAAATTGTTTAAATTTTTAATTTTCTTCCTAGAATTTTTACATTTTTAGATCTTAAAATCTCTACACATCTAATTTTTATTAAATTTTATTATTTATGAAACTCAGAATTTTTAATTTTTAAAATTGAGTGGAACTTTGAATTTCTCAAGTTATTATTGTTTATAGATTTTTAGATGATTTAAAATTAATAGTTTAATTTTCACAAATTTCACAATTTTAAATTTAGAAATTCATATTTTGTTTACTTTTAAAATTTGAATGATTTTATACATTCAATTTTTAAATTAAGATTAAGATTTTACATTAAAATATTTAAATTTTGAAATTAATTTAAACTTTGAAATTTTTTGAAAGACTTTAAAATTTCTAAATTTTTAAAATGAGTGATTAAAAATTTCTATTTTTTCGTATCTTTATTTAAGAGGCATTCAGCCCAAGCTCACCTCAGAGATCCCGAATTTTTATTTTTTTTTTCAAAAAGTTAAAATTAAAATTGAAAACAATTAAAAAAAATTAAAACTTAAAATTTTTAAACCTGTTACCATTTTAAAATATTAAACAATACTTTTTTATTTATCCTTAAATATTCAAAAAATTATCAAATTAATTTTCCATTTTTTTTTATTTAATATATTTTTTTAAATTTCTTCCACTAGTCCACTAAAGACACTAGTAAGTTTAAAAAAAAAAAATTCAAATTTTTAATTTTTTATAGTTAAAACAATTTTAAATTGTTGAATCTTTCAATTTTTTTAATATTAAAAAAATATCTCAAATTTGAAACAAAATTTTAAAATTTTAGGATTTATGGTTTTAGAAATTTGACAATAAGTGATAAATTAAAAGCCAAATTTTGAAATAAAATCAGATTTTCAAACTTCTTGGGATAAATATTTAATTTTATAAATTAAATTAACCTTTGAAATTCTTTGAAAAACTGAAAGACTGAAAGACCAATATATTTTTTTAATTTGAAATTTTTAAACCCTTAAAATGTTAAATTGACTGTTTACCAAAAAAAATCAAAACCCTATAATTTTGAATTTCTTCAACTTTTATGTTTATTATTATAAAATTCTTTTGATTTAAAAATTTTAACAATAATAAATTTATTTACGAAACATTTGAATTCTTATTTTTTTTTTAGTTTATACCAATTTTAAATTATTGAATTTTTCTGATTTTTGTTGAAATCAACGAAAACGAAAAAAATAATCGAAATTTAAGGATCTATGGATTTAAGAAACTTGAAAATAAATGACAAATTAAAAGCTAAAATCTAAAATATGAGGTTTTGGAATAAAAAAAAATTGAAAATTGAAAGAATGAGTCATTTAAAAAATTCAAATTTCAACACTTGAAAATTTAAAATATGAACAAAAAAAGATACCGTGCGGGACCGAAATCCGTCCACCTAATGAGATATCAATAAATTAAAGGAGGTTAAAAGTAATTAATGTAGGAATAATTAATCTTATCCTGTTCAGATACTTGACAGTAAGCTTTTGGGGCATAGAATTGGAAAGAAGGCTTTGAAATTAAAACCACAAAAATCAAAAACAAATCTCCACCCATCAAACGCGGAGTTTGTGCCGCCATTTTGTTTCCGGGTAGAGCATAATTGCACCAAAAGTAACTGTGTTTTAATTGCTAATTGCAAATCATTACATAAGATAAGCGGAATACAAATCGAAGAGATCGCTTCTTAAGAAAAATATAAAAATTTCAAAATTAAAAAATGGTAGGGGAACTGTACCGGTTTTGGCCATGTTCCTAATTTGGCAAATTTTGCGAATAACTCTAGAAATACGGAGATGAGCCAGCCTCGGGCTGAAAGTCTCCTAAATAAAGACAAAAAAAAACTCTAGAAATAAAGCAATTCGGGAGGGTTTTATTAGTTCCATCAAGAGATATATCCCTCACGATTCAACGCTGCTTTTAACTGATCGATTATTTTGGAAAAATATGTATTTTTCAGGGTTGGCCAAATTAGGCACTAAGTTGGCCAAAACCAGTGCACTTCCCCTATTTTTTAAAAATGAAATTCAAAATAAAATCAAAATTTTGTTAAATTTGAAAAATATTAAAATTAATAAATTATTTTCCTCAAATTTCACAATTTAATTTTTAAAATTCAAAAATCTAAAAAAATCGGTGGATTTTTTTTCTATAAACTTTTAAGTTGTATAAATTTTAGTATTAAAAAATAATAAAAACTAAAAAAATAACCGTTGGAGACAATAAAAATTAAAACATTTTTATAAAATTTAAGAATTTATAGATAAAAATTTTAAATTAAAAAATTTAAAGTCTTACAGAATTTCGGAATTAGAAAACTTGAAAATTTTAAAAACTAAAGGTTTAAAAATAAAATCATTAAATCTTGAAGTTATAATTTTTTTAAATATATTTTTGAAGTTCAGAGTTTTTTGCACCTGAGCGATTCCAAGCAACAGCATCAAAATTTAAGAAAATTTTTAATTCATGATTTTCTATTGAGTTGAAACTTTGCACAGTTTTTCAATTTCATCTAAATCGTCATTTTTCGATATCAAATCTTCATATTGAGTCACGACTAACTTTTCAAAAGGGTGTATGTGAAAATGGTTCAAAAATATTTAAAAAGCTGCACAGCAAAAACGGAATGTTCGATTGTTATGATTTTTTCAGCAAAGTTAGACAACTAAATGGTGATTCTTAAGAAAATGTGCATAGTAAAAAAAAAAATTTTTGGGCTTTAGAAATATCATTTTTGTCACAAAAACTCAAATATCTCAAAACCCTATCTTTTTTCGAACGTAATTTTTTTAGGGAAAACGGTCCATTATATTAGCTATCTACCATAAAAATTTGGTGATGGTAAACTAATAAACAAAAAAGTTATGACATTTCAAACATTTCACAATTTTAACATATAGTAAACAAAAAAAAATTTCCGTGTATTTTTTTTTTCAAGAATCGCAGATTTGATGCTGATTTTATTGTTAAGGGCCTTGCGTGAGTTAAACAAGTTGTTTGTATGATATTCCATATTTATGTATTCATCGATATTATGTATATTATATGTATAAATATTATATGTATAAATAAATAAAAAATGAATTAATATTATCCTAAGTATTAAATTAAATGTGGCAGTTACACAATGTTGTTATAGAAACTCTAAGAGTTTTGGGTTTGAATTTTGGTATGGGTTATGATATCATGAGAACAGTTTATTAATACTTATTTTTTATTTATTTTTATTCAAATTTTTTAAAATATCGAACACTTTTGAATTATTATCAGCACAGTTTGAGTATAGTTTTGCTTTAATTTTATTTTCCGACAATGGAATGAAAAAGTGAAATTTTTGGGTTCCTTGGATCGTTTTCGCGTTATTAAATTGCTCGCTGAGCTCTGAAGCCTTTATTTCGTACTCTTCAGTAGTAGTAAAACAAAATGATAATTTGGTTAAATCTTTTTCTTTTCTACGATTTGCCCAATCAAAAAGTTCTTTCGCAGTTTTAATTGGATGCTCACGTTCTTTGGCTAAACTTGCTCTTGTGGCCATGCGCTTTATTGTTCCTCAATAGCATCACAAGGTCGTTTGCCATTTGATTTAGCTAAAAAATGCCATTTTGCATCAATTCCGTATATTGATTTAACTTGACGTAGGCGTTGAAAATTCTTTCGATTTTTGTATTGCGTCGCTGCTCTATCAGACATTATATATATCTTTTGACTTCTTTATGCTTATCAACGCGTAAAAAGTTAATCATTTTTTCAATGAACAAGTTTACGGATACTGAATCGTGTCTTAAATCTTCGGAAATTATAATAAAACTTAAGTGTTCAATTTGCGTACTTCCATTAAAATAAATAACGAATGGATGAATTGTAGCTTGTTGTACGTTCCAGTGATGGGACTGCACTTCATCTTGCAATACAAAGCTGTAATTTTCAGAAAAATCACAAATGACTAAAAATTCACCATTTTGTAATGTATTTTTCGTATTTTTTAAAAAGCTGGATTGTTCTGTTTTAATGAATTCGTGAGGGATTAAACTTTCTAATTTCAAGCAAAAATATGACACAAACTCATCTACAGGTTTTACAATAGTTTCTATGTCACACCTATCCGTGGTCACCCATTGCTCAAATGATAACTGATCAATATATTTTTCTTCAAACTCAGCGAATAAAGTATTTTCCAATGATGAAGAATCTGGACAATCCGAACAAGATCGTAGATAGCAATTTGATGTTGTATTTTCACACAAAAGACTACCAGTTAACATTTTAATATCCTTTGTTAAATTGATTATTTTCAAACTATGTAAAATAAGATTAATATTCTCATGGGTTGTGCACACACACATTATGTGTTCCTGAATTGGAAAGAAGCTTACATTGCCTTGGCCGAAGGCTGGCAAATGAGGAAAAACCTATTTTAATAGTATCGTGAATTTCCTTGAAGCGTGTGTACGCTTCTTTCAAAGTCGTCATCATTAATCGTTTTTGGATTGCTTGACGCTTTCCATCTTTTTACTGATACATAATCTTTTTGACCAGGCATAGCTCGACTTACTTCATCATCTTCAAAATATTGAACTACTATTTCTTTTGTCTCATCTGTTAATGCAGTACTAGACCTAGTATTTTTGGTTGAAAGACAGTTATTCTTCGATTGTTTTGCCTCTTTTACTGTATTTCTATTGGTTTTGAACTCATCAATGGCATCCTGAATAGACCACGAACTTGGCAGCATCGACAAAATCAATAATTTTTCTTTCCTTGTCGTGGCTGCATTCGAGAACCTTTCCTTCATATTTATAATTACCTCATCGTAGTCTGTATTTTCCACATCATCAGGTCCTAATTTGAAGAGGTTTCTTCGTACAGCTTCGTTTATTTCACGGTATTTTTCTCCGGGTAATAAACGTAGTCCATCTTACTCCATTTAATCGGAGTCACTTTTATCCCAGCTATGCCCTCGTTAAAGCGTTCGATGTTGACCTTTTGGATACACTCATCTTCCGATTGATTTGTTGAAACAGATTTCGCTGATGGTACGGTGGCAAGGCTCTCAGCACTTAATACTTCTGGTAATTCCTCAATTGTTGTCGATACATCTGGCAATTCCTCAGTTGCTGTCGTTTTCGAACTTCCTGCGCTCTGCTCAACCGATGATATACAGATTGCTCTTTTGTCAACGTTTAGTCGGCAGGACGTGCAAATGCGTAAATTTGTATTCAATGTGGACATTGGAGCATAACCAGTCGCTTTCAGTTTATCTATGGTGCTTTCGGTGAGATTTCGTAACTCTTTTGAACACTTTTTTTCCATCAAACGGCCTACAACAGTTGAGAAAGCGGCTACTCATGTTGTTCGTAATATTTCAATAAACAAAATCACTTTTAAGTTTTTACTGACTAGTTTGGTGTCATTTGCTTGACTGAAGAAAAAATTACTATAAGATCTTTAACAACCTTAGTAGTAGTAATTTTTTTGCTTTTTCGTGAGCATTGTCATGGTATGTACCTATCATGCATTTGTTGTTGTTGAAGATACCCGTTTCCTCTCGATCATAAAGTCTATTCTCTAAGAGGTATATTTTTTGCAGCTGTAAACTATAGACGTACACGTGTATATAAATCTTTGATTTTGCAGCTTTTGTCTTAAAAATAACATTTCTGATATGTTTCTATCAACGTTATTATCAACAGGTTTCAACACTATTAAAAGAATTTTTCGCCAGTCACGTGCAATGAAAATTATGACACTATCAATACTTTTGATCACAACACTGGATCGTGTCTAAGTTTCTTATAGATGCTATGAATAATTAAATCAAAATATCACGTCCCTTAACAATAAAATCTGCATCAAACTGCAATTCTCGAAATAACTTACACAGAAAAAATTTTTTTTTACTAAATGTGAAAATTGTGAAATGTTTGAAATGTCATAACTTTTTTGTTTATTAGTTTACCATCACCAAATTTTTATGGTAGATAGCTAATATAATGGACCGTTTTCCCTAAAAAAATTACGTTCGAAAAAAGATAGGGTTTTGAGATATTTGAGTTTTTGTGACAAAAATGATATTTTTAAAGGCAAAAAAAATTTTTTTTTACTGTGCATATTTTCTTAAGAATCACCATTTAGTTGTCTAACTTTGCTGAAAAAATCATAACAATCGAACATTCCGTTTTTGCTGTGCAGATTTTTAAATATTTTTGAACCATTTTCACATACACCCTTTTGAAAAGTTAGTCGTGACTCAATATGAAGATTTGATATCGAAAAATGACGATTTAGATGAAATTGAAAAACTGTGCAGAGTTTCAAATATTTTCGAAATGGTCGCTCAGGATCGACTGACATGCCCCCGTGGAATGCCTCACCTACCTAATTTTCAATTCTTGTTGTTCATAAATTTTCTAATTTATAATTTTCAATTTTTGAATTTTTTAGATCTCTCAATGTATAAGTTAGCATCCACGCTATCCTTGAGCACTTCTTCTTCTTCTTCTTCTTATTGGCATTACATCCCCACACTGGGACAGAGCCGCCTCGCAGCTTAGTGTTCATTAAGCACTTCCACAGTTATTAACTGCGAGGTTTCTAAGCTAAGTTACTATTTTTGCATTCGTATATCATGAGGCTAACACGATGATACTTTTATGCCCTGGGAAGTCGAGACAATTTCCAATCCGAAAATTGTCTAGACCGGCACCGGGAATCGAACCCAGCCACCCTCAGCATGGTCTTGCTTTGTAGCCGCGCGTCTTATCGCACGGCAAAGGAGGGCCCCATAATCCTTGAGCACTAGTAGGTCCGGGAAATGACTTTCGAACTGTCATTTTTTTCAGATCATCATCGGCTATCAAGCTAGATCAACCATCTCAGCCAATTTGAATCAACTTACTGCGTATGTAACCCTAGAATATATCACCTGCATTGCGAATGTGAATCAATGACGAAACATTTCGAATGAAACTTTGTTTCGAATTCCAATCGTCCAATAAATATCAAATCACATATATCTTCTACAGGCCTACAATAAAGCGACGTCCGTCAAACTTCACGTACCACACGTTAGCAGAACTAAATACATTCCATAAATCCATCCCGACTGAACGACTGCACGCACCCGTCCTCCTAGAATCCCCATCAATTATGCCAAACCCTGTTGTCCAGGAGTTCTGTGGTATGCGCCCAGTCGTCAGTCAGTGCCCGACCTAGATCAATTGACAACCAATTTAAATTCATCCCGTGCATTCAGGATCTCGCTCAATCGACCGTTGATGCGTTGATCGTTTCCAATCTTCAATCGTTCCAACCTAACTGTTCGATCGTTTGGCTTTTTGTCATCACGATGATCGCAGCACAGAAAATTATCGCCAATTAGGAAACCATACCTCCCCGTTCAGGATCCGCGATGATTTATTCGAAGAATTCACGTCTTCGCCGCACGGGGCACTTCCAACTGATCACTTCATTCCGGTACGTACCTGGAAACGGAACAAAGAGCGAGAGAAGAAAACAAATCAAAAGGTTAATTAATTGCATCGAGTCAGGTGCCGGGGATGACGATAATGGGGTGTTGTTGGGCTGCTGGGACGTCGTCGTTGACGACGATGCGACGTTCTAAATCAGCTGTGCGCGAGAAAAAGTGAACGGATCCGGATCGGCATATTTCGTTGTTTTATGATACCGAAGGCAAGCATAAGGCGGGGGACCGGTCTCCCGGAAAGGTGTTTAATAATGTAAATGATTTAATTGGTCAATCGGTTGAGGATCGAGTTGGTGAGAATGAGAAAGTACAAGTTGGTGAAGGAATCAAAAGGGGTTTCGAGAAAAAATCTCCGATTTTTTAGTGAAATGAAATATATTACGTGAAGACCTGCGCAGGTTTACTATTGCTGATTACAATTACTATTTATTTCCTTCAATAAAAAGTTATTACGAGTAGTAATAGAATCAATACTCGAAAGCAAGGATGTTTTCATTTGGTTTTCGATTTGGTAATCCAGGTTCAATCATTTAGTAGTTTGTCACTAACTCAATCCAGATGCTGTAAATTGTAAATTATGTTGTATGGTGGACTTCTAGTAAGAATGTTTTTTCTACAGCTCTGCCTAGTAATGAAATTCCACTAATAACAGAGTTTTAGCCATAGTTGTAGAAACTCAAAATATCTTATTGAATTTTGGATATCATTTAGTATAAGCTATGGCAACTAGTGTTTTATTTCCGTTATTAGTGGAATTCAAACAACAAACTGTTAGGCAGAGCTGTAGAACAAACTTCAAATAGAAGCTCACCATGCAACACATTTTGAAATTCAGCCTCTGGAATAATTTAGTGACAAACTACTAAATGATTGAACCCAAGCAAAGTCGAAAGCCATCTTCTACCTGTACCACTTTTTCTTAAACTAATTTTCAAAAAATCAGTAAGTCATTGCCAGACAGAACACAACACAGATAGTAAGGACAAACATTCTCATAAATGTGGATAAATATTCTGTCTTTATTGATGCGGTGTTCGACCCTGAATCCCTGAGCTGATTCACCTCGTTTGATTTTATTACTATTTGTAAGCAGACGAGCCAGCCTCGGATTATTTGTGAGAAATTCGGATGGGAACATGCAAGTAACGCATTCCAACTGCAAGCTGTTGTATACAAAATCATCTGATTTCTGTTTAATTCAAAATAGAACTGAAATCAACAATTCTCATACATGCGCGAGGATCTATTAACGTACGATGCTTACGATGACCCCTGCATTATTTGAAGTACCGCTTCGTAATGAAGACTAAATAGGTACTCATCAAAAAAGAAAACTGATCCATACCGATTGTATTTCGATAGGTGGGCTTGGGCTCGAATTTGGTGGCCGGGAATCTAATCGCTATTTCGGCATCTCCAAAGGGGCCCTTATTACTTGATGTGGGTACCGGTATAAAAGGAACAAAAGCAAGTACGACATACAAGTGGTGGTTCATATCCGAAGAAGATCCCCCTGGCAACAAGTGTCGGAGGTCAGCTGTCGAATTTTCCTCGTTGTTCGTTTTCTTCAAATTCCTATGAACAGACATTCCACATTGGATATGGTGTGTCGAAATTCCGTTCCGTTGCAAGCTGGTAACCCATGCAAAACTACTTGATCAATGCTAAACAGCTGCTGTACCACGCGCGCACCCCATTCGTTACACTTGTTAACGACTTTGCATTCGTGGCAGATTAACACTTCAACTGCAGTCACGGGGCATTTATGGAATTTGTTTTTTATCGCACAAGCAACTTTATCGCCACTGCGGTGCTGCTTGTGGAGAAAGGTGTGCCACTTCGGTGGACCGTAGACCGCGCGCCGTATGACAACGGCGACAGTTAAATTGTTTGTATCAATACTTGCCACTCAATTAGCAGTTGCATTCTTTACGGATTTATTGTTTGCCATTCCAAGGTCAACAAGGCTCTGGCTACTGACTGACTGGCCAGCTACACAACTACGACATCGGATCATAACACACCCGGATAGAATTTTATGGCGCGGTACGTTTTATTGCTTTTCAGAAACATGATATTTAGGAAGCGTGGCGACGATGTGGGATGTTTGATGAATATCAGTCAGTAATACTGACGATAACTAGAGAAGGAAGAGACACGTTAGAAAAAAAATGCAAATGACCCATCAATCTTCGGAGACACTTTGGGTCAAGTTCGGATTTGTCATCATAAATTTAAATTCAGCTTCTGGAGTTCTTGAAAAGATCATGTCCAATTAATCGTGACATGGAATGATATTTTTCTGATATTTCGCACTGCGGAAAAGGGATATTCCCCATAAAAAATTAAGCAGCTTCAAATTGGCCCCAACATTCAATTAAAAGGAGAAACGTAATGTCTTTCGAGAGACTTCTTGCATGCGGTAACCAACAACGGGTGCAATGCACTGGCACCTGAAAGCGCAACCCGACAAAAATCAGCATGTGACCTTCCTTCACGTATATGGAAGCAACGTCTGTGGGACCGGTTCATCGCACATATGATGGAATTCCACGCAATTTCATGAATTGGTAGCGGCCTTCCGGTATATAATGACAACTTGATATATAATGACGGTATATAATGACAACATTGATGACAATCAGATGCCAATGCGCTTTTGCGGGTTTTAGGATTAAATAGTTTGCTTTTTACTATTATTTAACTAATATTGAAATTAATGAATACATTTTTTAGTTCTCATCTGAACAGATAAAACTCTGTGTTGAACTTAATCTTAAAGTAAAACAAAAAACACATAGCCTCAGTTTAAAAAAGAAACAGATAACATCACACTAGATAACTTATTTTACGGTTCGATGCCACATCTCTCTGTCCTCGGTTACAACCAAATGTACTAGCCGGACCTGCAGCGAACATCATTTTTGCAGAGTTGTTGTATCGCATTATAGCAACATGCTCTCTTTAAGTTATCTAATCATCACGTTGTACTAAATGTTCTAAGGTGCCACGCACCCGTACTTGAACGTACGCCGGTGTCTCATCTTGTGCTACGACTTGATCAGTTAATATCCTTGCCTTTATTCCCAATTTCCTCACAGTACGCTCCTTTCGAGTTCTAAATGGTCGGGATTCACAGCCAAACCGCACCAAGCGGCTTTTCGAGTGACTTGTGATATTTTGTTCGTAAAAACACAACGGAAATAGATTTATACCCATTTAAGGTGATTATACAATAAAGCGCGTGGTGAATTTCAAATTTACCACACGTTTATCTACATACATTTCCAAAAGCCCAAATCTGGCGTAATAGTTTTCGTACAGTGCTAAAACTCAAATTATGATTGTTCAGCATAACTAAGCAAACGATCTACCATTATTTCAGCCCTATACGCGTTATGGTTCTTTCATCTCATGCTCTTGAAAAAAATATTGGAAAAGCACGTGGTTTAAAAAATGGTCGATTTCTGGCTTCATTGTATAATCACCTTAAGCGTACTTTTGCAGTATCCTCAGTTATGGGGTTGAGGGATATCCGATACGATTCGCGATCAATTAAATATTTTAAACGAAACTTTAAGCAGAAAAATCGATAATTTTTCTTTCACGCTTGGTGCGTTTTGGCTGAACCCCGACCAAATGATACGTTTTCCAAGAGGAAACTGGCGTACCCCAAGAATATATCCTGGCGGTCATACTCTTTTTCATCGTCATGGACAGGGTCTTCTGCCATCTGCCGGCGAACATCTACATCTTCGTCTACGCAAATGACACCCTGGTTGTGGTTACCGGTGATGCCCCCGGTCGCCTTCGAATTTGGACACCACCAGCAGTCGATGCCGTAGTCCGTTGAGCTTCCTCAATTGGGTTGACGATGACAACTAGTAAGTGAGTTCGTTGTCACGTCTGTAGAGGCTGGCATTAGCTGTCATGGCAAAGTGTTAAACTACCCGACCATCATGTCGGCAGATTGTTCAGGTGCTAGGAATGTCTATCGATAGAGGCCCAACCTTCTTGCCTCCCTTTCGGTCCGTGAAAACCAATTGTCGTACTAGAGTCAACCTTATCTAGACGACTCAAAGCTTCACGCAGGTTTAACAACACGTATCTCCGTCTCCAGATCGGTAAAGCAATCGTCGACAGCAGGTTACTATACGGTCTGGGGCAGCTTACCTGTCTTGCCTACCAAAACTTAGTCAACGTCCTGTCACAGACCCCCGAGTCTATAAAGTTTAGACAGACAGAAATTCATTTTTATGTGTATAGATTAACACGAATAAGAAGTACATATAAACATTTCATTGCTGTTTATTGAAAGTATATTATGGAATGTAATTGAAAATTACTCAACTCTGAAAGGGGGAGGGGTCCTAGAAATGTAAACTTTCATACGGCAATACGTCATTTCTGTCACTTTTTTCTTAGTTTTGGATCTTAATGCCTTGCAAGTAGTCTTATTTCAGCAGGAGATACGGATTTTACTTCAGAACTTGAAGGCTAACACGCGTACTCTTGCCCCACCCGTCCCTGAGTTCTTTTACCCCACAGCCCCAAAATTTATTCAGTTAATGGCCTTGACCTCTTGGAAAACCAACCGGATTGGTATTCTGCACCATAAAGTACTCTATACAAAAGGTTATTGAAATGGGAAATGGGATAATGTTCGCCCGATTGAGCGATATAAGGAACACATTTTTATATATTTTTCCTAAAATATTAACATGTAAAAATATGGTTTAGCCTCATTTGGCCCAATCCCGTTTGGCCAATTAGTTAAAATTTGATTTTTTATTAAGTGAAATGAGAAGTGAGATGTTCGGAGTGGATAGTGAAAAGTGAGAATTGAGAAGTGTGAGATGAGATATTCGAAGTGAGTACATAGGATTCTGTTTTTACACGATTTTCTTTCGCTCGTATTTTTAATCGTGTGACTTCAATTTACCACTAAAATCTATGCAACGTTTCAAAAAATTGTAAATAAATCACATGATATTTAATATGCGTTAAGCATTCAGGATGATCGCAAAATTGAAAAAAAACGTAACTCGTGAAAAAACAGAATCCAGTGTTTTTAAGAGACATTGCGAAATTTTTTTCGCAATATCTCTTAAAAACATCCTAAGATGGCAAACTTAACAGAATCCAGTGTATAGAGTAGTGAGCAGTGAGGTCTTAAGAGATTACTCAGAGAGAAGTGAGAAGTGTGAAATGAGAAGTGACAAATGAGTGATGATAAATGAGATATGATAGTTGCGAAGTGAGAAGTTGGAAGTGAGAAGTGAGAAAATCAAATGCAAGAGATTATTTAAGGATTAATTTAACAATTCCCAATTCTCATATTTCACTTATCGCATCTTATTTCTCACTTCTTACTCCTCGTTCCTCATTTGTGATGTCTCACTTCTCACTTCTCTCTTTTCACTTCTCACTACGCACTTCTCACTTTTCCCTTCACACTTCTCATTCATCACTACTTAATAATCCCCACTTCTCATTTTTCACTTCTCACTATTCATTTCTCACATCTCACTTCTCACTTTCCATTTATCGCTTCTAACATTTCACCACTCACTTTTAAATTCTCTCTATGCTTTTCACTCCTCATTGCTCACTATTAACTTTGCAATTCTCACTTCTTATTTCTCACTTCTCACATTTCAATTCTCACACGTTTCACTTCTCTTCAATTTATTTATATTTTCTCACTTCTCATTTTATACTTCTCATTTCTAGATTCACATCAAACTTCTCACGTCTTATTTCTTATGAGATGTGAAAAATGTCTTATTCCTCACTTCTCACTGTACATTTCATGTAGTTCTCACTTCTTACTTCTCATTACTCACTTTTCACTAATCGCAATCTAATTGTTCAACTATTCGGCCAAATGACCCGTTCGGCCGAAAGGCATTCGAACAAACGGCTTGTGGCGACATCGTGTATATCGTGCATGTGAACTGGTTTTAACCTTCTTCGGATATTAGAAAAAACTTACGAATAAGATGTTGGGGTCATATTGACCCAGAAATGTAAATGCTTATAAAACAGTCAAATTATAACCGAATTGCAAAGTTTATATACCGTTCGAAAGATAAACTCATTAATTTTGTGGCTATGTGGTGATATGCTGGTTCTGGAGACAATGGCCACCGGGAAACGACTTCCACGGGGACCTTGTCGGTCATATAAGGGGAACATAAAAATCGCTCCATATATGCCATTCGATCGCTAATTCTTCATACATGCTCTTAAAACGGTAATATATGGTCCATGAGAGGGCTTCCGATGAAAGTGGCCACTCCTGGTACATGCAAGGTGCCCCCGGGGAACCCGCAGAAGGGGACATTTCCGTTTTAGCACCAAAATATGCCGTGCGGCGGCTCTTTCGTCATGATTTTCCACCAAACAGATGGTTATGCGCTTGATATCGATAAGTGACCACATTGGCCACTCCTGGTACATGCAAGGCTCCCCAGGGAACCCGCAGGAAGGGACATTTCCGTTTTAGCCCCAAAATATACCGTGTGGCGGCTCTGTCGTCATGATTTTCCACAAAATATATTATAATGCGCTTGAAATCGCTAAGTGACCACATTGGCCACTCTTGGAGCCTATGAGGTGCCTCCGTGGAACCCGTAAAAGGGGACATTTCCGTTTTAACACCAAAATATGTCGTGCGATAGCTCTTTCGTCATGATTTTCCACAAAATAGATGATTATGTGCTCGAAATCGATTATTGGCCACATTGGCCACTCTTGGAGCCTGTGAGGTGCCCTCGGGAAACCCGTAAAGGCGACATTTCCGTTTTAACACCAAAATATGTCGTGTGGCGGCTCTTTTATCATGATTTTCCACCAAACAGATGGTCATGCGCTTGAAATCGATAAATGATCACATTGGCCACTCCTTGTATATGCAAGGTGCCCCCGGGAAACCCGTAGGAGAGGACATTTCCGTTCTGGCACCAAAATGTGCGGTGCTGCGGCTCTTTCATCATGATTTTCCACAAAATAGATGATTATGCGCTCGAAATCGATAAGTGACCACATTGGCCACTCTTGGAGCCTATGAGGTGCCCTCGGGGAATCCGTAAAGAGGACATTTCCGTTTTAACACCAAAATATGCCGTGCGGCAGCTCTTTCGTCATGATTTTTCACAAAATAGATGATTATGCGCTTGAAATCGATAATTGACCACATTGGCCACTCTTGGAGTCTGCCAGGGGCCCCCAGGGAACCCGTAGAATGGGATATTTCCGTTTTAACACCGAAATATGCCGAGCGGCGACTCTTTCGGTGTGTTTTCCCACCAAAGAGATGGTTATTCGCTCGAAATCAATAAGTGATCACATTGGCCACTCTTGAACCACATTGGCTACATTTGAAACCTATGAGGCTCCCTCGGAGAACACGTAGAAGATGACATTTCCGTTTAACACCGAAATATGTCGTGCGGCGGCTCTTTCGTCATGATTTTCCACAAAATAGATGATTATGCGCTTGAAATCGATAAGTGACCACATTGGCCACTCTTGGAACCAATGAGATTACCACGGGGAACCCGTAGATGGTGATATTTCCGTTTTTATACCGAAATGAATAAGTGACTACATTTTCCATTTTGGAACCTATGAAGTACCGCCGTGGAGGTCATAGGAGAGGACATTTCCGTTCTTACTCTTAGGGCCGATGCCCACGTAGCGTTGTTTCAACGCTGCGTGCACGTGGCGTTGAAAAAACGCAGGTGTGCATTGGCGCGGCGACGCTGCGTTACCGCTTTTTCCCGATGCACATCTGCGTTTTTTCAACGCCACGTGCACGTAGCGTTGAAAAAATGCTACGTGGGCATCGGCCCTTACTCTTACTTAGGGCCAATGCCCACGTAGCATGTTTTCAAGATGCGTTCACGCCGCGTCCACGCAAGGTATCCGGCATCAAATGTAGTCGTGCACACATTTACGTGTGCATTACTCCATTTGATGCCGGATACCTTGCGTGGACGCGGCGTGCACGCATCTTGAAAACATGCTACGTGGGCATCGGCCCTTATAGACATGCCGTGCAGCGGCTCTTTCACTATAATTTTCCATCAAATAGTTGGTAATGCTCTTGAAATCTAATATCAACCCGGGGGAACCCCAGGCCTAATTTCGGTAATTGTGGAGTGCCTTGAAGAATTCATTGAAAGTGTCTGTGCACACAAAATCTAACTCACTTTTGAGGAACTTTTCCTCAACAGAATTGCTCGCAGTAAATAGCATTCGACGAAAATCCTGCCCTATTGTTTCCTATTGAAAATTGGCCAGATCAGACTATGGGCTCCGAAGTTATGGCCAAAATACTAATTTCAGCAGCTACATGGGAAAATCACTTTTCTGGCACTTACGCTCATCCGATTGGCTTGCAATAAGTTGCGTTCAGCAGAAAGTTTAGAATGCAAATAAACAAATATGACAAATAAGAGCTATCTACCTATTAGTGTTATATTAGACTTTTCTTATATATTTCTCAACCCTTTTGAACGAACGATAAAGGCATAATCACCACTAGGTAGATTAATATTGTTTTTTTTTCTATCAAATAGGTCATTCATTCTGAACTTAATATCTACAACCTACAAGGTACCCGCAGGAGTCTCACAGAAAGAGAGATTTTTTTTTATATCAAAATGTTGCGTTTTCATATCATTGTCCACGGCGATCGGTGAAAACCTCAAACTTCTATAAGTCGATATTGAAGGGACTAATCGACTAATAGTAATATCGAGATGCGGAATACAAAATCCTTGGAGAGCTGTTCGAAGGAATCATCACAGTAGCCCAGAAACTATGTTTTAATTTGACTCAGTATACTCAATTTCAAATGAAGAAGAATTTCAAGCGCATAACCAACTTTTTGAAGACTTGTGGCCAGGGTAGACAATGATAGACGAAGATAGAGCTGCCGCAAGCGGCACAGTACATTTGATATAACCATGAAAATGTCCTCTCCTACGGGTTCGCAGGGCATCTCAAAGGTTTCAAGAGTAGACAATATCACTAATCAACTCCAAGCACATGACCATCTGTTTGGTAGAAAATAACAAAGAAAGAGCCACCGCACGGCATATTTTGGTGTTAAAATGGAAATGTACTCTTCCACGGGCTCCCGCGGGCACCTCATAGGTTCTAAGGGTGGACAATATGTCAATAATCGATTTCGAGGGCACCTATTTGGAGGAAAATCACGACGAAAGAGCCGCCGCACTACATATGTTGTTCCAGGCGTTGCCAATGTGGTCACTTATCGATTTCAAGCGCATAATCATCTATTTTGTGGAAAATCATAACGAAAGAGACGCCGCACGGCATATTTTGGTGCTAAAACGGAAATGTCCTCTCATACGGAATACCCGGGGGCACCTTGCTTGTACCAGGAGTGGCCAATGTGGTCATTTATCGATTTCAAGCGCATAACCATCTGTTTGGTGTAAAATCATGACAAAAGAGCCGCCGCACGGAATATTTTGGTGCTAAAACGGAAATGTTCCCTCCTGCGGGTTCCCCGGGGCGCCTTGCATGTACCAAGAGTGGCCAATGTGGTCATTTATCGATTTCAAGCGCATAACCATCTGTTTGGTGGAAAATCATGACAAAAGAGCCGCCGCACGGCATATTTTGGTGCTAAAACGGAAATGTCCCCTCCTGCGGGTTCCCCGGGGAAACCTTGTATGTACCAGGAGTGGCCAATGTGGTCTTTTATCGATTTCAAGCGCATTATCATCTATTTTGTGGAAAATCATGACGACAGAGCTGCCGCACGGTATATTTTGGTGCTAAAACGGGAATGTTCCCTCCTGCGGGTTCCCCGGGGGCACCTTGCATATACCAGGAGTGGCCAATGTGGTCATTTATCGATTTCAAGCGCATAACCATCTGTTTGGTGGAGAATCATGACAAAAGAGCCGCCGCACGGCATATTTTGGTACTAAAACGGGAATGTCCCCTCCTGCGGGTTCCCCGGGGCGCCTTGCATGCACCAGGAGTGGCCAATGTGGTCTTATATCGATTTCAAGCGCATTATCATCTATTTTGTGGAAAATCATGACGACAGAGCTACCGCACCGTATATTTTGGTGCTAAAACGGAAATGTCCCCTCCTGCGGGTTCCCCGGGGGCACCTTGTATATACCAGGAGTGGCCAATGTGGTCTTTTATCGATTTCAAGCGCATAACCATCTGTTTGGTGGAGAATCATGACAAAAGAGCCGCCGCACGGCATATTTTGGTGCTAAAACGGAAATGTCCCCTCCTGCGGGTTCCCCGGGGGCACCTTGCATGTACCAGGAGTGGCCAATGTGGTCTTTTATCGATTTCAAGCGCATTGTCATCTATTTGGTGGAGAATCATGAAAAAAGAGCCGCCGCACGGCATATTTTGGAACTAAAACGGGAATGTCCCCTCCTGCGGGTTCCCCGGGGCGCCTTGCATACACCAGGAGTGGTCAATGTGGTCTTATATCGATTTCAAGCGCATTATCATCTATTTTGTGGAAAATCATGACGACAGAACTGCCGCACCGTATATTTTGGTGCTAAAACGGAAATGTCCCCTCCTGCGGGTTCCCCGGGGGCACCTTGCATATACCAGGAGTGGCCAATGTGGTCTGTTATCGATTTCAAGCGCATAATCATCTGTTTGGTGGAGAATCATGACAAAAGAGCCGCCGCACGGCATATTTTGGTGCTAAAACGGGGATGTCCTTTTCTGCGGGTTCCCCGGGGCGCCTTGCATGCACCAGGAGTGGCCAATGTGGTAATTTATCGATTTCAAGCGCATAACCATCTGTTTGGTGGAAAATCATGACAAAAGAGCCGCCGCACGGCATATTTTGGTGCTAAAACGGAAATGTCCCCTCCTGCGGGTTCCCCGGGGGCACCTTGCATGTACCAGGAGTGGCCAATGTGGTCTTTTATCGATTTCAAGCGCATTGTCATCTATTTGGTGGAGAATCATGAAAAAAGAGCCGCCGCACGGTATATTTTGGTGCTAAAACGGAAATGTCCCCTCCTGCGGGTTCCCCGGGGGCACCTTACATGTACCAGGAGTGGCCAATGTGGTCACTTATCGATTTCAAGCGCATAACCATCTGATTGGTGGAAAATCATGACAAAAGAGCCGCCGCACGGCATATTTTGGTGCTAAAACGGAAATGTCCCCTCCTGCGGGTTCCCCGGGGGCACCTTGCATGTACCAGGAGTGGCCAATGTGGTCACTTATCGATTTCAAGCGCATTATCATCTATTTTGTGGAAAATCATGACGACAGAGCTGTCGCACGGTATATTTTGGTGCTAAAACAGAAATGTCCCCTCCTGCGGGTTCCCCGGGGGCACCTTGCATGTACCAAGAGTGGCCACTTTCGTCGGAAGCCCTCTCATGGACCATACATTACCGTTTTAAGAGAATATATGAAGAATTAGCGATCGAATGGCATATATGGAGCGATTTTTATGCTCCCCTTATATGACCGACAAGGTCCCCGTGGAAGTCGTTTCCCGGTGGCCATTGTCACCAGAACCAGCATATCACCACATAGCCACAAAGTTGATGAGTTTATCTTTAGAACGGTATATAAACTTTGTAATTCGGTTATAATTTGACTGTTTTATAAGCATTTACATTTCTGGGTCAATATGACCCTAACATCTTATTCGTAACTTTTTTTGTGGGGTCGTTCCTGTTGCACCTTAAAATACTTTTTTCATGTCAGATGCTTCATTTCCACAAAATATTAAAAGTCAAGAAATTTCAGAACGATCGGATTATCAGGTAAAAAGTTATTCTACTTTGAAGTTTCGTTTTGGGTCATATTGACCCCAACATCTTACTAAGGTTAAAACATCATCGTGTTAGCGAGGTGAAAATTCATTAGAAATTTTCTTCGAATATCGAGTAAGGGAGGTATCGACTTACGGAGGATCGCAGTGTGCTAAATTCAAGGGACTTTCAATTTCATCGAGTAAGGGAAAATATCGAGTTACAGAACCTCGAGTTAGGAAGAGTTCACTGTAGTACCACCATATGAAGAACGATTTTCTCTGTTCCGCTTACGGAAGGTAAAGAACATGTTGAAAAATGTCCATCGATAGAGTCAGATAATCCGCCACAACAGCGTGATAAGTCAGCTTTCTTTTGCCAGTCTCGGTAATAATGTCGTCACAACATTATCCGAGCCGTTCAAAGGATTTCAATCCAATACGTTTGGAAAAAGAAAGCTGACTTATCAAATAACTGTTGATCATATGGCCCAAGCTGAGTTTCAAAACTAGTTTCAGTCTTGCGCTCCCTCACGTACTTTTTTCTTTCGATCTTTCAATAGCGTATGTTCATCACCGATCTTGCTATAAGCAAATGAATCACCAATGAAAATCGTTTGTAAGAAAAAATGCTACTGTTATAACTGTTGATCGCAAGCTCCGAACTCAAGAACAGTTTGGATAACCAAGAATATCCTCTTTCTAGCGGTTTTTTATCTTTCAAGAGATGTAATGAACATAGTTGAACATATTACGAGACATTGATCGACGAAAAATGTTACTTTGGGTGCTTAATATAGTAAACTCTTGGCTCAATATATTAGAACTATCTTACGATGTCTATTGACTTTCCCGGAGATGTAATACACATGGTTGAATACATTGAGGAATTTTGAGTAACAGAAATAGCTACTTTCGCAGCTGTACCACACTAGTCCTAAACAATTCACAGATGTCTGATGAACTTTCAGGAGATGTAACGGATATAACGCGAGCCTCAAACTTAAGCACAGTTTTGATAACCAAGAATATATTAAAATTATCTGACGGACATCTGTTGACCTTCGAAGAGATGCAAGGGTGCAATTATCGCTGAAAAACGCAAAAAAAACGCTTGTTGCAAGTTGAGTTTGTCCTGGCATTTACGGACAAGCGGACAATGTTTTTGTCATTGGCAATTATTCAGTTTTAGATTCCCTGAGAAGATGTTTAGAAACCTTGAGAAACGAGAACACTATTTTCGAAGCTATAAATCTCAAGTATCGAGCTCAAGCGAGGTTTCTAAGCTAGGTTACCATTTTTGTATTCGTATATCAGGAGGCTAGCACGATGATACTTTTATGCCCAGAGAAGTCGAGACAATGTGCAATCCGAAAATTGCCAAGACCGGCTCCGGGAATCGAACCCAGCCACCCTCAGCATGGTCGTGCTTTGTAGCCTCGCGTCTTACCGCACGGCTAAGGAGGGTCCCAAATGCGTACAGAATCTTTGAATAATGAAAAAGATGACCCAGTTGACCTAAAAGCATCTTACGATATCTGTTGACGTTCCAAATGATGTGATGGAAACAACTGGATGCATATCAATACTTTGAGTAGCGCAAAAGCTTTTTAGCAGCTGTAGATCTCTAGTCCCGCCTAGAATAAATCCCAAAAGTATCTAGCGATAGCTGTTGAGCTTCCAGGAGATGGAACGGTTATAACTGAATACATTTCGAAACTTGTGAACTAATTTTGATGAAAATTTGACCAGAGCTCAGATATAACTTAAATTTTACCATACCTAAGTTTCGACCATATTGATTCACCGGGTAAAAAAATATTGCGGTAAGTGAAAAGTAAAAGTTAGCAAATCAAAGCAAGAAGTGAAAAGTGAGTAGAAGAAAGTGACAAAGTAAGAAGTGGAAAGTAAGAAGAGAGAAGTGAGAATTGAAAAGTGAGAAGTGTTAAGTGAGCTTTCTTCCTTCTTATTCACTCTTCTATCCACTATCTTTCTTTCTCCTTCTTCTTTATCTTTTCCCTCATACATTTTATCATTCTTCCCTCTTCCTTCTACTCATTTCCGCTTTCTTCCTCGTTAGAAAGAAGTTAGAAGTGTGAATTGAGAATTAAGAAGTGAGTAGCGATAAGAGAGAAGTGAGAAGTGAATAGCAAGAAGAGAGAAGTGAGAAGTAAAAACTAAAAGATGAGAAACTCGAAGCGAGAAGTGAGAAATAAAAAGTGAAAAGTGAGAGGAAGAAAGTGGCAAGTGAGAAGTAAGAAGTGAAAATTGAAAATTAAGAAAAGATAAGTGAGAAGTGCTGAGTGATAAGTGACTAGAGAGCAGTAAGAAGTGAGAGGTGAAAAGTGAGGAGTTAGGGGTGAGAAGCGAAAAATGAGAAGTGAGAACTGAGGATCAAGAAGTGAGAAGTGGGATGTGGGAATTGAAAATTGTGAAATAATTTCTTATTCTTTCCAATTTCCTTCCTTATTTTTTTTTATATCTGTATTATGGAGACTTTCTGCCCTAGCTGGCTCGTATCCGGTTCCTTCCTTCCTCTTTTTGCCACCTTTTTCCTTCTTCTACCTATTTCTTTCTCTCTTCTTCCTTATTCCTTCTGCTAATTACTTTCTTCCTTCTTCCTTTACTCCTTTCCTTATTTCTTCTTTCTAAGTTCTTCGGTTTTCATCTTTCTTTCTTTTTATATTACCCTTATTTTTTATTTTTCTCTTTCCTTCTTCCTTATTTCTTCTTTCTTCGTTTTTATTTCTTCCTTCTTCTTCCTGTCTTATATCTCATTAACTTCTCACTTCTCAGCATCTCGCTTCTCACATCCCAATTACACTAGTCAACAGTGTTTTACTCCCTTCAACCATTCTCAGTGTACTTGAAAGATATTTCTTCGCTGAATTCAGTCATGTATTCAGATTTTTTGTAACACGTCCAGTTTTTGAGAAAAACGGTTTTAAATTCACAAAACTACGGAATTTGGTTTCTCTGTTCTGTAAAGCTGGTTTTCGGTTTATAACTTTGAAAAAGAGGTCTGAATTATATAGAAGAAATCGTACAAGATCTAAGTAAGTTGTTGAATCTTATTTGACACGTTCATTTGTTGTGAAAAACGGAATTTATTTCACAAAAGTACGTATTTTCAAAGGAATTTGGTTTCTCTCCTCTGCAAAGCTGAATTTCGGCTCCTCACTTTCAGAATAAAGTTTGAATTTTGTAGAATGGGCCTTGTAGAATGCATGTAGGTTGTTGGATTTCATTTGACACGTTTATTTGTTGTGAAAAAAGGAATTTCATTCACAAAAGTACGTATTTTCAAAGGAATTTGCTTCCTCTCCTCTGCAAAACGGAATTTCGGCTTCCCACTTTCAGAATAAAGCTTGAATTTTGTAGAATGGGCCTTGTAGAATGCATGTGGGTTGTTGGATTTCATTTGGCACGTTCAATTGTTGTGAAAAACGGAATTGAATTCACAAAAGTACGTCTTTTCATAGAAATTTGGTTTCTCTCCTCTGCAAAGCTGAATTTCGGCTCCTCACTTTCAGAATAAAGTTTGAATTTTGTAGAATGGGCCTTGTAGAATGCATGTGGGTTGTTGGATTTCATTTGGCACGTTTATTTGTTGTGAAAAACGGAATTTCATTCACAAAAGTACGTATTTTCAAAGGAATTTGCTTCCTCTCCTCTGCAAAACGGAATTTCGGCTCCTCACTTTCAGAATAAAGTTTGAATTTTGTAGAATGGGCCTTGTAGAATACATGTGGGTTGTTGGATTTCATTTGGCACGTTCATTTGTTGTGAAAAACGGAATTTCATTCACAAAAGTACGTCTTTTCAATGAAATTGGGTTCTCTCCTCTGCAAAGCTGAATTTCGGCTCCTCACTTTCAGAATAAAGTTTGAATTTTGTAGAATGGGCCTTGTAGAATGCATGTGGGATGTTGGATTTCATTTGGCACGTACATTTGTTGTGAAAAACGGAATTAAATTCACAAAAGTACGTCTTTTCAAAGAAATTGGGTATCTCTCCTATGCAAAGTTGAATTTCGGCTTCTCAGTTTTAGAATAAAGTTTGAATTTTGTAGAATACGCCTTGTAGAATGCATGTCGGTTGCTGAATTTCATTTGGCACGTACATTTGTTGTGATAAACGAAATTTAATTAACAAAAGTACGTATTTTCATAGAAATTCGGCTTCTCAATGCGCCGAATGTCATCCAACCAACCATATGCATTCCACAAGGCCTATTCCACAAAATTCAAACTATATTCCCAAAGTGAGAAGCCGAAATTCAGCTTTGCAGAGCATAGAATCCAAATATCATTAAAAATACTTATATTTGTGAACTAAATTCCGTTTTTCACAACAAATGTACGTGCCAAATATAATACAACAACCCACATGCATTCTTCAAGGCCCATTCTACAAAATTCAAACTTTATTCTGAAAGTGAGGAGCCGAAATTCAGCTTTGCAGAGGAGAGAAACCAAATTTCTATGAAAAGACGTACTTTTGTGAATGAAATTCCGTTTTTCACAACAATTGAACGTGCCAAATGAAATCCAACAACCCACATGCATTCTACAAGGCCCATTCTACAAAATTCAAACTTTATTCCCAAAGTGAGGAGTCGAAATTCAGCTTTGCAGAGGAGAGAAACCAAATTTCTATGAAAAGACGTACTTTTGTGAATGAAATTCCGTTTTTCACAACAATTGAACGTGCCAAATGAAATCCAACAACCCACATGCATTCTTCAAGGCCCATTCTACAATATTCAAACTTTATTCCCAAAGTGAGGAGTCGAAATTCAGCTTTGCAGAGGAGAGAAACCAAATTTCTGTGAAAAGACGTACTTTTGTGAATGAAATTCCGTTTTTCACAACAATTGAACGTGCCAAATGAAACTCAACAACCCACATGCATTCTACAAGGCCCATTCTACAAATTTCAAACTTTATTCTAAAAGTGAGGAGCCAAAATTCAGCTTTGCAGTGGAGAGAAACCAAATTTCTATGAAAATACGTACTTTCGTGAAATAAAATGCGTATTTCTCAAAAACTGGACGTGTTACAGAAAATCTGAATACGTACCTGAATTCAGCGTAAAAAAATCTATTGAGTACATTAAAAATTGTTGAAGGGAGCGAAAAAAAGTTCATTTTTGTTGGATAGTGATCATTCCTTACTTCTCATCTCTTGCTTCTGTTTTCCTCACTACTCATTCCTACTTTTCACTTCGTATCTATCGCATCTCACTTCTCACCAGTCACTTCTCTTTTATCATTTCTCACTTCCCACTACTCCCTTCTCATTTCTTCCATTTCTCAGTACTCACTTTGGGATAAAAATATAAATGTGTTCCACATCTCGATAGCTACCTCCCAAACTCGATGCGATGGTCGTCCCTTCAATATCGAGTAAGGAAGAGTTCACTGTACTTTCGAAAAAAAATAATGAAAAAATGATTGGTGTCCGTAGCACGAACGGCCATTCAAAATCCTAGCTAAAGTCGAAACAACAGCACCCTTCCGTTGATCCGGCGGACACCTTTTTTTTATTCGAGCGTGGTGGAAAGGCATCAAACTAAATTCCGTTTGGCAAAATTGAACGGATTGGTCGAAAATGTCAATCGGACGAATTAGCCATTTGGCCAAAAAATCGTTTTTCCAAACATGTCATTTGGCCGAAAAATGCCGTTGTGTCCTAATGGTTATTTGGCAGAAAGGGTCATTTGGCTTAAAATGCCGTATTGCCGATATGATCATTTGGTAGAAGGAGCTATTTAGGCAAAAATGTCATTTGGCCAAACAAATTATAAGACCAAAAATGTCGTTTGCTGGACGGCTCATATAGCCGAAAATATCAAACAATGAGAAATGAGAAGAGAAAAGTAAGAAATGACATTCATCTATTCCTTCTTCTTATATTTTCATTCTTACTTCTCACTTTTATTCACCCTAAACTTCCTATGAGAAGGCAGAAATGAGACGTGAGACCATATTTCTTACTTTTTATTTCTCAATTGTTGCAGTGAGAAATGCACTGGACAACAAAAAATATCTATTTGATATTCGGTGGATTATGATCTTGTATTGCGCTTTGTTCCTGTCGAGACAAGTGCAATCTTCCATAGTTTGCAGTAGCCATCGGTCAAGTAAATACATAGTGCTGCGCGTTTCGGTCGTCCAAAACGTGATCTTTAACAGTTTGCATACGCCACCAAGCATGCATGGTGAGGAGTGTTCATGCTCGGTTCACAGACTTTTCGAACGATCTGGTATCGTTGGGCTTTGTGCGGTCCAGTAGTAAATCAATTGATACGCGTTTGATCGTGTTCCTGCGCGGTGTGCAGGTAGTTAGTTAATTCGCTGCTTTGTGCGGCCGAATCATAGTTAGTTTAAATCATTTTGTAAAAAAAATGGCACGATTACATCGCTTATCAGAGTGAATCCCGATCCAACGATGCCTGGTAACTAACTGATAAACCTCCCTGAGGTGTTTGTGGAGACGCAGAGGTAAACACGGTCTTCAAATAGGAAAACCTGCTACTGAAATTCCTTCCCTCTTCTTAATTGACTAAAAACGGATTGTCCGGCGCCATTATTAATCATTTGAACATTTGAGTCACTGAAACTTGCTCACTGAGAATGCCAGTTAATCATTCAGTTGATTCGTTGGGCAATTTCACTGATCCTAGTCCAGTGATCGACTAGTAGCAACCATAGATATGTGTAGTCAGTCAAAGCTGAAAAAGCTAAGCTCAATTCACCTTTCACATTTACTATTGTTCGACCATACAACATTTTCGGCCACATAACCCGTTAGCAAACGATATGTATGGCGTATGACCCTTTCGGTCAAACGATATTTTCGGCCGTATGAGCTGCCAAACGACAATTTCGATCAAAAGGCATTGCTGGCTAAATGACCTACTCGACCAAACGATATTTGACCAGTTTGGCCGAGCCACATGTTCGAAAATGTGGTTCGTCCGTATGTCCATTTAGGACAAACGACATTTTCGGCCAGGTGGATGATGGATATAATGACATATTTGGCCTAACAACTATCAGCTTAGTGGTCTTCGACCAAATAGCTTTCGGCCGAATGACTTTCCCCGCACTTCGGTAGGGACTGATTGCACATTGCAGAAGTTTAACAGGTCCCACTGTCAAACCGCAACACATCCTAGACAAGTCCTTGTCCTTGGATATAGTTTCCGCTGCTCCACGTTTTCGAGCACACAATTTTTATTTATTTTAAATGGGATATGCAACATTTTTAATGACAAGTAATGTCTCTGCGTTCATAAAGTTTCATTCTCAATCAGAGGGGCCGCAACCAACTGTTGCCCAAGTTGGCATGGAATTCGTCATATCCACCAGCCACACCAACCAGAGCCCACTGCATTCGGATTAGCCGGAGACAGCAGGTGAGGGAGTCACGCAATGCGCAAATCGCGCATTCACATTAATCGATGTTTTTAAATATTTTAGCACGCAATGCAGCCCGCCGCAGTAGGTCCAGATGGGGTAGCCGCAGTCGGCTCAATGCGATGTGGTGGCGGTCATAGTTCTATCTACATGTGCGGCCGCCGCGCTGCGGTCGGCAACTAAGAAACGCATCATCCGGCGAAACGCAGAACCACTCTAAGTGGGAATAATGTGTGTAGTTAATGAAAATATACTGCATCGGGCGGGAAGAATGCTGTGATGCTGTGGCATATTAGCGGTGCATCTTTATACTGATTGCTAACGTGATGTGTAAGTATCTACATTTAACCACGATTAGAGATCTACAGTAAGATGGAATCTACGTTTATTGGATAAGCAATTATGTAGCCTTCAATTAAATATATTTAATAATGCATTCAAATGTAAAATTATGTTTTGGTTCGAAAAAAAAACAGGTACACCCAGGTTTTTTATACGGTTGGAATTCATTAATTTTTCTGTTAACACGAACTTTCACAGCTTTTTAAATAGCATCTGAATTTTCTTTGGTTTTTTTCGTGCGGTTACTTCATTGTTTTATTGACGCTATAACCAAATCATGTAAAAAACCTGGGTGTAAATTCCAGGCCTATGCTAAGAGCTCATGTTTAGCGTAGCCAACACCAACACCAACACCGAGCAACGTACGTCAAATCTAAAAAAGCTTAACATCATAAAACATCCAAATTCAGCTTTCTTCAATATGCAACTTTAATCGGGAATATTCATTAAATATGGCTAATGAGTTCAATTGATTCAAAACTTATCTACATGATCAATTTTGATTTTACTTACATGGAGAACAACAATTTGTCTTTTATTTCACCGTGAAAAGCTTGAGCAGAATTTAAAAATAAATCCTGCTCTTTTATTGTTGTGGATATTTTTAATTATCAAGCTACAATCATTGGTGTTGTTGACGATTGTTGACATCTCATGCAACTGACAGCGGTCTATCTGCACACTGTGCCCGGGACATGGTGGTTATTTTTAGGCTAAGGGAGTTAGATAGGGATGCCTATAGCCTGGTAAATTTACTTTGAAACGCAAAGCAAAATTTCTAGAATTCTGCGAAAATATTTTTAAAATTAGGTAAAGAGTCTTCGCAATTGCGAATTTAGGGGTTACGTGCAAAGAGTTACTATCCGGAAATTTTCATTTTCAAAATCATTCGAAAGAATTCTTTGAGATATGAAAACAAAATAAGCTGATCGTACTCTGATATATCAATAAATCCTGGATCTGAAGATAATTGGACACATTCAATTAGAACTGAATATATTTCAGTACACTATTTCTTTAGCACACTCCAGTAAATACCCGATAATGCCGATTAGGGGCGATTCAAATATGACGTCCACTACTTTTTGGAATTTCTAGACCCCCTCCCCCCCTCTGTCACGCTTTTTTGCATAACTAGTACATGTACTGTCACAAAATCATAGACCCCCCCCCTAAAACCTGTGACATCATTTTTGAACGACCCCTTAGACAACCAAATGGTTGACTTGCATTCTCAAAGAATCAGTCCACCCGGAACATCACGAATGTAAGTTATCGCAGCCAAACAAACACCTGAACCCCACTTGCCGCTGGCTGCCAGCCCGAAGAGGGAACGAGCTTTTACCCTTTGGCTTCCAGTTCCAATTTATCGCATCGTCATCGGACGATCGCATTCGCGGGAAGGTGATTTTTCAAGTGTATCAATCATCTTCGCTGCGCAAATACGAACTAATTCGATCGGACGTACGTCTAACAAAAAGCACTTTCCGAAAACGAGATCAAATCGTATCGCAATCATCGAATAATAAAAAAACCCACTTAACAATGATCACACTGACTTTGTAGATCACATCCATTGAAACGGGCGGACGGCTGACTGGAACTTGGAGGGTGAGTTGCTATTTCGGGATTTCGCGAGTAGATATTCATCGTTCCAAGCACGAACAAGTGTTTTCCTTTGGACGCAGAACGTCTGAAATTTGGCTTATTGTTCGAGAATTCAACAAACTTTAAACGCTCGAATAAATATTCGAAATTGAAGCAGCGAGCCCTTTTTGTGGATCAAGTTCGTTCTGAACGCGGGTCTTCTTGAGTGAGCCGAGCCCACGCGGTTGTTGCGTGTTCGCTGGGTTCGGTTTAGCTTTTGTTGAGGTTTTTGGCAAACATGATCGATCGTCATACGGTTGGATGATGAATCAACAAACAACGTTGAGAATAAGTGGCATACGTCAGAACGCGAAAATTTAAGGCGAAACAAACATCGCTTCGATAGGGTAACGACCATGTTTAGATGCCGCTAAAGTTCAGATTTGTGATTCGAATTATTGAAAATTTTTGAAATCTTTGCTTATTATTATTCATCTTATTGTAGTATACATGATGATAACTAATACCCATAACTTTGAAAACAAACAAAAAATGCTCCGAGCAAATCCATGATTTCAATTCTAGAATGACGAAAGAAGACAAATGATTGTCAATGCAAACATGGTGTTGAAACAAGTACCAATGATGTATTTGAAGTGATGATTCATTTATAAATGTTCTGGTTAAATAACTGGTTTCAAATAAAACCAAAAACCATAAAAGAAAATTTTAGTTAAATTTTTTTGTCACCTTAACTCAACTCTCTCCCACGGTCTTTCTTGATCATGATTGTGTCGTTTTGGTTTTGCAAGTGGTCCTTGACATTGGACAGTGATATTTTTTTACTTTCAATGCGTACATTTATTAAACTGTCTGCCAATGACAGAAGGTAAGCAAATTGACAAAAAAATCGGATTGAGAATATTGATAATAACATTCAAGTGTTTGCTGCAAAGAGTAGATTATTGAATTATTGAAGTTTATTTTGGCATAACTAATCACAATGATTAGTGTGTTTAATATTAAATTATTGTTACGGTTGGTTTTATTTTGTTCGTATAGTTGTAAATATTCGATCAAGTCTATATCATTTGTGCTATTTTGTGCTTGTTACATTATTTGACATGACAGACATGTGTAACAAAAGCATTTTCTTCCCGCTTCCCGTACAGGCGTGAATTTTTTCGCCTAGAACCCAGTTAGGCATGTGATCAAATCAAAGGCATATAAACTCATTCATATTTTCTACTGACCTAGCTAGCTAGATTTAAGCGTAGGTACGACTCATCGCAATCAGGGAACGCATCACAAAAGTATTGCCGAAAATAAGAGAATTTACATCATTATCACTGATGAAAAAGGCCAATACTCTAATCTTCCTGAAATCAGCAGAAAAATTCAATGTTTACGTTTCCGACTCTCACCCTTATGAAACAACAATGTCGAATTGTGGAAATGCCAAACAACAAAACTGAAAACAGAAAACTGAAATGAGGAGAACCGAAGAGCAAGCTATATATGCATTAAAAGTTCGCAGCCGCAACCACCTCCAGCGACTGCAAAAAATGGACAAACTTAGCGATGGTACGCCGGTGGAAATCGTTGAACACCCCGTGCTGAATTCCGCTAAATGTGTTGTCTCGTATGCGGACGCAGTTTCCCTACCAGACGACTATATTCGGGAGCAGCTGAAGCCGCAAGGAGTGAAGGAAATCCCCCGCATACAAAGAAGGAGCCCCGAAGGAAAATTCGTAAATACTCCCACCATCATCATGACATTCACGGGCAGCAGGGAATATGTCCAAGGGCTTGACGATCCCTCCCCAGGCCATCTACGAGTTGTAGGGCTCGCCTAGGGAATCTATGACAAAAGGTCGAAGGGACAAGAAGTCGAAAAGACAAAATGTCGAAAGGGACAGAAGGTCGAAAGGAAAAAAGTTCGAAAGGGACAAAATGTCGAAAGAGACAAGAGGTCGAAAGAGACAAAAGGTCGAAAGAGACAAAAGGTCGAAAAGTACAAAAGATCGATCAAGAACAAGTTGATAACTATTATATTATGAATATCTCGATAGTTCTGTTAGAGATAAAAAGAGTATTGATTTAAGAAATAAATTAAACTTGTATTGTGCGAGATTGATTCTCTCTGTCTCAGTTTCTTGTCTACTTCAACCTTCTGTCCCTTTCGACCTTTTGTTCTTTTGTCGTAAGACGAGTTAGTACAATCCCATTTAATTCCACCACATAATTGTACTTTGACAAATACGTATTTTGACCTCAACAGTAAGGTCGTCTTCAGTGTCTCGTACATGACTCGACTTCGAGAGACACTGAAGACGACCTTACTGTTGAGGTCGAAATACGTATCTGTCAAGGTACAATTAAGTGGTGCAATTAAATGGGATTGTACAAACTCGTCTTACGACAAGTGAAGACATTCCACTAAAACGCTCAAAATAATTTTCTTAACTTTTGTTGGGCCTGTTCAAATATTACGTAACGCAAAAAACGTTGTTTTTAAGAACCCCCCACCCCCTCGTAACAATCCGTAACATTTTTCAGAACAACCCCCACCCCTATGCGTAACGCGTAAGAATTTGATTTTTTTTTAAAAGATCTTAGTTTTAGTAGAATTTGTAGGTGCAATAAATTATTATCTATTGTATATTTCATGCTTTTTCAAAGATAATGAATATTTTTTAATTTTTTAAAAATGTTTTTTTCCTATGCAAATCACTTGTTACGCGTAACAATATTTTGAAGGACCCCCACCCTCTATATTTTGCGTAACAAAGCGTAACAAAAATCAAACAACCCCCCACCCCCTATTGCGTTGCGTAATATTTGAACAGACCCTGTTCTTTCCGACGTTTTGTCTCTTTCGACCGTTTGTCACGTTCAACGTTTTGTCATTTCGACCTTTTGTCTCTTTCAACCTTTTGTTCTTTTCCTCTTGTCTCTTTCGACTTTTTGTCACGATCGACAATTTGTCCTTTCGACCTTTTGTTCCTTCCGACCTTTCGTCCTTTTCGACCATTTGTCCCTTCGACCTTTTGTCTTCCGCTTTTTTGTCTTTCGACAAAGCTGCATGTATCCGCAAGTAGGCCTCACCAAAGCGACCGTATGCCGCTCAAAGCGCACAAGCCCGTGGGACGCTATACAGCCCTGACACGACGGCCCTCCGACGAGACAGGAGGTTTGCGCAGGCCCAATAAACCGCCAGGAAAACCAATCATTACGAACAATATAAGAGATAATGCGACTCGATATAATCGGCAAAGACCTAGGCGACGAATAAAGGATCACGATTTTGAGCTTGGAACATGGAACTGCAAGTCGCTAGGTTTCGCAGGTTGCGACAGGATGCTCTACGATGAATTACATCCCCACAACTTCGACGTCGTGGCGCTGCAGGAGATTTGCTGGACAGGACAGAAAGAGTGGAAAAGCGGGCATCGAGCGGCTACCTTCTACCAAAGCTGTGGCACCATTAACGAGCTGGGAACCGGCTTCATAGTGCTGGGAAAGATGCGCCAACGCGTGATTGGGTGGCAGCCAATCAACGCAAGGATGTGCAAGCTGAGGATAAAAGGCCGTTTCTTCAACTATAGCATCATCAACATGCACTGCCCACACGAAGGGAGATCCGACGACGAGAAAGAAGCGTTCTATGCGCAGCTGGAGCAGACATACGATGGATGTCCACTGGTAGGCAGGGAGGAAATGTATAGACCGGTCATCGGACCGGATAGTTTGCATACCGTATCCAACGACAACGGCCAACGATGCATAAACTTTGCAGCCTCCCGCGGAATGGTAGTCCGAAGCACTTTCTTCCCCCGCAAGAATATCCACAAGGCCACATGAAAATCACCTAATCAAGTAACGGAAAACCAAATCGACCACGTTCTAATCGCCGGTAAATTCTTCTCCGACATCACGAACGTACGCACTTACCGCAGTGCGAATATTGAATCCGACCACTACCTCGTTGCAGTATGCCTGCGCTCAAAACTCTCGACGGTGATCAACACGCGTCGGAGTCGTCCGCCGCGGCTAAACATTGGGCGGCTACAAGACGGTAGACTAGCCCAAGACTACGCGCAGCAGCTGGAAGTGGCACTCCCAACGGAAGAGCAGCTAGGCGCAGCATCTCTTAAAGATGGCTGGAGAGATATTCGATCCGCCATTGGAAGCACCGCAACCGCTGGACTTGGCACGGTGGCTCCGGATCAGAGAAACGACTGGTATGACGGCGAATTTGAGCATTTAGTTGAGGAGAAGAATGCAGCATTGCTACAACACCGCACGAGGGCGAACGAGGCACGATACAAACGGGCGCGGAACAGACAAAACTCGATTTTCCGGAGGAAAAAGCGCCAGCAGGAAGATCGAGACCGTGAAGAGACGGAGGAACTATACCGCGCTAATAACGCACGAAAGTTCTATGAGAAGTTGGACCGTTCACGTAAGGGCCACGTGCCACAGCCCGATATGTGTAAGGACATAAACGGGAACCTTCTTACAAACGAGCGTGAGGTGATCCAAAGGTGGCGGCAGCACTACGAAGAGCACCTGAATGGCGATATGGCAGACAACGGTGGCGGTATGGTAATGAACCTAGGAGCACGCGCGCAAGACATGCGACTTCCGGCTCCGAATCTCCAGGAAAACCAGGAGGAGATCGGCCGGCTGAAAAACAACAAAGCCCCTGGAGTTGACCAACTACCAGGAGAGCTGTTTAAACACGGTGGTGAGGCACTGGCTAGAGCGCTGCACTGGGTGATTACCAAGGTTTGGGAGGATGAGGTTCTGCCGCAGGAGTGGATGGAAGGTGTCGTGTGTCCCATCTACAAAAAGGGCGATAAGCTGGATTGTAGCAACTACCGCGCAATCACATTGCTGAACGCCGCCTACAAGGTACTCTCCCAAATTTTATGCCGCCAATTGCAAGAGAGTTCGTGGGGCAGTACCAGGCGGGATTTATGGGTGAACGCTCTACCACAGACCAGGTGTTCGCCATACGTCAGGTATTGCAGAAATGCCGCGAATACAACGTGCCCACACATCATCTATTTATCGACTTCAAAGCCGCATATGATACAATCGATCGGGACCAGCTATGGCAGCTAATGCACGAAAACGGATTTCCGGATAAACTGATACGGTTGATCAAAGCGACGATGGATCGGGTGATGTGCGTAGTTCGAGTTTCAGGGGCATTCTCGAGTCCCTTCGAAACGCGTAGAGGGTTACGGCAAGGTGATGGTCTTTCGTGTCTGCTGTTCAACATCGCTTTGGAAGTGGTATTACGAAGAGCAGGGATTAACACAAGTGGTACAATTTTCAATAAGTCCGTCCAGCTATTTGGCTTCGCCGACGACATAGATATTAGGGCACGTAACTTTGAGAGGATGGAGGAAGCCTACATCAGACTGAAAAGCGAAGCTAAACGGATTGGACTAGTCATCAACACGTCGAAGACGAAGTACATGATAAGAAGAGGCTCAAGAGAGGTCAATGTAAGCCACCCACCACGAGTTTCTATCGGTGGTGACGAAATCGAGGTGGTTGAAGAATTCGTGTACTTGGGCTCACTGGTGACCGCCGATAACGATACTAGCAGAGAAATTCGAAGGCGCATAGTGGCTGGAAATCGTACGTACTTTGGACTCCGTAAGACGCTCCGATCGAATAGAGTTCGCCGCCGTACCAAACTGACTATCTACAAAACGCCTATTAGACCGGTAGTTCTCAACGGACACGAGACCTGGACGATGCTCGTGGAGGACCAACGCGCACGGGGAGTTTTCGAAAAGGAAGTGCTGCGTACCATCTGTGGTGGGGTGCTGATGACGGACGGTACGTCGAAGAGGCGAATAAACCACGAGTTGCATGAGCTGCTGGGAGAACCATCCATCATTCACACCGCGAAAATCGGACGACTGCGGTGGGCCGGGTACGTAGCCAGAATGTCGGACAGTAATCCGTTGAAAATGCTTCTCGTCAACGATCCGACGGGAACGAGAAGGCGAGGTGCACAGCGGGTAAGGTGGATCGATCAGGTGGAGGACGATTTGCGTACCCTCCGCAGACTGCGTGGTTGGCGAAGTGCAGCCATGGACCGAGCTGAATGGAGAAGACTTTTATGTGCAGCACAGGCCACTCCGGCCTTAGTCTGATAATAAATAAATCACTACTTACTTCACTTCTGACTTCTCACTTCTTACTTTCCACTTCTGACTTCTCACTTCTTATTTCTCACTCCTTCTACTTACTTCTCACTTTCCATTTCTTGCTTCGAATTTTTCGTTCCTCATTTATCACTTCTCCCTTTTCACTTCTCACTGTTTACTAATCACTTTTCGAGAAATTCTTAGGAATTTCCTCGGAAAATTATTTGGAATTTCCTTCGCAACTTTCTCGGTAAATTCTTCCAAATATTTTCGAGAAATTTTTCTGAATTTCCTCAAGAAATGTTTCTCAATTTTCATGACATTTTCTTCGAAGCTTCCTCGAGAAATACTTTAGAATCTACTCAGGAAAAAAATTGGATTTTTTTTGGGAAATTCTTAATAATTTTCTTGTGATTTTTTTTAAATTTCCATGGGATTTTTTAAATATTTTGTTAAAGAAATTATTTGGGATTTCCTCGGAGAATTATTTGAAATTTTCTAGCAAACTACTCAAGTAACATTCTAAGTTTTATAACGGTCTTGAAGACCATGATTTACTCTTCAAGATGGTTATAAAACCAGCACATAACCAAAATGTTACTAGGGTATGGAATTCATGATTTTTTTTCTCTGGAATCTAATTGGCAAATGTTTCTGAATTTCTCCGGAAATTTCTTTGGATTATATTTTGGAATGGAAATGAGGCAGGTCAAACATTATTTAATTTTTATGGGATTTGAAAAATGTTTAATAAATATTACATTGGAATACATAACCCATAAATCAGATAATCATCTTTTTCTCCGGTTGGCCGTAAGATCCATACACAAAAGAGCTATTGGATGATGTTGGACAATCTGATAAACAAAATTTATTATAATTTCTTTAGACATGTCCTGTAGAACATGCCAAGATCACAGTTCTTTTGACCAAATAACCCTTGCTTTCCTCCGTTCGTGGTCATTCTACTATTATGGCCAGAATAAGGTTATCGCCCATCTTCTCTTTTCATCTCAAACTCTATCCAAGAAATTCTTACCCAATGTCATCAGCAATTTCAATCTTGTATCTCGTAAAAATGACATAGACAGTCTAGCTTCCAACCAAAAAAAAAATCTCTTCAATTGCTGCTTTCAGATTAGCACGTTCACAGCCACAGAACACTTGATCTTCGGACCACTGAACGATGGCAATGTGAGGAAACTGATGTTATCTTCTCTCACAGAGGTTAATAGTCGTTGTCAACTCTCGGAAAGAAAAAAAAACATCTGCCAAGCATAAATTTCGCAAACGACGCACACGCCCGGTTGACATTAGAACGAACGACTTCTTCGTTCGGGGAACACGAACCCCACTCGCAGTTTCCAGGATCTGCGCGCCGCACGATGGGCACTTGGAGCTAGGGCACGTCGCGTCGCGTCGTCCAAGACCGACAGCAGAAGGCGATAAATACCGGCAACAAATGGCTACGGCCCAAAATAAGTACCCCGTTTGTCCTCGTTTGACACACTCGTTCCTGCGACAGAAAGCTTAAGATGTTCTAAACCCGGGGCGGAGTCGTACTTGGCCCATTCTAGCAATCATGTTACGGTGATTTATGGGAAGCGATTTGGTCCCAAGAAGACAACGGCGACGTCGACGACGATGATGGCAAAGGACATATCCATCCTCCGACCGATACCCGCCTGCTCGCATCGCAACGTGGGCCGTGAATGTCAAATGCGTCATTGCGATGCGAGCTGATTTGCATACCATTGAACTGAAAGCGCGAAAAGCGGCCGCCTTCATCGACATCTCCAGTGCCAGTGACAAGGCAAGAAAAATTCTTCGGTTGTCATTAAATGGATATTGTTATGATTACCCGGTGCGCAAGAGCGCAGCCTTTACCCGAGTTGGTTAATTATTGCTGGCTTCATTGGGAGGAATGCAGGGTAGGCAACACATTTGCCACTCTGGTTCCGATGGCATTGTGCAGAGATTTGAAACGTGACATGCGAAGTTCAGGGATGCTTCTAGCGGTCGGTTTGGCTATGTGGAGAATAGGCTGAATGTCGGACCCTAGGGGTATGCCAATTTTGGTAACAATATTCGTTTATTGGCACTGCTCTGCGGATCTATTCGTTTGACTAATGACGCAGCTCTTTGTCTGCGACTGACAAACTACTTGCTGGAAGTTCCTTATTTTCGTAAGAAAACATTTATGAGTTCTAATTATCGCTATAATTGATTATTTCCGTCATCCATAGTGCTGGATATGACACGATAGCTTTGTAAGAATGTTGGATTTTGCCCTCAAGTGATTTTCTTGAAGGATAATTAATACCTATTTATAAGTGTGATTAAAAACTACCGCATCTGACTCATGTGTTATTAGTGGAGTATGTTTTTTTACGAGACTAACAACCTGAGTATCAGATCCTGTTCTAACATTGACTGTACTTTAGAGAGGGGATTAATAATTGAAATCACTAATATTTGTACTTTGAAGGTGAGTGTCAAACTCATTTTAAATATTATATCGTCAAACGCCGTAGACTAGTATCTTAATGAAACACAGAAGGATCATTATATTGCACGCTGCATCCTCATCATCCATCAAGAACAAATCGGATATCGCCATTTTTTGAATATCGGAATTATCTTGAAATGATAAATTTACTTCTTGATTACAATATTGTAGTATGATGTCAACTGATTTACAGTGCTGACTTCTATTTTCGTGTTTTGTAAGTTGTAATTCCCCAATAGCTAGGTCGCGCAGTTTCCCCATATTGATGGTAATCATTCTTGAACTGTTATGGAAATTTCCTCTTCTACCAGGTCACTCCATAAAAGTCGGTGCTAATTGGTATGCTAAAAAGTTTTCGTCTGCGTGGATGACAGCTAAGGCATGGAGATGTTGGCAGCAGGTTACAATGACTTTCATTTTTTGGAGTTGCGAACATACCATTCCAGAGAAAAGTGTGCGTAGACACGCCGTGACAAATGGCGTCCCAAGTTCATCGAAAGGAAATAACTACTTATCAGCCGGATTGCCAAGTTGGGAGTCGATTTCTAGCACTTACCCGATTTCTTAAAATGAAATCACATCGCCTTTATTACTTTGGGAATAAGCGAAGGTAGGCGGTTTCTAACAGTAAGCTAATATAACATTTTATATATTTCATTACTACTTTGGAATATCAAGAAGGTCATCCCGAATCCACGTGGATTTTTTATACCTACTATTCTATTTTTCCCTTAATTGATTGACATTCAATATGTTCTTTTTTTATGGATTGAAATACAACAATATTCGATATTATACAGAATTATGAGTCCCTTCACTTCCGAAGATTTGAGGTGAATCCCCGCCGAATCCACAACATTTAGGGCGAATATACATATTTGCATACCTGTGCGCCACTGCGCCATGCCGCCACCGCCGTCAAAAATGAATCGGAGGGCCGCTGCATAAAAATTTTCTTTTTTTTGCCTTTCTCGTATACTAAGTATACGGTAAAGGCTATATGATCGCTCCAAAAACAAACTTTTTATAGAAGGCCCGGAGACCCATAGTGTTATATACCAATCGACTCAGTTCGACGAATCGAGGTGATGTCTGTGTGTGTGTGTGTGTGTGTGTGTGTGTGTGTGTGTGTGTGTGTATGTGTGTGTGTGTGCGCAAAACTACTCAAAAATGTCACTCATTTTTCGGGCACTTATCCTCAACTGATTTGCTCGCAACAAGTTGCATTCGACGCAGAATCCTGTCCAATTGTTTCCTATTTGAAATTGGCCAGATCGGACTATGGGATCAGAAATTATGGCCAAAATACAAATTCATACGAAAAATCGCGTAAAAATGTCACACATTTTCGGGAACTTATCCTCAACCGATTTGCTCGCAACAAGTTGCATTCGACGCAGAATCCTGTCCAATTGTTTCCTTTTTGAAATTGGTCAGATCGGACTATGGGATCAGAAGTTATAGCCAAAATACAAATTCATACGAAAAAATCGCGTAAAAAATGTCACTCATTTTTCGGGAACTTATCCTCAACCGATTTGCTCGCAACAAGTTGCATTCGACGCAGAATCCTGTCCCATTGTTCCCTATTTGAAATTGGTCAGATCGGACCATGGGATCAGAAGTTATGGCCAAAATACAAATTCATTTGAAAAAATCGCGTAAGAAATGTCACTCATTTTTCGGGAACTTATTCTCAACCGATTTGCTCGCAGCAAGTTGCATTCGATGCAGAATCCTGTCCCATTGTTTCCTATTTGAAATTGGTCAGATCGGACTATGGGATCAGAAGTTATGGCCAAAATACAAATTCATACGAAAAAATCGCGTAAAAAATGTCACTCATTTTCCGGGCACTTATCCTCAATCGATTTGCTCACAACAAGTTGCATTCGACGTAGAATCCTGTCCCGTTGTTTCCTATTTGAAATTGGTCAGATCGGACTATGGGATCGGAAGTTATGACCAAAATACAAATTTATACGTAAAAATCGCGTAAAAAATGTCACTCATTTTTCGGGAACTTATCCTCAACCGATTTGCTCGCAACAAGTTGCATTCGACGCAAAATCCTGTCCCATTATTTCCTATTTTAAATTGGCCAGATCGGACTATGGGATCGAAAGTTATGGCCAAAATACAAATTTATACGTAAAAATCGCGTAAAAAATGTCACTCGTTTTTCAGGCACTTATCCTCAATCGAATTGCTCGCAACAAATTGCATTCGACGCAGAATGCTGTCCCATTATTTCCTATAGAAAATTGGCCAGATCAGACTATGGGATTGGAAGTTATGGCCAAAATACCTTTTTTATTAGAAGAATTAAAAAAAGTCACCTATTTTTTTTGGACATCTAACCTTGATCGATTTACACGCAACTAGTTGCATTCGACGCAAAATCCTGTCTCATAATTTCCTATTGAAAATTGGCCAGATCGGACCATGGGATCGGAAGTTATGGCTAAAACGCAAACTTTTACGAAAAAATCGCGTAAAGAATGTCACTCAATTTTTAGGCATTTATCTCTAGCTGATTTGCTTTTGTTACATTTGACGCATAATCCTGTCCCAATGGGTCCTATTGAACATTGGCCACATCAAAATATGGGGTCGGAAGTTAAGGCCGAAACACCATTTTCGCCTTTTGCCTACAAAGTATACGAAAAGGTTATATGTTCGCTCCAAAACTAAACTTTTACCGAAGGCCTGGAGTTCCATAGTGTTATATACCAATCGACTCAGCTCGACGAACTGAGATGGTGTCTCTGTGTGTGTATGTGTGTGTGTGTGCGCGCACCAAAAGTGCGAAAAGTTTAGCTCACTTTTTTGGTACTTATTCTCAACCAATTCACTTACAACAAGTTCCACTCGACGCGGAATCCTGCCGTATTGTTTTATATTGAAAATTTGGAAGATTGGACTATGGGCACAGAAATTATGGCCAAAATACTTTGTGTTTTAAAAAAGGCGCGTAGAAAAGCCTAGCTCACTTTTAATGCACTTACCCTTGATCGATTTACTCACAACAAATTGCATTGGACGCGGAATCCTGTTCTATTATTTTCTATTGAAAATTGGCCAGATTGGACTATTACCTTAGAAATTGGCCATAATTTTTGCCTTTCTTGTGCAACAAAGTTGTACCGAAAGGCTATAATTTCTCTCCGAAAAAGACCTATCGGATGCTTCCACACTGATACGCTTCCTTCCCTCTTCATACGGGAGTTTGGCAGAAGGACGGTCATGAGATTTATATCATAACAAATATTGCTCTCCGCTCGATGGGAATGACATTTTCGTTTTCTTTTTGTGTAGTCGGAGCTTCAGTTTAACAAACATCCAAAAGTAATATCCTCAAAATATATGACTGGGTAAAATGAAACATGGGTATGTACGTCAAAAAGATTAGAAAAGGAAAAAAAATTGTCGAAATTCTTATTAGCATATTGAAGATCAAGTTGAAAACCGAACCGAGGTCTCGCGACAATCGCATTTTCTCGCATTTCCGGATGTTGCAACTGCATCGCGAGTAGTGCGCATCTGTGCCATAATCGTGCACCACTCGCGATGCAGTTGCGACATTCGGGAATGGGACAAAATATGATTTTCGGTTTTCAACTGGAACTACAACATCTTTGCTTGAAAAAATCCGATTTTCATAGAACGGAAAAGGATTTTTTTTTTCTTTTTTACTCCTAGCTACTAGCTCATCTATTTTCAAGCACACACATTTTACGAAGGTCGAGAAAGGCACCATCACCGCTAGGTGGATTAATCTGGGTTTTTCTTTTCAGTCAAGTTAATATTACATTTATCCAAGGATGCGTAATAGATGTTTTGGAATGAGTTATTGACAAACTACTAAATGATCGTACGCAAATTACTATTTGCGAGTATGCAGAAATTATTGGATGGCGATCTACCCACAACTTAAACTAGCATTTACCATATTTTGCTATACAATTATGCATACAAATTTTCTCAGAAGCTGCGTTTCATTTCCCGCTCAGAAATTCATTGAGAAAAAACTGGCGGACATTCTGCGGGACGATTCGCAATAAAATCTAAATAACCTCCAGGTACGTTTCTGAAGGAAGTCAAGGACTAATTTCGTAATAGGTCGTTGAAAATTCGTGGACTCCACAGAAATTTTCAAAAGAATTTGGAGGAATTACTTAATAACTTCCGAAAAAAAACTCTTACAGGAACCTTCGATGGAATTAGAGACTTCCGGACGAACTCCCTGAGGAACTTCCTGGAAAAAAACTCTGAAGAATTTCGTGATGAAACTTCATGGGGAAATTCTGGAAGAATTTTGATAGAAGTTTTGTAGGAATTCATGAAAGAAATTCTTGATGAAACTTACTGGAGAAACTTCACAACTAATTTCAGGTGAAACCTTCGGATGAATTTCTGGAAAACTATCCGGAGGAATTCATTGAGCAACTTCTAAAGGAAAACAAGGAGGAACTTCCGGAGGAACTGCAAGAGGAAAATCTGAAGGAGCTCCCGAAAGAATTCCCGGAGGAACCTACGTATGAATTCTTGGTGAAACTTTTAGAGGAATTTCTTAAGAAGCTTCTGGAAGTATTTTTTAAGGAACTTCTGAGGAAATCCTGGAAGAACTTGCAATGAAATTCCTGGAGGAACTCCCGAAGAAATTCTTAAACAAACTTTCTTTGGAATTCCTGATTAAACTTGTTTGAACTTTTATAGAAATTCCAGGAGAAGCTTCCCGAAGAATCCCTGGAGGAACTTCCGGAGGAATTCCTGGAGGAACTTCCGGAGGAATTCCTGGAGGAACTTCCGGAGGAATTCCTGGAGGAACTTCCGGAGGAATTCCTGGAGGAACTTCCGGAGGAATTCCTGAAGGATTTCCGGAGGAATTCCTGGAGGAACTTCCGGAGGAATTCCTGGAGGAACTTCCGGAGGAATTCCTGGAGGAACTTCCGGAGGAATTCCTGGAGGAACTTCCGGAGGAATTCCTGGAGGAACTTCCGGAGGAATTCCTGGAGGAACTTCCGGAGGAATTCCTGGAGGAACTTCCGGAGGAATTCCTGGAGGAACTTCCGGAGGAATTCCTGGAGGAACTTCCGGAGGAATTCCTGGAGGAACTTCCGGAGGAATTCCTGGAGGAACTTCCGATGGAATTCCTGGAGGAACTTCCGGAGGAATTCCTGGAGGAACTTCCGGAGGAATTCCTGGAGGAACTTCCGGAGGAATTCCTGGAGGAACTTCCGGAGGAATTCCTGGAGGAACTTCCGGAGGAATTCCTGGAGGAACTTCCGGAGGAATTCCTGGAGGAACTTCCGGAGGAATTCCTGGAGGAACTTCCGGAGGAACTTCCGGAGGAATTCCTGGACAAACTTCCGGAGGAATTTCTGGAGGAACTTCCAGAGGAATTCCTGGAGAAACTTCCGGAGGAATTCCTGGAGGAACTTCCGGAGGAATTCCTGGAGGAACTTCCGGAGGAATTCCTGGAGGAACTTCCGGAGGAATTCCTGGAGGAACTTCCGGAGGAATTCCTGGAGGAACTTCCGGAGGAATTCCTGGAGGAACTTCCGGAGGAATTCCTGGAGGAACTTCCGGAGGAATTTCTGGAGGAACTTCCGGAGGAATTCCTGGAGGAACTTCGGAGGAATTCCTGGAGGAACTTCGGAGGAATTCCTGGAGGAACTTCCGGAGGAATTCCTGGAGGAACTTCCGGAGGAATTCCTGGAGGAACTTCCGGAGGAATTCCTGGAGGAACTTCCGGAGGAATTCCTGGAGGAACTTCGGAGGAATTCCTGGAGGAACTTCGGAGGAATTCCTGGAGGAACTTCCGGAGGAATTCCTGGAGGAACTTCCGGAGGAATTCCTGGAGGAACTTCCGGAGGAATTCCTGGAGGAACTTCCGGAGGAATTCCTGGAGGAACTTCCGGAGGAATTCCTGGAGGAACTTCCGGAGGAATTCCTGGAGGAACTTCCGGAGGAATTCCTGGAGGAACTTCCGAGGAATTCCTGGAGGAACTTCCGGAGGAATTCCTGGAGGAACTTCCGGAGGAATTCCTGGAGGAACTTCCGGAGGAATTCCTGGAGGAACTTCCGGAGGAATTCCTGGAGGAACTTCCGGAGGAATTCCTGGAGGAACTTCCGGAGGAATTCCTGGAGGAACTTCCGGAGGAATTCCTGGAGGAACTTCCGGAGGAATTCCTGGAGGAACTTCCGGAGGAATTCCTGGAGGAACTTCCGGAGGAATTCCTGGAGGAACTTCCAGAGGAATTCCTGGAGGAACTTCCGGAGGAATTCCTGGAGGAACTTCCGGAGGAATTCCTGGAGGAACTTCCGGAGGAATTCCTGGAGGAACTTCCGGAGGAATTCCTGGAGGAACTTCCGGAGGAATTCCTGTAGGAACTTCCGGAGGAATTCCTGGAAGAACTTCCGGAGGAATTCCTGGAGGAACTTCCGGAGGAATTCCTGGAGGAACTTCCGGAGAAACTTCCGTAGGAATTCCTGGAGGAACTTCCGGAGGAATTCCTGGAAGACCTTCTGGAGGAATTCCTGGAAGACCTTCCGGAGGAATTCCTGGAGGAACTTCCGGAGGAATTCCTGGAGGAACTTCCCGAAGAACTCCTGGAGGAACTTCCGGAGGAATTCCTGGAGGAACTTCCGGAGGAATTCCTGGAGGAACTTCCGGAGCAATTCCTGGAGGAACTTCCGGAGCAATTCCTGGAGGAACTTCCGGAGGAATTCCTGGAGGAACTTCCGGAGGAATTCCTGGAGGAACTTCCGGAAGAATTCGTGGAGGAACTTCCGAAGGATAGTTCTGAAAGAATTCCTGGAAAAACTTCCGGAGAAATTCCTGGAGAAACTTTCTCAAGAATTTCTGAAAAAACTTCCGGAGGAATTCCTGGAGGAACTTCCGGAAGAATTCGTGGAGGAACTTCCGAAGGAATTACTGGACGAACTTCCGGAGGAACTTCAGGAGGAAATTCCGGAGAAATTCCTGGAGGAACTTCCGGAGGAATTCCTGGAAGAGCTTCATGAAGAATTCCTGGAGGAACTTCCGGAGGAATTCCTGGAAGACCTTCCGAAGGAATTCCTAGAAAAACTTTCAGATGAATTCCTGGAGGATCTTCCGAAGAAAGTCCTGGGAGAACTTCCGGAGGAACTTCCGGACGAAAACCTGGAGGAACTTCCTGACGAAATCCTGGAGGTACTTTTGGAGGAATTTCTGAAGGAATGTTTAGAGGAATTTTATTATGAATTTCCCAACGAACTCGTTGAGGAACTTCTGATGAAACTCTGGTGGGTTTCTGACGTTTGAAATCTGTTCACGCCGACCCACGCCACTGCGCCGTCGCTGGCTGAAAATGATCTGTCACGCTGCCACCGGTAGATTTTCAATCGGCGCACAGGTCTATTGCATGAGTGCCTCTCCGTCTACAGACAGAGAGGTGCAATATGCCTCAACAAATCATTAGACACATAACACTGCAGTCATTTGACATATTATTAGAGAAAATCAAAAACAGTGTTTAATGTCTTTGACATAACCGCGAACTGGACTTAGGACTTGACTTGACCATGCCTTCAAAGATACATAATATGTCCAAATCTTTTACCCTTAGGGGTGCTTAGGACCCAGGAATGAGTGAGTTAAATTACAGTCTGATTCTATTCGAATCTGGCTATAAGGTGATTCCAACAAATTTCTACAATATGAACTCCTCATTTTAATTCCATTACCTTCCTGTCGAAGTTGGATTCCAGAGAAAATCCTGGCATGAATCCTTGCAATGCAATTGAAATACTTGCTGAATCAATGTCACTATCCTTGACATGAATCATTCATTGTCTCACCACACCGAATTTACCGAAGCACAAAAAAACACGTTGTACCTACCCGGTGTCTCTGATCATGTTTTTTTTTCTGGTGTCAAACTTCAGCAAACAGGCCCCCGGCGATTATTCAATCTCAGTTCCGGTTTGGTTTCGATTTCGCGGGAAATAAAGCAACGAAAATTGTGTCGTCTACAGAGCGTTGTCTGAGTTGGTTACGTTGCGTTGCGGTTCAAGAGAAATTTACTGCGAACTGCACTAATGGAGCTCGTTTAAGTGCGCCGCCGCGCACAAAATAAAACTAGTCGATCGGAATTGGTTAAGGTAAACGAAAAAAAAGAGAGACAAGTTGACTCATTCGGATTTTGTTTTTGCTGTGAATATAGGTGAACATGGTTATACACACGTTTATTCACGATATGTTCGTCGGTGACATAATTGACGGAAGTAAGCCGTGATTTATGATGTTTATTTGGATAGTAAAACATGGCAGGGTAGGGCGAGACATCGTCACTTACTGGTTGAAACAATTCGACAGAGAAAAATAAACTACATAATCATTTAGGAGAAATTTTTAAATATTTCACTTTCTCATTTTAATCTCAAATCCTGGCAAATATCTGGTTAATAATATTTTACTGCAGCATCCCGATTTTTTTTAAACAAATTGGGGAATGTGACAAAATCAGAATTTTTTTTATTCTTTTCCCAAATACTAATTCGTATTGAAATGCCTTAGAAAGACAATATGTGTAAGCGATAGTCGTTATTTCTTGTCGAAAAGGCTTACAATGTCCTACAATGGTTCATAATAATTCACAGGCGGTGAAAGTTATTTCTTGAAAATTATTGTTGTTTGCGGTATTACTCACGAAAATGAAAAAAAGGTTTCAAAAAAAAAATTGGGTTAAAAAATTCAGATAAAAACGTGAAAAAAATAATTGGGTCGAAAACGTGATAAGATCGGGGTTAGACAAAATTGGGGAGTGACAATATTGAGTCAAGGCTGTATTTGAAAGGTCCTTTTATTCTTTTATAAGTAGTCCATTTCATTATTGACCATCCTAGAGCATTGGACTCTATTTTGGCCCAGAGATGATTGAAAAACGTTGTAGATTTGTAACGAAATGAGATAGGGGCTTGAAATTTTCAGACTGAAACGTGTAACACAGAGAGAACTAAGATGGAAATACAAAACAGGAAAGGGACGAGCCTGAAATTGAACCAGCGATCTTCTGCTTATAAGGCAGAAGCGGTAATCACTCAATCATTTGTTCTCATGTTCTTCAATCATGTTCTTTAAACTCAGATGTAAATATGAAAGATTTTGATTTTTAACCAACTAAGGCTACGAAGGAACTCCGTCGGCCTTCACAACTTAGCGGCTACTGAATGAGCCCGACGCGTAGTCGAATCACTCACAATCCATTTGTCACGCTAACACTTCCACATGTGTATAATGTCTGACGGCTACACACATTCTTCATCAGCAATTGTACTGATCAACTAGAACTAGAGGTTGTGTGTGCATTTTGCCAGTCGGTCGTCAAGTTCAGACCCGACCGCTCGTTACGGACTGATTGTGGAAATTTGGCAATTATGGTTCCCAGTAATCGGTTATGGAAGAACATAGATTCTTAGCCAAATTTTTGGCGTGATTTCTTGCCTTTCCAAAGGTTATTTTGCAAAAAGCTCACAATTTTTTTAAGCAAAAATCCCAATAAAATATACCCATTGTCTATTCTCATGGATCATTACATTACCTGGCTATTTCTCAATCCAGTGTTTTTCCGGAAGATCCGGAACGTCCGTAAGAAAGGTTAATTCATGAAATTCATCGTAGAAAAGCGCAGTTTATTCAAAGTCTTCTATTATCAAGTTCTGAGTAACAAATGACTGTAATCACCCATTTGTATGGACCTGTGTGACCACTGGAGGTCCCCCGAAAGATCCGGAACATCCGTAAAAGTAGTGATTTCATTAAAACTGAAACATTTTTTTTTATAGTCAAACCTCCATGGGTCGAGTTTGAACGAACCGTCGACTCCTGGAAATATCGATATGTAGAATATAAAATCCTTGAGTAGCTGTTTGAAGGTACCATCACTGTAACCCAGAAAATATTTTTTAATATGGCATACTTTGCTTCCTTGAGTCGATATCGAGTCATAAAACATAGACTCATGGAGGTTTGACTGTATCGATTATCGTGCTCTGATGAACCTAAGTGGCCACCTGAAGATCCGGAACATCCATGAAAATGGTTAATTCTCCTAAGGCTTCTTTTTTTATAGATGTCCCAGATCTTTCGGAGGACCGTCGGTGGCCATTCAAGTCCATAAGTATGGATCAGGACAATCATTTCTTGCTAGAAAATAAACGAAAAAAGAAATCGGCGTGCTTCTAAAATGCGTTTCATGAATGGATCATTTGTACAGATGATCCGGAACTTCCGGAGGCTGGTCACTAAGGTCCATGAGAACATATCACGAGAATTATTTCTTGCTCAGAGGACGAAAATAAGATTTACTTTCAAACCTTGGAAAAAAAAATGCTGTACTAGAAACTTCCATGAAATCGACCCTTTTACTGTTATTTCGGATCTTCCGAAAGACCTTCGGTGCCCACTCAGGTCCGTGAGAATGGGTCTCGTCAATGCACTATGATCCAGGATACAGATTTACGCAAAAACTATATTTTTTAGAAAAAAAACTCTTGTTCTACAAAATTGTTTGAAATAGTAAGGTCATCATTATGGTGCTACCAAAAAATAGGGTTATATCAATTTATTTTAAAAAACATGATTTTAGTAAAATTTGTAAAACTTGAGATAAAAAAATAACAAATCCCCAATTTTTTTTGACATAATTAAGAATATGAATTTCTCTTCCAAATGCCGTGTAAATATACAGGCCGGACTCGATTATCCGGAGGCTCGATTAACCGGAGGCTCGATTATCCGGGGCTCGATTAGCCGGAGAAAATGGCTCGATTATCCGGAGTAATATTTTTACCCATCTCACAAAAATAGAAATATTATCTTTGTGTATCCGTAACGTATCCAATATGTGCAAGACACCTTGTAATGATAGTGCCTTTCTCGCTTACCTTAGGGACTGTTCACAAATTACGTAACGCTTTAAAGGGAGGGAGGAAGTCAGACCGTACAAACAAATTAAACCTTCCATAAAAAAAGGGTTGCGAGAAGGAGAGTGGGGTACCAAAATTATCAAATTCAGCGTTACGAATTTTATGAAAGAACCCTAAGGGAACGAAAATCAAAAACATTCATAAAAATGGCCAATTTATGAATTTAAATTCCAAGCACCGATATTTTATAAGCTTTCGGTATGCACATTCTGAGTACAGCATTGACATTGTGACATTGCTCCCAAATGGAATATCAAGAATGGGTTCGTTCACAAATTACGTAACGCTAAATTTGACGATTTGGAACCTCCATAACGCTTTTTGTATGAAAGGTTTAATTGGTTTGTATGAATCGTAACGCACGGTCTGACCGGCTGCTTCTCCTTCCAGCGTTTCGTAATTTGTGAAGAGCCTCAATATTTATATGAAAAAATGGTTATTTCGCCAACGGTGCACGGTCCATGAATAGATTCAAACACTAGAACTGGTGTCCGCATATTAACAACAAAAAAAATCCTTGTGTTTAGGGAACATCAATTAATTACGTAACCCTTAGAGGGAAAGGGGGGTTCCCTGAAGTGTGACAATCCATACAAATTGTTTAGATACGTCATACAAAAATTGTGACATAGGGGGAGGGGGATTTAAAATGGCCATTTTTTGCGTTACGTAATTATGTAATGAATATTTTAATTTTCTAAAGACTACACGGTGGTTAGAGGTGTGCGCCGTCGCCGCCGACAGTTTATGGCAATCCCGTTAAAACTACAGAGGATTCGTTCAAAAATCAAAAAAACTTTTCGTAAAAACTAAGAACTTTTAATGAAAATTCTGAAGAATATTCTTCGAAATCTCGAAAACACTACCGTTGATATTCTGAGTAAATTTCCTTAAAAATTAGGATGATCTTTTTGTAGAATTTAAAAGAAAGGAAGACAGGATCACCATCTTTGACCAGAGCTCGCACAGAGTGAATACTTAACACTTAGCATTAGACAACGGAAGACATTCACACAGCACCTAGAGAACAAATGGAGCGTTTTCTGCTTCACGAAATGTTTTCTCCTTACTAGGGCGAGAATCAAACTCACACTCCATGACTTGCAAATACGCTTAGACGACTGACAATACAAATTCCAGAAATTTCCCGAATAAATTATAAAGAATTTCCTTTGGGAATCTCGAAGAATTACCTGCGTGAATTTCCAAGGATTTCCTGTTGAAATCCACAGAATTTCATATTGAAAACAAGTGTTTTGACGGGGAGGGGCCGTTTGTTGTTTGGCCGAATATGTCAATAATCCGAAACGCGACTGGCATAAAATAGACATATGGCCGATAATGTAGTTCGGCCGAACACGTCATTCGACTGAAAAGTCGTCTAATTGAATAGGTCATTAAGCCAAAAAGGCCTAGATGGTCGTTTGGTAGAAAAGAGCCATTCGGCCGAAATGAACATATGGTTATGAACATATGGTCGGCCGAAATGAACATATGTTTTGCTCGAGCTTGATCGAAAATGCTTCTTGGCCGGACGAGGTGACATAAGGTCGAAAACTGTTTTCACCAAACCATTTTCACATAATAACCGTATCGGACAAATGGAATTCAGCTAGATAGCTTTCGGCTTAACGGTATTCGAACAATTTACTTTCAACCAAACGACCCTTCGTCTTTTGAAAATTTTCTAGTCGAATTTCCATAGAATTACTAAAGCCTGTCCTATTTTTTGTTAAATTTCGGACATTTAAATAATGTCCAATTGATTTTTCGCCTTTCATTAATTTGAAAGAAATCTAAAACATACTGAAACCAGCACGTTAAGCGGAGATATTCAGCTGTCATGTGAATTTATCGTCTCAATGGATTGAGAAAATTTTCAAAAATCGCATAGGAAGATGGGTGTCCGAAATTTAACGTGGACAGGATTCAATAGACAACATAAGGAATTTCAAGTAGAAATCCAAAGAAATTCTGTAAAAAATCCAGTTGAAATTCCGTTGGAAACAGTTTTTGTGAAGCTTTTAAAAATTCACAAGGAAATTCTGTTAAATTCGAAACTTTGAAAACTTTAGAGCAATTCCTGTTGAAAATTCGAAAAACTTGGAAGATTCTCTTGGGACAGCTCATTAGATTTTTGCGGGGAAATTGAAAGGATTCTCCCGTTAATGTCTTAAAATATACTGAAAAAACTTTACGTTAGAACGTAATAAAAAATCGCTAAGCCATTGCCGACCAAAATTATAACAAACGTTGCCGCCGACGATTTTCGGATCGGCGCAGACCCCTAACGGTAGTCAGAATCCATAAACGGACCAACGGGATATTTTATTTGATGTTATATAACCAAAATAAAGATTATTTGAGCAAAATTTAAATTTTCAGCAACAACAAAAAAAATGGCTGGATTATCCGGAGGGTTCGATTATCCGGAGTGAAATTTTTTTCAACACTCCGGATAATCGAGTCCAGCCTGTATTGTTTTGATCTGCCCTAACCGGAGATATCAACTTATGAAAAAAATGTAATTTTGACAAAAAACCGATTATAACTTTTGATCAGAAAAAGATATTGAGCATATTTACCCATCAAAAGTTGCATTTTTTTAGCTCTAAAAGTCACCTGAAGACGAATTTTTCGAGAAATCTAAAACAAAAAAAGTAGATCAAAAATACTGTTTTTTGAGGTACACCCGAATCCAATTAGGTGAAATTGCTCTAAATCAGTCAACTTAAGAGCTACAGAAAAAGTTTTTTTAACAAAACTGATTGGAATAAGCTGCGCTATAACTTTGTAGAACAAAACATGTCAATATTCCGAGAAACAAAAAAAAAAAAATCCAAATTTTTTTTTATATGATGATCCACCTTATTTTTTGGTAGGGGAGGAGGTTCGGTTGTGGGCACCGTTCGGTTATGGGCACCCCTATGTATCTTTTGACAGATAAGTGATGCTGTCATTCTGACAACCGTCATTTGTTTGCTATAATAGCATGATGTTTTGTGCTCAATATCAAACCGGATGGGCATCTCTACTTTGAACTAGAAACAAATAAATTTTTCGTACAAGAAAAACAACACGAAAGTTTTTTTAGCCTTTTTCAAAGTGTCATAAATTAAAGGATTCAATTCAAAAAGTGAGTTCTAATGCGTATTTACACAGTAAATTTAATCTATTTTGAGGCCCAATGTCGATTGCCATCAAAATTTTAGCGCGAATTTTTTTTTCTTCTCGTTCCAAAAAGGCTGCGAAATTCGGTTGTGGGCACCTTTATTGGTTCGGTTATGGGCACCCTCATTTTATTGATAAATCATTCAATATCGTTTTACTTGTCCTTAACTTATTTTTAATAACGTTTTAAGGCAGTTTTTATAATTAGTTTGACATAATTGAGTTTGTTTAATATTTTTGTTCTTTGGGCATGTCTAGTCATTATACACACACTTTTTGGAACAAAGCTTTGACCGATTTGCTTGCAACAAGTTGCATTCGACGGGGAATGCTTTCCCATTATTTCCTATTGAAAATTGGTCAGATCGGACTATGGGATCAAAATTTATGGCCAAAATATTATTTTTTGAAATGGACGAGAAAGGCACTATTGCCGCTAGGGTGATTTTTCTTGATTTTTTTGACTGTGATGCATACCAATAAAACGTAAATCAGTGAAAAATTAAAACCCATTTACCTAAAGTGCTATTTAGACCTTTCTTATGTGATTTTTTTCAACATCCTCCTTAATGCACCGAGGGAGGCATCATCACTGCTAGGTGAATTGATTTGAGTTTTTTTAGCGTCTCCTGGCTTTTAGAATGAATAAACTATTCCTTGTCTTTAAATCTGAGTGGTTTTTATTCATGCTTCTTTATTTTTAGCTAAGTTTTCAAGGGTGCCCACAACCGAACCACGAAATGAAAATGTCCAAAAATGTCAAATATTCTAAATAGTCAATATTTTTTTCTAAATGAAATCATATTAATTTCTTTGCTAGTAGTAAGGTTATAAGTTTAGCTTTCGATTGCTATGCAAATGTCGACATAAAATCAACCAGGGCCAAAGTTATGGACCAAACACAAAAGGGTGCCCACTACCGAACCTCCTCCCCTATTTGTAGAACAGTTTTTTTAAATATAGTTTTGGCAAAAAATGCATCTTTCCGCGTAAATCTGTATCCTGGACCATAATGCAATGATTACTTAATTAGTACATGACAACACAATTTTGAAAAAATCGCGTTTTTCTATAATGGAGAATTATCCAATTTAACAGCTATTCTAAATTTCCTGGAAGATCTCCGGTGGCCACTCAGGAACATGAGAATGACTCTTTTTTTTATAAAAATGTTCTCTTTTAGTATGAGTTTTATGAATTGACCACTTTATCGGATGTTCCGGTCTTCCAAAAGACCCCTAATATCATGTGAATGTGAATGGGAACATTCATGTCTTACTAAGAGAACGATAATGAAAAAAAATGAAGAAAAAATGCTCTTTTGGATTTCATGAATTAAAATGCTGGAAGAAGTAGCCACATAGCCACTAGCCACGCAGGTTTATCAAAAAGGGCCACGTCAATTATTTGTTACTCAGAGTACGATAATAAAAAAACTTTGTTGCTCTGCGAACGATGGGTCTGGGACATTTGGCTTAAAATCATCTGGCATAAGGTCATTTGGCATAACGAACATTTGGCATAATTTTGAACTGCAAAAAAAGTGGGTCATTCGGTATAACGGACATTTGGCATAATTTGGAACTGTAAAAGGGAAATGGTTATTTGAGGTATTTAGACATCGTTAGAGTAGATCGAGGATATGTTCTGAAAGATTTAGACTTATGATAGACATTTTTCGGACGGACGGACAAACGAAGCGGCAGAACTACTTCCGAGAAAGGGATCACATCCGTCATTGACTTATTCCAGGAAAACGGATTTTCAAAAGCAAAAGGCTGACGCTGCCAAATTTCCGGAAAGTATATGTTTTCCTAAGATAAAAAGTGCGATGAAACGATTGCGCGGGGTTTCGTTCTGGTCAGACTTGAAGTGCCCATTTTGCCCGAATTCTCCCAAAAACCTCAAAATATTCTGCCTCGAACTGACGCTGATATTTCTTCAATAATTATATGTTTCCCGAAGGAAAAAAGTATGATGAATCGATTGCTCGGGGATTTGAACTGTTTAGACCGCTTTAAAGTTCCCATTTTGCCTCGATTCCCCTTAAAATCACAATATTTCTGCTATGCCTCGAACTAACGCTGATATTTATAGCACGAAACCCCTCGCAATTGATGCATCACACTGCTTCCCTCCAGGAAATACATAATTATTTAAGAATTTTTAATATATATATAATATATTTTTTAGAGAAAAATCAGCGTCAGCTCGAGGCGTAGCAGAAATATTATTATTTTAGCGGAATTCCGGTAAAATGGGCCCTTAAAGTGGTTTTTAGTGGAGAACCCGGAAGAGGCCACTGGCTTCGTGGAAGGCTGCGTACATGATGGCATGGCTTTTTGCAGTTGAAGAGGACCAGAGCGCGCTCAATGTTCAGGGCGACTGGAAGCGAATGGCCCAGGATCGAGCCCAGTGGAGAAGGATACTCCATTCGGCGTACACAGCAAATAATTTTGAGAATTCAACGACGTGTAAAACTGCAGGTTACCCCATCAAACGAATTAACATTCGATATTCAATTAAATTTGATTGAATTTTACAAGCAAGCACCGTTTAAATTTATTTTGATTTAAAAGAATAGTGAGATCGATTGAATGTTACGTTTATTTGCATGCTCCAAATATGTGCATGAAAATACATTTAAAATCACAACATATTTTTATCTGTGTAGTTTCATCGAAGAGCTGTAGCCCATCAAGTATCAAGTAAGTAAAGTGGTATGACCTGCACGAAACACCTCGCAAACGATTCATCGTACTTTTTCCCTTCACATATACTTTCTGAAAATTTTGCAGCGTCAGCTGGAGTTATTGAATTTCGAGCCTTTTGCTTTTGAAAATCCCCAGTGTGGCCATTGCCTTACCCAGGCCAACGCCTGGGGTTAAATTTATAACATCTACTATTGCCGTATTCTGGACAAGTTTCTATTCCTATAAAAGGAATCACTTTTATTTTCGAAAAAGGAATCAAATCCACCATTACCTTAAGCCGGGCAAACCCCTACTTTAAAAGAAGGTATCACATCCACCATTGCCTTAATCTGGACAAACATTTACCCTTAAAAAAGGAATCACATTCACCATTGCCCTAATCCGATTAAGCGCCTAGTTTTAAAGAAGGGATCATTGCCTTAACCCGGGTAAGTACCTACTTTTAAAGAAAGAGTCACATTCACTATCGCCATATGCCGAGCACACGCCTTCATTTAAAAAAGAGATCACATCCACAATTTTCGTAATTCGAGCAAGCGCCTACTATTTAATAAGTGATCACATCTACCACTGTCCTAATCCGGGCGAGCGCCTACTTCCCTTAAAGAAGGGGTCTTATCCACCATCGCCTTATGCCAGGCAAACATGTTTTTTGAAGAAAAGGTCATTTCTACCATTGCCTTAATACGAGCAAGTGCTTTTAACTTTTATACAAAGATTGCATCAATGATTTCCTTAATCAGGGCAAGCGCTTATTGCTAAAGAAGGGATTACATCCATCAATGCCTTAGTTCGAATAAGCGTCTGCTTTTAAAGAAGGAATCACATTGACCATTGCATTAATCCGAGCAAGCGCTTACTAAAAAAAGGAATCACATCCATCCCGGGCAAACGCATCCCGATGGATGCTTTAATTCCAATGAAGAGATAACATCCCAGGTAAAATTTTTAATTTTATGAATTACTACAAGAGTATTTGAATCCTACAAGAATAAAACCATAGCCAAGGCTTTTTCTTCTTTATCGCTTACACCAAAACCTTTTGAAGTGTAGTATCTGCCTACTCTTACAATGGTTTTGAAAAGGGTAAATGCAAGACTTCAAGATCGGAACATAACAAACCATGAACATTAACACGGCACCTAAAGCCTTTCGAAACACATTTGTAATCCACTATAAAAAAGTCTTCATTTTCCAAATGTTTGTGGTTTTCTATACAATCAGAAATGCAGAAGGAAAAGGGGTTTGAAAACCCCAGAAAAAAATGCTTACGTAATTAATGTACGGCCATGTCTTTTTAATGTTGTTATCGAGCTGTGTTATATTCACCATTCCGGGTTTTTGCCAAATTACACGCTCCCGAGTACGATAATCAAAAGCTTTGAAAAACCGCGCTCTTCTATGATGACACCAGACCGTCGAAAATCCAGGAAATGTGATGATCAACGGAAATACACAATGGGTAATTTTTTTTACAAAAAAATTGTTAGAATTTCCATAATTCCAAGTCACGCAAAAAATTGGCCTAATAATTTATGTTCCTTCGCAATCGATTCGTAGGAACTAGAATGGCCGAGCTGCAAAATTAATTTCGTAACGAACGACATCCGAGGATTCCATACCTTCAATTAGATTCCAAAAGATTAAAAATTCGTTCGAAAATGTACAACTTTGTTGTACGAGAAAGGCAAAATTCGTTCGAAAATGAACTTTTGGAAACGAATTGAAGTTCGTCATTTTTGGCCCGCTAATGTACAATGTGTCACCTTTTCTGATGCACGAGGAAGATTAAAATATCGAAGTTAAAATTTATGTGAGAAAAGTACATAAAAAAGCAAATTATTTCAAACAAGTTGAACTTCGTGGCGCCCAAAATTGATTGATTATCACAATTTAATTTCGAAGGCTAATAAATCGATTCTTCAGAATGATTAAATCCCATTCGAATCCAATAAAGTATAATATAATTTTTGGATGCAAGTAAGAAAATCATTTTTTTTAAATCATTCTAGAGCTATCAGATTCGTCAAATCGTCGTTTGAATCTTTGTTTACAAAAGCAGATAAGTCGTTTTGAAAATTTTGCCTTGATTTGTAACTTAGAAGATATTTTCTGAGTCACAAAAATACTGCATCTCCCTTGTTCGAATGTTTTTTAACAGTCATTGTTTTGCGCTGACGCTTTGTTTGGCCCAGTTGGGGCCAAACGTTAAATTGAATGACGCGAATGATTCCGGCCTGAGACACTTTCCGGTTTCGATGACGCAGCATAAATTTGAGACTGCAGGCAGCACTCACTTCGCTTACTTCAGCTGAATTATTGCGCGACGCGACGTGCTGCATGCATGTGCGCTGTTCCCGATGGGCCAGGTTAGTTGTTTTCGTTGCGTAACTCTGGCCGCGCTGGCGGCAGTAGAAATGTGACAGTCTCTCAGGCCACCGCAGTCGGTGTGGCGAATGTAATGTAACGACCATAACCGCTATAGGCCGCGAGCGCTGCTCGATATCCGTCTCGTTCCGGACCGGAGTAGGGCAGTGAAAGTAAAACGGAATAGCGGTGACAAGTACAGTTGTGGTCGAGGTTATGTAATGCGACTGACGGGCCGACCAAAAATTAGGCTTGGCAGTAACAGTACTTGGCGAGGAGGGTCAAGTTGATCCGGCTTCAGTTACTTCGGTTGATGTTCAGAGAAAGAGACAGCGGAGTTGAATCAGATCCTTATATTGCGAACTATGGTCAGAAAAAAAAACACAGATTATCGCAAGAAACGTTTATCAAACAAAGTTGTAAAACAAAAAACACGTAATGTAAATTCCAACACTTGTTTTGAAGTGCTATAATTTATGGCGATCATAAATTTTCGCTACTCGGGTGGGATCTATCTTAACCTGAGATCTAGTCTATGTGCAAAACGATGAAACTACTGTGACAAGAAATGTGGTCTCGAATAAAGGTGACAAAAAACGTCAGACATTTTTAGTCGAGATAGAGGATATCATTTGCAGTTAGAGATGTGCGCCGTGGACAGTTTTTAGCATCTTGCCGCCTCTGAAAAACAAAATTGATTGAAAAATCCGTAACATGAAATATTCTGAAAATCATCGTTTATAAGGTAAAAAATTTCAAAAGTTTTTAATATGAAAAATCCAGATGACAATCAAATTCTAGATCCTATGGAAATAATAATTTGATTAAAATCAAAATGGACGTTCAAAGGCGACTGTTCGGAACATGAATCAAAACAAGCCCTCATCGAAAGAAGTCGACATAAAATCGGTACTTTTTTAAATGACTTGATGTTTTATCCTATCCAACAGAATAAGATTGCAGAATCAACAGAAGCTCAAAAATTGTGCTTCGTTTGCCTTTAACTCAAAGACTACTGCTGACTTGGCGAAGAAGTGTGTTTAATCGGATTGACCAAACATGGGCTGCTGGGCCCCGAATCGCCGAGTGTTTATAACGCTAACCTGAAACCACGAGCAAAAGCCCCCGGGGGTGCACCGACTTGTGCAGGTTTTAGAACTCGGCTACCGCCCTATAATCTGACCAGCAACCGATAGAACATTTGATTGATGGTCTATGCTTGCTGTCACAGTTTCTAGGAAGCCAAATAGAATGCTGAGGAGTACACCAAGATGCGGATTCATTCATCTAGCGATGAAAATGCCGCTTGCGTCGAACATTTTAAAGGGCAGTAACTTCAATCAAAATTCAATTTTGGGAAGTTTGATCATTTTTTGAACGTTTTACACTTGTGTGGTTTTAACAGTGTTTCAGCTATGACTCAGGGACGGGACGTAGTAAGCGACACGTTCATTTGAAAGAATGTGACAAAGTTCCGCGTTGTTCCGGATAAATTGCCTTAAAATGAAAGACATACACCATACTCGACACTACGGCCTTTAAATGTTTTGAATTGCTTTTTCAGTGTCCATAACATGGATTCCATATACCCTTTCAATACACATTAATGTATGAAAAGGAAAGAATACTGCCATTTCATCTGCCTAAGGCTTCATTTATCACAATTAAATTCAAATCAAACCAAACAACCAAATTGATGTATTGGTTCTGGATGAAGCATTCTTCTCAGCAGATATTCAGCTTTTCCACTAACCAAAGCTCGTTACTAAAACGAATTTATTGTATTCTATGCGCGTACGAAAGGGGAACTGAGCGGAAGAGGCAGGTTGCGCGTTCCTGCCGCTGTCACGCAGTGAAAAATCTATTGTATTGCTGGGTGGACTCATCATCTAAGGTGCCGAAGCCACCACTTTTTAGCAACATGCCACAGCAAAACGTTTCGAATGATTCGCGACCGGAGCGCGGCGGCTTCTTTTGCTGGCGGCATTTAGCGAAGCTGTTTGTGGAGCAGTAAAAGTGAGAACAAGCACTAGGACAATGGCTACTTTTCATAAACGGTTTGGCTTGGTGATAAATGAGTTGGGTTTGGGATGGTGCTCAAACGGGACGCTGATCTTCTTGGGACGGAATACACATGGGTTTCTCGTTTGTGGTTCCACCACATAAACCGGCATACCTAAATTAAAATTGAATTTTATCAATAAAAATAATCTTTCGATGGACGTGTTGACGAAAAAGGCTCAAGCATTAATGTTAAGATTGAACATAACGAAGCTTAACGAATGATGCCAAACCGCAAATATTTGAGACTGTTGAGAACTATCAATAATTTATAACCGTGAAGTGTCAAAGGAAAGCATTAAAATTAATATAGGAGGGCGGATCTGCCACATTACCCGAGCAAAGTGGCCTAGGACGTGGTGGGGTTGACTGTGGTATCTGCTATAAAAAAAATCGAAAATCCTATAAAAAGCTGCATGTATCCGCAAGCAGGCCCTATCATAGTGACCGTGTGTCGCTCAAAGCGCACTAGCCTAGTCCTGGAGTAGAAGAACTTTAATCAATGCTGCACCAACCAACGACAAACCCGATGATGTAAAGGAAGAGTTCTATGAACACCTAGACAAGACCTACGGAGAATGTCCAAAACACGACGTGAAATTTATCATCGGTGATGCAAACGCACAGGTCGGAAGGGAAGGGTTCTTTCGCCCAATCATTGGGAAGGAGAGACTCCACGCAACTACTAATGACAACGGCCTGAGGCAAGTTAATTTTGCAGCTATCTGTCATCCGCTAAAGAGGAATGGCTATATGCAGCACCTCTTTTGCACGAAAAAATATTCAATAGCACACCTGGAGACCCCCAACTGTCGATACGTGTTCTCAAATCGATCATTTTTGGTAGGCGGTCGGCATTTCCCAGATGTCATAGACCTGAGGACCTTCCGAGGTCAAAATATCGTTTCTGACCACTATCTGATGGTATATGAGATTCGAACAAGGCTGCCCAGCATCACCGGTTCTGCGGCTGAACAAACAAAAACTGTAGGGCGAGGGCGTTGTGGAACAATTCGCTCATAAGCTCGACGAAAGGAGAAAATTTGAACGCATTGTGGCAACAAGTCCACGAGACGGTCAATTCAAAAGCCACAGAGGTACTTGATACCACACAAGGAAAACAAAGGCTGATTTGATGTGAAGCGGCAAAGAGCAACAGATGAGAAAAATCAGGCAATGAGCCGCATGCTAGTGGCGGCTACACGCCAGAAAAATAAGCCTCGAAGGCAGAGAGAAGCTTTGCCCGAAGCGACGCGCGGAAGTTTTACAAAATTATCAGCAATATGCGAAAAAAAAAACGAATTCCTCCGGGAATTGCTCCGGAAGTTCCTCCGGGAATTCCTCCGGAAGTTCCTCCGGGAATTCCTCCGGAAGTTCCTCCGGGAATTCCTCCGGAAGTTCCTCCGGGAATTCCTCCGGAAGTTCCTCCGGGAATTCCTCCGGAAGTTCCTCCGGGAATACCTCCGGAAGTTCCTCCGGGAATTCCTCCGGAAGTTCCTCCGGGAATTCCTCCGGAAGTTCCTCCGGGAATTCCTCCGGAAGTTCCTCCGGGAATTCCTCCGGAAGTTCCTCCGGGAATTCCTCCGGAAGTTCCCCCGGGAATTCCCCCGGAAGTTCCCCCGGGAATTCCTCCGGAAGTTCCTCCGGGAATTCCTCCGGAAGTTCCTCCGGAAATTCCTCCGGAAGTTCCTCCGGAAGTTCCTCCGGGAATTCCTCCGGAAGTTCCTCCGGCAATTCCTCCGGAAGTGCCTCCGGGAATTCCTCCGGAAGTTCCTCCAGGAATTCCTCCGGAAGTTCCTCCAGGAATTCCTCCGGAAGTTTCTCCAGGAATTCCTCCGGAAGTTTCTCCGGGAATTCCTCCGGAAGTTCCTCCGGAAATTCCTCCGGAAAATCCTCCGGGAATTCCTCCGGAAGTTCCTCCGGGAATTCCTCCGGAAGTTCCTCCGGAATTCCTCCGGAAGTTCCTCCAGGAATTCCTCCGGAAGTTCCTCCGGAATTCCTCCGGAAGTTCCTCCGGAATTCCTCCGGAAGTTCCTCCGGGAATTCCTCCGGAAGTTCCTCCGGAATTCCTCCGGAAGTTCCTCCGGGAATTCCTCGGAAGTTCCTCCGGGAATTCCTCCGGAAGTTCCTCCGGGAATTCCTCCGGAAGTTCCTCCGGAATTCCTCCGGAAGTTCCTCCGGAATTCCTCCGGAAGTTCCTCCGGGAATTCCTCGGAAGTTCCTCCGAATTCCTCCGGAAGTTCCTCCGGAATTCCTCCGGAAGTTCCTCCGGGAATTCCTCCGGAAGTTCCTCCGAATTCCTCCGGAAGTTCCTCCGGAATTCCTCCGGAAGTTCCTCCGGAAGTTCCTCCGGAATTCCTCCGGAAGTTCCTCCGGGAATTCCTCCGGAAGTTCCTTCAGGAATTTCTCCGGAAGTTACTCCGGAATTCCTCCGGAAGTTACTCGGGAATTCCTCGGAAGTTCCTCCAGGAATTCCTCGGAAGTTCCTCCGGGAATTCCTCCGGAAGTTCCTCCGGGAATTCCTCCGGAAGTTCCAGCGGGAATTCCTCCGGAAATTCGTCCGGGAATGCCTCCGGAAGTTCCTCCTGGAATGTCTCCGGAAGTTCCTCCGGAAATTCCTCCGGAAGTTCCTCCGGCAGTTCCTCCGGGAATTCCTCCGGAAGTTCCTCCGGGAATTCCTCCGGAAGTTCCTCCGGGAATTCCTCCGGAAGTTCCTCCAGGAATTCCTCCGGAAGTTCCTCCGGGAATTCCTCCAGAAGTTCCTCCAGGAATTCCTCCGGGAGTTCCTCCGGAAATTCCTCCGGGAATTCCTCCGGAAGTTCCTCCGGGAATTCCTCCGAAAGTTCCTCTGGGAATTCCTCCGGAAGTTCCTCCGGGAATTCCTCCGGAAGTTCCTCCGAATTCCTCCGGAAGTTCCTCCGGAATTCCTACGGAAGTTCCTCCAGGAATTCCTACGGAAGTTCCTCCGGGAATTCCTCCGGAAGTTCCTCCAGGAATTCCTCCGGAAGTTCCTTAAGGAATTCCTCCGGAAGCTGCTTCAGGAATTCCTTCGGAAGCTCCTTCAGAAATTGCTCCGGAAGCTCCTTCAGAAGTTTTTCCAGGAATTCCTCCGGAAATTCCTCCGGAAGTTCCTCCGGATGTTCCTCCGGAAATCCCTCCGGAAGTTTCTCCGGAAATCCCTCCGGAAGTTTCTCCGGAAATCCCTCCGGAAGTTCCTCTGGAAGTTCCTCCGGCAATTCCTCTGGAAGTTCCTCCGGCAATTCCTCCGGCAATTCCTCCGGGAATTCCTCCGGAAGTTCCTCCGGGAATTCCTCCGGAAGTTCCTCCGGGAATTCCTCCGGAAGTTCCTCCGGAAGTTCCTCCGGGAATTCCTCCGGGAATTCCTCCGGAAAATCCTCCGGAAGTTCCTCCGAGAATTCCTCCGGAAGTTCCTCCGGGAATTCTTCCAGAAATTCCCGGAGGAACTCCATCTGATCGATCCACCATGCCCGCTATGCACCTCGCCTACGTGTTCCCTACGTGCCCGGCCCACCACAGTCTTTGGATTTTCGCGGTGTGAGCGATGGATGGTTTCCTTCTATGATGCGTCTCCGAATGTCTCTGCTGGTATCGTTATCGGAGGTCACCAGTTCGCCCAAGTAAACGAATTCTTCCACCACCTTGATTTCGTCATCATCAATACAAACTCGTAGTGGGTGGCTTACGTTGTCCTCTCTTGAACCTCTTCCTATCATGTACTTCTTCTTCGATGTCTTTATGGCTAGTCCAATCCGTTTAGCTTCGTTTTTCAGACTGATGTAGGTTTCCTCCATCCTCTCAAAGTTTCGTGCCATAATATATATGTCGTCGGCGAAACCAAATTACTGGACGGACTTCAAAAAAATCGTACCACTCGTGTCAATCCCTGCCCTTCGTATTACTCCCTCCAAAGCGATGTTGAATAGCAGACACGAAAGACCATCACCTTGCCGTAGCCCCCTGCGCGTTTCGAAGAGACTCAAGAATGCCCCTGAAACTCGGATTACGAACATCATCCGATCCATCGCCTTGATCAACCGCATCAGTTTTGCCGGAAATCCGTTTTCGTGCATTAGCTGCCATAGCTGGCCCCGATCGATTGTATCATATGCGGCATTGAAGTCAATGGATAGATGATGGGCACGTTGTATTCGCAACATTACCTGACGTACGGGGAACACCTGATACATGGTAGAGCGTTCGCAGCCATCGCAGCATTCTTCCCAGCCATCTTCAAGAGACGCTGCGCCTAGCCGGTCTTCTGTTGGGAGTGCCACTTTCAGCAGCTGCGCGTAGTCTGGGCTGGTCAACCGTCTTGTAGTCGCCCAATGTTTAACCGTGGCGAACGACTTCGAAGAGTATTGTACACCGTTGAGAGTTTTGAGCGCAGGCATACTGCAACGAGGTAGTGGTCGGATTCAATATTCGCACTGCGGTAAGTGCAGACGTTCGTGATGTCGGAGAAGAATTTACCGTCAATTAGAACGTGGTCGATTTGGTTTTCCGTTCCTTGATCAGGTAATTTCTATGTGGTCTTGTGGATATTATTGCGGTGAAAGAAAGTGCTTCGATACGGTATGCAGACTATCCGATCCGATAACCGGTCTATTCATATCCTCTCTGTCTACTTGAGCGTTCATGTCGCAAATTTTACCAATTTAAATATTATACAGATTTTGTAATGTTGTTAGTTGAAAGAAAATATGGAATAAGCTGGATGGGTGTATGTACTAGAATTATTCCAACAAAAATTTCTACGTAAAGAAACTACATTCTGATTACCAAGAACAAAAACAAAAAAATCTCTCCTGCTTTCGTACGGGACATACTTGAGCCTCTCATGATATAGTCAAAAACCGGACTATTAAACAACATCTGCAAAATATGTAGGGGAGACTGGGGAGACTTGATCCCTTGTTCTGATTTCCGATGTATCACAGCCAAAAATAACATACATACGCGATTCCCACAAAGACTCTCTAAGAAATATAGTATTTAACTTTACTGATGTATGACAGTCCTTGAATTATTGTTATTGAAACACAATCGATGTTTTGGAGTGCTGTCAAAATTCGACTTTTAAAATATTCGGGGGAAATTGATTCCTCTTCACGACCTTGCTTTGATAAAATTAAAAAGGTGCCCTCAGATTTTACAAATATGTTTCCTTCAAAATACGCGGAATTTTCGATTTGCTGTGCGTATACACAAACGATTTTTGTTATTGAATTCGATAGCACATGAAGTTTTAACATTTGGGGAGACTTGATCCCCTTTCTATGAGATCTATGTACGCCATAAAAATTTTTCCTGCCAACCCTTCATCAAATCTGTCAAATCTTCAAAAAATTAGAAGCCTAAGAAACGATTTAATTTTTTTTGAATTATTTCGACAGATTTTTGTATGGGTGACTAATGGGGGATCAAGTGTCCCCATATTGAGGCAATAACTTCAAATCCAAATATCCTAAAACTTTGATGGAATGTTGACATTTTAATCAGTACAGATCATTCAGCATATTTATTGCTTTGTGCTGTGAAAAAACGAAAGCATTTGGCCATTTTTATGAAAAATTTTGCGTGGCCAATAAAAAAAATCTTTAGGAAGGTCAAAACATACAAACCGCCCTGCAGAATAAATAAGGTTGTCAATCTAAAAAAATAACTCATCACATAAAGGACATTTGTCTAGAGGATCTATACTAAAAATACGCTAGAACAAAACTACTTTAGTTCTCGATAAAACAGGGGGTGATCAAGTCTCCCCGGGGATCAAGTCTACCCACCTTCCCCTATCGTGTTCCACTCCGTAGAAACTCTCTTCCTATTGACTGGGACATTGCTGCCTCGCAGCGTAGTGTCAGAACTTCCACAGTTATTAACTGCAAGGTTTCTAACCCAAGTTACTATTTTTGCATTTTCAAAAGTCGAGAAAATTTCCCGAAAATTTTCAGAACGGTCGGGGGCTTTGTAGCCACGCTTCTTACCGGGCTTCTCTTTACGAGTTGGAATAATTTATGTTTATCGTAGCTGTTCGTTTTATATGTAAATATAATGAAATTGTTCTCAGAACTATGCGAACAAATTCTACTCAACAAACAAAAACTTATTCCGTGGCACGTAGAAGAGGTTGATCACCGTATCTTCTTCAAAACAAAACATTCAGTGTTCTAAGAACGATTTAGTTTCCCATCACCCCAAGTATGTACATAAAGTATCAAATTTACGAGTGAATCATAAAAAAAAGGAAATTTTTCGCGGTTGTTCACATGTTAGAAGATGCCACACACGCGCCGAAGGTTACGTCAATGTGCCGCCATTTACTTGCCGTTCTTGCGCGGTTGTTAACGACTTTCGCTAATTATTAGACAAATCTTAGGCGTGGCATAGTGGCAGTGCTTGGTGCTGGTGGCGGCCCAACTAGGAGAATAATATTGACACGCAAATTAACACCGCGCAGAATGGAACACGGGTGGCAACGCGGCTGGCCAAGATGAAGAACCCGGCCAATATCGGTAATCCTGTTTATGGTACGAATCGGGGAAGGCTTGGAACGCACATGAAGATGTGCCTTTGATGGTCTTCCCAACGTGATTTATGAGTAGAAGAAGTCTCTTGTAGGCAATATTTTTTTTAAATTGCTGTTTCGGATTTTTTTTAATGGTTGGCGATCGAACTGAATTGATGGCTTGCTTTTATGGCGACTTTGCGGATGTAGTAAAAATCGGAAACATCTTATCTTTGATCAAACGAAATACAGCCCTAACCATGTTTCCACAATTCCTTCCAAAAAGGTTGCTAATCTTTGGTTATTAATCATTTTTATGAGCATAAAAAGTTTGTTTACGTTTAATCATGTGAATATCGTTTTGTAAATCGCTGCCAGGAATCAGTGTCACCACTTTTCGTAACTGCTTACCATCGCTAGCCAGCGCCCAACAAATGTGAGTTCGATACGAGGCATTACCTGAAAAAAATAATAAAAAAAGGTATGTAGAAACAAATTCTTGAAAGTTGAATTGGAAATATTTTTTTATTGGGATTTCAATATTCAAATAATTTTGTTTATAGGGTTACTTTTAGGGTTTTTTGTTCTCAAAGCCTCCGCGAAAAAAAATTAAAATCAATTTGATTTGCTTCCAATTTTTGTGATTTTTCATTCAAGGATCTTCATTACATTGATTTGCTGTCTAAACGTGAAGCAGCGTTACTCGAGCAAATCTCACATTCAAACACGACCAAACAGAGCGAAAGGCCCCGTACATCCAATTTGCATGATCCCTATCATCATCTCCGCTTCCCAATCGGTCGGCACTTGGTGCTGGAGATATTTGGCCAATATCTTTCACTTTTATTCCCTCCCGCGGATACTGCCCCCAGCAGCAGCAGCGGTAGGGCAGCGTGCGCAACAAAGCTCTCCAATCAATTAGCCGAACGAACACCCAAAGCTGCATGCGCGCTGCGCAGCCCAAAGCCGGCGCGACGATGCGATAGGTAGTTGCTGGATTGGATCATACCGCCTTTCTCTCTCGCCTCGCCCGCCGAGAATGACGATGACGAACAACAAGAAAGGGGATTAATCTGACGCTTTTCTCGGATTGTTGACGGACGCGGTCGGTATGCTTACTGGAGTCGCACAGTGGTCGGAAGGCAGATCATATCGATTTTCTTCACAATTACTTGCAGATCATAAAACAGTGACGCTATTAAAGTGTTACAGCTTTGATTGTCCAACATCCGCTCGGTCGCCCGCCACTGTGCCGCAGCTGTCTGTGTTGTCGTGGCTAATTTCTTAATTTTACTTTTTGATCCGATTGATTGGATTGCTGCACGCGGCCTGGCAGGCTAGCGGGCAGTTTTTGAAGCCGATGCCTGATTTGACTGTGCCATGGCCGCCAAAGGCTCTCTAAAGGCTTACGTACATCATCATCTCATCATCATGCTCTCGCAGCTTAGTCGGCTTATTAATTTTTGCGATTTCCTAATGGGCGGTTTATTGCTTCTTGTGTATGGACTTTCGTGCGAAAGTAGATCATTTGTAAGTGTTCGGTGCTGGGGCCAAGGGAACGGTCACAGCTCCAGACTTTTGTGACTTGCGGGAAACGACAGTTACTGGATACAAAGTGGACATAAAATCGTTTTTGAGCCTTTTCAACCATTAAATAATCTAGTAACGATATCTGACTTGGTATCAATTTCCTACTTATCTTGAAAACTGATCCCCACTCACTTTAAAAGTTGTTATGAAATTACTGAATTTCTCAACCTGATTGACAAAAATTTCTCTTATGTTAACAACTCAAAACGCAAATTGATTTTGATCGTTGCTGTTCTATTTTTGTATGCGTAAGCTCCGAACCCGTTTATTTCAATTCCAAACAAAATCCATTGTGATCGTAAACGGGTGTGAATTAGACCAAACAAAAAGTCGGATGGCAAGGCATACAAACAAATACGATGCGGGTCAGTCCCAGAGCACCAGTATATCTGAACAACAACAGTTTGTTTTCGTTCCGTTTGTTGGTTCGGGACAAACACTATCACGGGAATCAATTGATCGAATTTGATTTTGATTAATGCGCATCAACTGACTTAAATGTATGACAATTGACTCCCAGCAAATATTAGGAGAAAAAGGCGGTGACGGCAGTTTGGGACAGTTTTGGCACAGACCAATTTCATGCGATGAAGTTTTGGACTTAAATCTTCAGTTAGTTTTGGATAATAAAATTATCAAGTTATTTTAGTGGAATGTTTTTGGAATGATAGTTGCTCCCAATGTGAAAAAAAAAACACTGTAGGCAAAACAAAAAGATCATTAGACGTAAGGTTCAAGGAACTAATAGCAGAAGTAAGCAAGGCGAAAAGGAAAAATGATAAGGGATTGCATTACGAATTAATCCTTTCAGGCTCACGGGGTCATATATGACCCCAACAGAAAAATGGATATATACAATTGCACAATGGATAAAAGTGAACACTATCTTCACCTAAATTTCCTAAAATTAACTCCCCTAGAACGTCATGAACACGGTGAAGTTAGGAAAGACAAAAATAGCTATATTGGCAGCGGATTGTACTGTAACAGTACTACTGTTTCAAAATAAGATTTTTATTCAAACGTATCCGTAGAACTACTGTGAAACACAATATACTGTTTCCTTATCTTCCTTGGAGGTCCTAGGCCATCCAACTATCCTTGAATTCACGACATGAAATCTACAACTGCAAAAAAGGTTTTTTTTCGTTACGCAAAGTTGATTTGAGTATTCAACCGTCAACCGTCTAAGACGAGTTTAGTATTCTCAATTTAATTCCACCACGTTTTGTTATCTTTGCAGATACGTATATTTACCACAACTGTGTGATCGTCTTCAGTGTCTAGTACTTGACTCGACATTGAAGACGAGACGTGGTCTACGTATCTGCAAAGGTAACAAAACGTGGTGGAATCAAATGGAGAGTACTAAACTCGTCTTAGACGGTTGAATAAATTCCACTAAAAGAGCTTAAAATTTTTTTCTATTAAACCGTGTTCATTGCATCTTATTCTTATAGAAGGTTATAAAAGCACCGCCAGGTAGCTCTGGGATATTCTGGATTATCCAAACTATTGTTGAGTTCAGGACACACATATACTTATTGCACTTTGCAACAAAATGACAACTTTCGTGAACATTTTCAAGACTCTTATAGATCTGTAGCCCGCCCACCGCGAGTTTGCATCGGTGGTGACGAAATCGAGGTGGTAGAAGAATTTGTGTACTTGGGCTCACTGGTGACTGCCGAAAATGACACCAGCAGAGAAATTCGGAGACGCATAGTGGCTGGAAATCGTACGTACTTTGGACTCCGCAAGACGCTCCGATCGAATAGAGTTCGCCGCCGTACCAAACTGACAATCTACAAAACGCTAATTAGACCGGTAGTCCTCTACGGACACGAGACCTGGACGATGCTCGTGGAGGACCAACGCGCACTTGGAGTTTTCGAAGGGAAAGTTCTGCGTACCATCTATGGTGGGGTGCAGATGGCGGACGGTACGTGGAGGAGGCGAATGAACCACGAATTGCATCAGCTGTTGGGAGAACCATCCATCGTTCACACCGCAAAAATCGGACGACTGCGATGGGCCGGGCACGTAGCCAGAATGTCGGACAGTAACCCGGTGAAAATGGTTCTCGACAACGATCCGACGGGCACAAGAAGGCGAGGTGCGCAGCGGGCAAGGTGGATCGATCAGGTGGAAGATGACTTGCGGACCCTCCGTAGACTGCGTGGTTGGCGACGTGTAGCCATGGACCGAGCCGAATGGAGAAGACTCTTATTTGTGGTCTTTATTGTTTGATTCATCAACAGACAACTTAGGTCCTAATGATGCTTATCCTAATTAATACTAATAAAAGTAATTATAATAAAATCATCGTTAATTATGACACATGGCAGAATAAACCCTTGTAAAACTACGACGAATCGTCTGTCTGGACTGGATAGATTAAAATCAAAACATGTGGCAACCTCGTTGAATGCCCGCTGTAGACCCACCATCGCTCCACGTTGTCCGTAATTCGTTCTTCGAAAAGGTATCCTCAGCATTCCGTTATTTCGCAGTGCCCTAGGTCGAACGTTCAAGTTTACTGATTCCAGAATTTCAGGGCAGTCGATTCTGCCTTGGGGCGTATCAGCAACGACTTTTCGGCTTTCAAGATTAATCAATTGACAACGGCTGCTATAACTTGGTAACCGGAATGGGTTTCGCCATGGAAGCAACCGAAGAGCAAAACGAATGAAGCGGCGTTGAACAGATTCAATTCTTACTGATCCGTTCTGGTAATTAGGATGCCATACAGCGGAACAATATTCCAGCGTAGATCGAACCAGCGAACAATACAGTGATTTCAAGCAATAAACATCGGTGAAACCCTTGGCGACGCGAAAGATGAATCCTAATGTTCTAGAAGCCTTCTCGATCACGTAAGAGACATGATGCTTGAATGTTAGCTGCGTATCTAGAATAACACCAAGATCCTTTATACAGTTCACACGTTGCATCACAATTCCATTGAGCTCATAGTTGTAAATTATTGGCTGATGTACACGAGTGAAAGAAATCACGGAACATTTGCTAGGATTGACAACCATCCGGTTCAATGTGCACCAAGCTGCAAATGAATTAATATCTTGTTGTAGGTCCATTGCGTCAGAGATAGACCGAATTAGTGCATAGAGCTTCATATCATCCGCATACGACAGTCGCGGTCCTCGAAGCACATTGTTTACATCGTTGAAATACAAGAGGAATATCAAAGGGCCAAGATGGCTTCCCTGAGGAATGCCTGAGGTTGCCAAAAATTCAGTGGACTGAGAATTGCCTACCGTAACAGACAGTCTCCGTCCGGTGAGATATGAATGGAACCAGCGCAAAAGATAACCAGCAATGCCAAATCTTTCCAATTTCGCAACCGTGATAGCATGGTTAATTTTATCGAAAGCTGCAGATAGGTCCGTATATACAACGTCCGTTTGTGCTTTCTGCACAAAGCTGTCGGTAATGCTCGAAGTTAGGCACAAAAGATTAGTGGTCGTAGATCTGCCTGAGATGAACCCATGTTGATCGGCACTCAGATGTTGCTTACAGTGAGATATGAGTGGTTCTGTTATAACTAGCTCGAATAATTTGGATGCAGCGCACAAGGATGAGATGCCGCGATAATTGTTGACATCTTTTCGATCACCCTTCTTGTACACGGGAAACATTGTAGCGGTTTTCCACACGGACGGAAAAAGTCCACTGGATAGCGATTTGTTGAAAATCAATTGAAAGGGAGCGAGCAGAAGTTCGATGTGCCTTTTCAAGAACGCAGACGGAAAGCCATCCGGACCTGGACTCATGGATGATTTTAACTGCGAGTTAGCTCTACGGATCATTTCTGCATCTACGAAAAACGTGGCCCAAGTGATCCCGACTGCAGGAACGTTGTTAGCAGCCTCAGCAATTGTGACATCAGAGATGACTTCGTTACAATAGGTGCTCACAAACTTGTCGGCAAATAGCTGACAGATGGATTGGGGTGTAGAGGTCACTTCCTCGTCCAGAATCATTGTTGTAGGGAGCCCAGCTTGTTTCCTTTGTTCATTTATGTACTTCCAGAACGTTTTAGGCTTGGTCCTCAAGTTTTGCTGTATATTTTGCTGATATTGAGAAAAACAGAGTCGGCTAACAATCTTGTACGCAGAGTTCAATTTTTTGTAGTGCTCACGCAACGATAAGGAACCGTGTTTGGAATAGCGCTTGAGAGCAGCTCTTTTAGCAGTTTTCATTCTATGAAGCTGACGGGTCTGCCAAGGACAACTATAAGGAGCGACGATTTTCTTAGGAACATGTCTTTCAATCACGTGTCCAATAATATACGATGAAGTCAATGCCGCATTCTCTGCATCACAACCGCCAATGTAGCAAAGAACTCAGCAATGCGATGATGATCGGCGTTATGGAAATTGTAGATTATGGGCTCGATCGATGCAACAACATTGGCTCGCGTATGATCCGAGTATCCCAAAATTAAATATGTTTTCAGGGGATGTTGGAATGCGGTTTTAGGTGAGCAATAAGAAACTTTCGATGCAGAATCAAGACCCATATTAGAGAAGGCAGTGCAAAACTGTACTCGCGGATGCACAACATGTTGGCTTTGGGGGAGTTGATAGCAACTAACAGCGCTCAACTGCGACACATGAGGGCGCCGGTAGTGCGAAGCCATACTCGCGGATGCACAACATGTTGGCTTTGGGGGAGTTGATAGTAACTAACAGCGCTCAACTGCGACACATGAGGGCGCCGGTAGTGCGAAGTCGTACTCGCGGATGCACAACATGTTGGCTTTGGGGGAGTTGATAGTAACTAACAGCGCTCAACTGCGACACATGAGGGCGCCGGTAGTGCGAAGCCGTACTCGCGGATGCACAACATGTTGGCTTTGGGGGAGTTGATAGTAACTAACAGCGCTCAACTGCGACACATGAGGGCGCCGGTAGTGCGAAGCCGTACTCGCGGATGCACAACATGTTGGCTTTGGGGGAGTTGATAGTAACTAACAGCGCTCAACTGCGACACATGAGGGCGCCGGTAGTGCGAAGTCGTACCGTAAAACCGATTGGTTTACTATTTTTGTACACACAGTTGATAGTAACTATCATACTGAGACCTATGTAGGCGAATCTGAGTTTCAATTAGCTAAAATAGACCAAAACAAATTTTTGCTTTAGTAGAAAGCTTCTTAGTTGTCGACTAAGCGTGACTAATCAGGACGGCAGGGCTGCTCGCGTGTTGTTCAACTTGAGTATCAACGAAGGATGATGGTTAACTACTTTAACTAACGGTGATGGAGCATGCAAAATTAGCGGAGCAGCGTCCTGAGCGCTAACAAAACACAGATCCAGGCTGCGATTATTTTCGTTGGTAACGTGATTGATTTGACGTAACGTGGCTGTGCTGTAGTAATCGAGGAGTTTGGAGGCGTGACTGTGTAATGAAGATCGTTCCATATCTATGTGAAGGAACCCGTTGCAGGAGGAACTCCACGAAATTCCTGGCAGATTGAAATCGCCGATAATGATGATTTCGTCCGAAGCATTAGTCATTTCTATCACTGACAAGACTGATTGTGTGTGAGCTTCGATCAGTGTATCATCGCGAACACGATCAGGAGGTATGTATAGTGCACACAGGAACACCGAACGATGGGAAAGCTGGAGGCGCACCCATACTTGCTCGACACATCCCCATAAGTCGTTGTAAATAACTCTTGCTTTCCGTTTTTATTCACTGCGATTAGGACGCCTCCTCCAGTTGATTTGCGACTGTTCATGGGGCCACGGTCGCAGCGAAAACTTCGTATTCAGGCCCAAAGACCTGACTAGATAGGGTACAGGGAGTCGAGCCAGGTTTCAGCCAACACAATCACATCGTAGCAATCCTCGGACGTGGCAAGAAGATATTGTTCGACATCACAGTTCATCCCACCGGCGTTCTGATAATATATCAGCACTTCGTCAACGCAAACGAGGTTGGAATCCACAAACGGGGCTCTAGAAGTTTGAACGGCATCAGGCGGTGAAGGTTCAGGGATGTAAGAGTACTTGCCTGCAATAGCAGGTTGGGAGCTCCCGATCTACATCTAAGTTCAGGGCCAGGACGACTTCGAAGAACGTTGGCTGCAACAGGCGCGACTGAACTAGAGCAACCGGGAAATTCTCCCAAAATGCTTTTCATGGGGCGTCCTGGAGATCCAATGGAAGCTTGTTGACTTGCGTTGTGGACCAGCAGAGAGGAATGCGAATCTCGATGGAAATCACCACCGGGTGAGGTGCTGGAATTTTGAGCAGCATGAGGCAACGAAGGTGGAGGTCCTGGGTACTGGGTGGAGGAAAAATCGTCACGCAGAGAAGAATACTTGCCTGTGCAAGCATGGTGGAAGCCCCCTTTTCTACCACCAATCTCAGGACCCAGACGGCTATGATGATCGGAGGCAGCAGAGAGCGGGACTGGATTGGGGCGATCAGGGGCTTCCAACAAGCTTTCTATTGTGCGTCTGGGTGATGCGGAGTCTTCAGGAGAGGTGATTTGGCATCGTACGGAAGGACGTTGGGCGGTTTCGCAGTGGTTTTCAATCAACATGCCGGATCCTGTCCGGAAGTGGGAGTCAGAAACTGGGAGGCGTTCGGGTCTGGAGATATGACGACAGACGGCGTGTTCATAGGTTTAGGCATCCATAGGTTTTTTGAGAGGTCCTCAAACTCTCGGAAAAGTATTCCTGTCAGCCAGGTGTCTGGGCGGAGTGCGACTTCCTTTAGTCTTACGGCCAATCCGACCTTGAACGAAACGAAGCTCATTCTGCTGGTATCGGCACCTTTCTTCACTAGCGGAATAACCTTAACGGGATCTTCGCACTGGACACATTCTTTCACCAGTTTTTCGATGGACTCGCATTGCACACTAGGATGTATTCTTGAGAGATACAACCAGAACCGCTCGACGGATTCAGGGACAGTAAGAACCTCAGCAGAAACAGAGCAAACACTTGCTCTAGTACCGCTAACGAGAGATTTGCTGATGAGCAAGCTATCATCGCGACGTCGTTTTAAAGGTGGTTGGCGTAAGAGAGTTCTCGGACTGGACCGACTCGGAGTAGTAAGAGCGATGCCTTTCGACAACTGAGCGATCTGATTTCCCTGCTTTACGATTTCCGCTTTGAGTTCAGCATGGGCGATCTCATGTCTCTCGGTAATTGCCTCGATCGTGTAACCGAGCGAAGAAACAGTAGACTTGAACCGTGCACATTTCATGAGTTTCGCGCAAGCGTCGCACATCCAGAACAAATTGGAATACGAGTTGATAACATTTACGAAGGTCTTCGTTAATTTAATGCTAGAGCACCTCAAATGGATCATTCTATCGCAGAATGCCATGCAAGAGATGTATTCTTCATCGTTTTTAACGGGTTTGGCGCAATGATCACAGGCGGATTCCATAATCAGTGTGGTGTTATTCTGCTTTATGAATCAACGTGCTCTAAGCACGGACAGTTTGAAAGTACGGTCGCCGAAAAAGTGCAGCAAGGGAACAGTGAAGCGAAAGATGTAAACACAACACCGTGATCGACTAATCGTTTTCACAATAGTTTATTATACACTTATTTAATATACACTTAACATCCACGCACGATTTCACAGTAATTAGTTATAATCGAAACAGGGAAAATAATAAAATCGAATCGGTTCAACACGAAAAACACAGTTTAAAGTTGCGATACGGAACGTACACAGACCATCGACTATGGTACACGGTCTTATATACCGCACAGGCCACTTCGGCCTTAGTCTGAATAAATAATAATAATAGATCTGTAAAATTTATCCGCAGTACAAATAGCACGTACTATCTAAGCATTCACCGTCAGAATCACCTCTCGGCAAAAGTCGAGTGAAGTGCCTGTTACTCGTCGGCAGAAACGTTTCCGTCAACAATCGGCCACCGTCGGCAATCGCCGATACACTGCCAAGCACTGTTGGTGTCCGCCGGGCGTCGTCAATCGCCGAGACCTGTGAAACCGTGGCAGCGTAGCCACAGGTGCCACCTATTGCTATAGTTAGCTTTCCGTCCACCATCGGCAACACCCGATCCGTCTGCCAGCTCAAGCAAGAAGCGCCGTCTGTTCCTGCAAGCAATCGGCATACACCGAGTTCAAGCCGAGCAAAACCGCGTCGGCATTGGTCAGACCCGTGAAACGGTCCGCCGCTTCCGTTACTAGGGGCGCAGTCCGTCAACCCAGTCCCACCGCATCGAGAGAGTACTGCGGCATCGACGGTCCAGCGAGCAACAGCGAACGTATCAGCCAGCCATCAATAAGGTGACATAGGTCCCCATCAAAGTTAGAGATCTCGTATTATTATTATTCTCTAGTAATAGTAGAGGAGTGTGCGCTCACGAGTAGTTCCTAAAAGTATCAAAAATTGGAAATTTGTTAGTATCACACGGTGTAAAAAAATGGATTATTATCGAAGTTTCATGTACCTCTGATTTTTTTTCACAGAAAGTTAGGCAAGGCCACTAGAAATGAGGTACGGGGTGTTTAAAAATATTTCATCGGCGATTTTTGAGTAAAGTGATTTTTATTGTTTTCCTCCTTAATAAACCGTCTAAAAAGTCAATTGATAACTCAGCAATGAAAAAATAATTATTGTTTTTAGCCCTCAGAATTGAAAATATACATATTTGTTGCCTCTTTTGTATAGAAAACCTATCTGAAACGGATCTAAAATTTTGAAAAACATGTTTTTTTCTGTGATTCAAGCGTTTTTAAAGTATGTTTTCGGATATTTGTTTTATTTTTGATTTATTGATCATCTTTTTACATTTGTTTCAGCAAGTATCATCTATTTCCATCCTTGGTTATCTGTTGGATTCACAATTTTTTCTTCCGACATTCGCACTAGATGGCCAGCCCTTTGTCAGTTTGCCATATTTTATAGGATTCATAATATTTTCCTCTAGATATAGTGTCTCATCATTACTGTTCATGTTACCGAACCTAAGCTGTTGCTACAAGCACAACTGTTGCATATTTGAGTGATTCCATTTCTGTGTGAGTCACGTTATTGGACTAAATGTACCAAAATTTTTAATTCGAAAATCCGCTGTTGGACACACGTCATTCGACAAAATTTACGAAGATTCTTCATTATAAAATCTGATTTCGACTAAATGTCCGTTCGACATAGTGTCCTTTCGACCAAATGTCCTACGTCTCGAGTGGATTAAAAAATCATTTTCGACTAAATGTCCCTTCGATCAAACGTCCATTCGACGTAATGTCCTTTCGACCAAATGTCATTCGACGAAATGTCTTTCGACGAAATGGTATAGATTCCGTGTGGAGCCTGAATGGAGGGTTCACGAAGGGTATACTGCGGGTATACGTTTTATGGTCAGCTATACCCCCAACAGAACCACAAGGCGGGTCAGTAAATCTGATCTAGGATGACGTACCTCGCCGTTCGATCCAGTACTGCTGAAAGAATCACTACGGTGGGAAAATCGGATTCTAGACCTTAGTGGTGATGAGTTATCCGATGTCTTAACACGAGCATGTGACGTGACAATGCCCAGGAGGACTATGCCAACCGGCAACCGCAAACCGGTGCCCTGGTGGACGAGCACGATAGCTGAAATTCACAGAACCTGTCTTAGAGCTAATAGAAGGTGGCGACGTGCTAGAACCGAAGCGGACAGGCTAGAAAGACGCCGGGTGTTCCAAACAGCGAGCAGAGCTCGGAGCTACGAAATCAAATGTAGTAAGAGAGCCTGCTTTGAAGAGCTGTGTAGGATGGCCAATAATACTCCATGGGGATGCATACAGGATAGTGATGGCTAGAACCAACAGGACACCTGCTGAGAAATCCCCGGAGATGTTAGCCAGGATCGTTGAAGGTTTGTTCCCAATTCATGACTCATCGGACTGGCCCGCCACACCGTACGAGTCAGTGAACGTGGTACCGCTAGTGACAAACGATGAGCTTATCGCCGTTGCAAGAAAACTTAAGCTAAATAAGACACCAGGGCCGAACTGTATTCCAAACATGGTCATTAAGAAAGCGATTCTTGCCGCTTCAGATATGTTCAGGGGGAGGAGGAGGCAGCTCTCCTATGTTGCCTGGACGAAGGAAACTTTCCAGATCGTTGGAAACGGCAGAAGTTGGTGCTATTGCCTAAGCCTGGGAAATCCCCGGGAGAGCCTTCGGCATACAGACCAATTTGCCTACTCGACACAACTGGTAAGTTGTTAGAGAGGGTGATCCTGAATAGATTGACGGACTATGCGGAGTGTGCTGGTGGCTTATTAGAGTTTCCATTTCCCGGCCATTTTCGTTGTCCCGGGATTCGGGATGAACTTGTTTGTATATCCCGGGAAATCCCGGGATCCCGGGATTTTTCGATATTTCCTTGTTAAGCTTATTTTTTGGTTTAAAAACGATTTTATGCAATGTTCAGGGGTAAAGTTTATATGTTAGAAAGGCCATATAATACTGATTTTAAATTGGAACTCAATTAAATTCTTTCGAAAAAAAAACGACTTCAAAAAGCAAATAATTTTCACGTTTTTCTCGGAAAGTAGAGTACCCTTTTGGAACCTTCCCGTATCACGGTAGATCACTTTGACGTGGTGTGTTGCGGTGTAAGATTTACCAAACAGAGCCCTAGCCTAATTTATTTTTTAGCTAGGGCAATAAGTTGTGGAAAATAAGGATTCATCGTAATTAGTCCCCGCTACCAACAGCAGGGTCAGAAATTAAACATAATTAATGTTACCTTGCAGACAGTTGAAAGACTCGAATTCCTTTTGTTTGATGCTAAACTGTATGCAGCGGAAACAACTTTTCAAGCAATTAGTTAAAAAACCTCGGTACCCGGTCCTAGGCTGAACTGACTGCTGGAAAAATCGAGTTAGGGGTTTAAATACGTACTAACTCTTCTTGAACTGGTGAACAATGGTAGTGAGAGGAACACACGGAAGTTCTTATTACTGAACAAATTCTCTTGCTTGAAATGGTCTTGTAGACAGAGCTAAATCCCGGGTTTTAAGAGTTTAACTGGTGATATTCTAGAAGCAAGACAAGGATGTGGCTAGGGCTCCGAGGCATGGCCAAAAACAGTATTACTGTTCTGTTTTCTCAAGAAAGGATTGATAAGGGGCGCGCCTTCAATGGGACTGCTCTCTATGAAAGGTCTAAATAGCGGGACTTTGTCATGGTGGTCTTGAGAAAACAAAACAACAACTGTATCGAAACCGATACTGCATTGCTTCTCAATAGCACTGGAGTAATTCGACATGCACTTAAACACTAAGGATACGGATAATGCTACAATAGATCTAATAATTGGTCGCAGTGGCACACCCGAAAAGGGAAAAAACCCTTTTGGAATATATGATCGCCGAGTCCGAGAAGAAGGGTTCGCTGGCGGTTGAAGTCGGCTTGACTGTTTGCATTGTTTTAAATATGCATTGGGTTTAAACAGTTTCTGGGATTGCATTCAATATGCTTGTGACGAAAGATGGAAGATGTGCAGTAGAATCGTACTGGGCCCATAACTTATTGGAGATATGGGAACCCCCTCACAAAGAAATTTTTTGTGAAATTATTATCGGAGCTCGATAATTTAGCGTAAGTTAACTCGATAATTTAACGATAATGGGGCTAATAGATTACGCGATTAAAGTTGTTATATAATTTTGACAGAAGCCGAGAATTGGACAAATTGATTGCAGCCTGTTTACCAGAGTTGATTTTGATCGAAGTGATACACCAAAAAAAATAGGCAGAGCATCGGGATCGAACCAATTGTACTTGCGCATGTGATGGAAAGTTTGTTGTACGAACGTCGATTGGAAGGACATGAAGTGGATCAAGAATTGTTATGGAGGCAAGAAGCTCAGGAAGACTGACTCAATGTTGGGCGGCGCGAGGAGATTAGCAAAGCGAATTTTAGCTAGTGTACACAATTACACAACTTTTCTGTAGACGGGAGATGGGTAGGAAGTAGGCGCCAAATAGATGTAGCTGATCTTGTACTGTAGATACTTGTCGTTTAATAAATAGAGAGCTGTAGCTGCTGGTAAAGTCAGTCAGTAGCCCTTTATTGAGTGGTATATGGAATCTAATATTTTTTGTGAAGGTGTTCTATTAACTCTCTCCGATATTTCCATGTCTGTTCCTCTCTTACTAATTTAATAATAGGATGATATCGATTGTGCATCACAAAGAACCTTGGCTCCGTATACATGCCTGAGCCTACCTAATAAACAATCTTGGAAAAAATGTCTGATGGGAGGTTTTTATGATTTGAGTTTATCACCTAAGTTGGGTTTCACGTTCAAGACAAATAACTTTTGTAAGAAGAAAAATTACACTGTTTGCGAACCGGAAATGAAACAGTATTTTTTGTCCCGGTTATCCCGGGATTTTCGGGATTGCAAAAATAATATCCCGGGAATCGGGAAATCCCGAATTTTCTGAAATCCCGGGATTTTTTGTCCCGGGATGTCCCGGGATGGAAACTCTATGGCTTATCAAGCAACCAGAATGGGTTCCGTAAAGGCCGTTCTACCATCGAAGCAATTCGGTCGGTAACGGAAACGGCTAAGATAGCGCGTTGTTTGAATAGGAGAGGTATTAAGTACTGTGCATTGATTTCACTAGATGTAAATACTGCATTTAATAACGCTAGGCTTCATTGGCCATTCAACGACTTCAACGACAGGGACTTAATGCAAGTGCGACGTGTCAAGAGAGCAGCTTCGTTGCTCAAATGGCAAAGAGCATGGGACACTGCAGTCAAAGGTCGTTGGACCCACAAACTTATTCCGGAGGTATCGAATTGGATTAGTAGGAAGCATGGGCAGCTCAACTTTCACCTACCACAGGTGTTGTCTGAACATGGCTGCTTTAAAAAGTTCCTGCATAGGTTCGGGTTCGCAGATTCTGCGGAGTGCCCGGACTGTGTAGGTGAGGTAGAATCGGCAGAGCAATAGTCTTCCCCTGATGTATTGCTTAATTGCGGGCCGGGGATACGGGCTACCGAAAGGGTTTTGGTTTTAGTGGGTCAGGTGAGCCCATCCCCACACTACCTGAGTTAACCTCCTCGGGTGTCTGTTTGCTAAGAAAAAGATTTTATGGAACGCAAATTGAAAAATAACCAAAACCCAAACAAATTAACTGCCAATCACCAACATATCCAGAGCAGGCCCGACTGTGTGTTTATAAATACACTTTTTGGTACCTACTCGTAACAGGTTACTCTTGATGGGAAAAGAGGTCTATTTTCTCCATTGAAAATAATCCGTTCTTCCATTGCGTTACGGAGTTATTGACAAAACATTGAAATTTTTTACAGGTGTTGCTGCCATGCATTTAAAAATTAATACAAATCGATGTGATGTAATGGAAATAGGGTATTTATGCGTTGTTGATATTAGTAACAATCCGCTTTTCTCATCACATTTTGTACAAAGAAAATTAGTTAAGCTTTTAGAGCACATTTTGTAATACACGATATCATCTTCGTGATTTCTGGTCCTTGATTCACCAAATCCTTCTTTGTGGCCCCGAATCAAACGACGAGTCTATCATATTAGGAAAGGTTTGCAGTTGTCACATGCAATATTTCACCGACTCGCTACTGATTCTACATCAAAATCGTTGCTATATGGAACATTGCCATCTCACAACATTAAATGTTACCTTAAAGTAAAAGTAAAAGTGATGTGAACGGTAGAGAAACACTTCCCCGTAGCTATTAATAAATCTTGACATAAAGTCGTCTTTCGCCGCAGATCAAACAAAGGTCAAACAGCTCAGACGTCCATACAGTCCAACAAATGACTCAATTTCGGGCGCAGCTCACGTTTCCTTTCGATTCGGTCATGAGCAAAACGTTTTCCCACGCACTGCCCCTTTGTGCTGCGCTGTTCCTTTCCATTCGCAGTTCACCACTAATTAGGTGGAGGATCGTCGTCAATCTCTGCGGCGCGGTTTCCCATCTATCGTCCACAAATTTCTCCCAAAATGATAAACTGTATGCGGGTGCCGGCTGCGGCAGGCACAACTGGTGCGACGACGACCGCGCCCGCAGCGCTCACAGACTCGAAGGAGCCACTGGAAACTGATTGCTTTCCTCCTTGGCTTGGGTGCGTGCGCCCCGATATACGGGCCACAGGAAGAGACATTTCACGAAACCCAAGAAAACTAGAACAACAACTTCAACGAGCTCCATAAAAGATTTCTTCGAGGAATGAAATTGGACCGATGATGTCTGCCGGCTTGTTGTTTCGTGGTCTTTTGTCGTGTACCAGTAACCTTCCGTCACATTCAAAGACGCTTCAGCAGACATGTGTCACGTCCAAAGTAGCGGCAATACGCGGACACAAGGAACCGAAGCGGTTGGTTGTCTCAAGCTGGGGAAAATTTTACATGTTACGAAGATACACCACACATACGGGGAGGAACGGGGGGAAGCGCACCTTTTCAAAAGTGGGCTTCTCAGAGTCGAAAGAGATTATTGCCTACAATTGTAATTACACATCCATCATACCGCAGCTCTGCAGTGCGACTTGGCTTCGGACGGGGGGCTTGTCTTTGGTGCGTTTGGGCGTGCGGAGTACAATGCAACTTTTATGATTATTTAAATCTTTCCATCGTTTCCTACTTCGAAGACAGCGACAGTAATGATGACACTGACGACGACGATGACAAGAGAAAAAAACTGGATCAATCCATCTAGCGACGGTACTGGCTTCTTCGGGTGTTAGAAAACGAAATCGAAAGTATAAATGTGAAATAAAATTTATTTATATCGTGATCTTTATACTAATTCGTATTTAGTATTTTGACTAGCTAACCGATTTACCGATACTGTGTCAAAAAGTATCTTTTGCTATAAACGTCGCTTTCGACTTGATTTTATAGCATTTCAATCCCAGCTTGTTGTACAAGAAAGACGAAAAAAGATGCTGGCAATTGTCGCGTTGGAACTATGTATGAGCAACCAACAATGAGCATGCCTGCGCAACCAAACCCATCAAAAAGGCGAGCTTTTCCTAGATTTGATACGTGCGGCCATATGGGCTTAATGTGCGAGATAGAAAGGAATTGATTAAGGTTACGAAGCTGTGATGCATGGAGGTATCATTACTCATTGGAGCCGTAAATTGTTGGAGAAAATCTCTAAATGTTCATCCTGAGTTTGTGTCAAGCAATTTGAAAGCATTATGCCAAAATAAACATTTCTTTGAAGAAGAATTGAAGAGTCGGATGTCTAGGATAAACGTACACTTGGTGGTCGGTTTTCGATGAGATGTTCCATGGAATGTGTACAATTTACGATGATTTTAGTTTAAGCGTTATGCTGTAATTATTCTACTGAATAAATTTCATACATTAGTGTTACAAGCGTTTTAAGTAGTTGAGAAGGTTTTTTTTTGTTTTTTGAAGCGAGTAACCACTATGTCCACTAATAGAACTTTTGTGGTGAGTTGTGGAGGTTGAGCGGGCCTTCCACCTTGTGAGATCAAAATCACTTTTAGTAGATTTCTTTTATAAACCATTGATTTTGCCATTTTGTTCTATGCTTATGTGTCATTCACGATTCTAAGCAATTTTTTTAAATAATGATGATTATATAAAAAACCCAGATTAATCCACCTAGCGGCGATGATGCCTTTCTCGTGCATCGTAAAATGTACTGAAAAAATCACATAGGAAAGGTCAAAAAAGCACTTTAGGGGGATAGTTCGCATATTTTCTATCATTTTGCATGTTTTTGCATTAATTACTATGCATTTCCACCATTTTTGAAAAAAAATTTTTTTTCGATTTTGAAATTTTTTTTTCCAAGGGGGGACCCTTGGGAAAAAACAATGATTTTTCAATAATTCCGAAATGCAATGTCCGATCAGGCCAATTTTCAATAGCAAACAATGGGACCGCATGTCCCCGCATGTGTTGCATTTGTAGTTCTCGACATCTAAAAACGACTGATTACTGGCGTATGTTGTTTGATTGGGAAAATTCCGAGATTAATTTAGTCACGAAGTAGGAAATGCATGTCTGCATGATTGCATGGTCAGATGAGTTAAAATACTACGTTATTACGATAATCTGAGATATTACGATGTCCTTATGGTGTCCATTCAAAATCGATTTTCAGATTCCCGTTTTTTACCGGTTGGAGGAACTGATATTAAAATATCATATCAGTGGATCTAAATACGAAATCAGCTAATGTTTATGTTTGATTTATTAGAAAAAGGACTAGGAAGCTCTTAGAAGCTCAAAGGAATTAGAATCCACAATAATTTCTTGTGGATTCTAATTCTAGAACAGAGAATTTCCAAAGATGAGCCAGCCAAGGGCTGCATTCTCTTTAATAAAGACAATCAATCAATTAATTTCAGAAGTTCCTGATAGAACAGAAAAACCAGAAGCACAATTTCTTCTTGGAGGAACTTAGGCTCAGATTTTCCTCTACTCGAGACAGGAATAATCGCAAATAATCTTCAAAAATAACTCTAGGATCGCTTGGAAATGTATCAGAATTTTATGTTCTTCAAACCTTTAAGACCAATTTTTTTGTTTTCACAGCTCAAAAACACTTTCTTAAATCAATCTTACCTAGCGCTTTAAAATTTTGAATTTTTAGAATTTTGTTTTCAAGATTGTTTATTTATGCCGATTTTCCACCACATTTAATGTTTAAAAACCCTGATTAATCCACCTAGCGGTGTTGGTGCCTTTCTCGTGCAAAAATATAAATGAGTATTTTTTAGCGTGTTTTGGGCATAAAAAATAGTATTTTGGCCATAACTTCTGATCCCATAGTCCGATCTAGCCAATTTTCAATAGCAAACAATGGGACAAGATTCCCCGTCGAATGTAACCTGTAAGTGATCCGGACTATGCTAACTTCCAAAAAGTGTGTCTACAAAATTTGTACACATACAGACATACACCCACACACCCACACACACATACACCCACAGACACATACGGGCTGCGAAATGATGAGTTGACATCTAAGAAGGAGCGACCTACACAGCTCTGGTCCTCATAAGTTCCAATCTCACGCTTCCACGGGTCTTCCGATGACAATTGACCGCCAACTAAGGGTTGCGTACTTAGCTGGTAGTGCAGCCTGGGCACTGTTGTCCTTCTGACGTCAGCTAGAGTGAGGGGGTGCGACCAAGGGGACAATCGTCCCTAACCCCTAATCCCAAGGCGTCAAGCGACCCGTGCCGAGGGGATGCATGGCCAGGGGGTGAAATAATGAGCTAGGCCTTTAACAGAGCCTGTGGGGTACCTGGGCACCCTCCACAGTAATTGTCCCTTACCGCGTCATGCTGGGCTCTGGCGTGGTGGACCTCTTTTCCCGAGCAACTCGTGGGACCAAAATGGAAAACCAAGTCAATTCTTCAATTAGTGGTAGTAGTGTAGGCGACAGCCCCTTCGCAAGAGGTGGGTTGTTCAGGTCTCCGCCTAGGAGGCCAGAGGCAATAGTCGGCAGCTCAGTGCGCAGCGCCAGCGTGGGTCACTTAACCATCTCCCAGGTTCCGCCGATAGAGGTTATTGACGGCCCATGGCTTGTGGAGCCGCAAACTCGATGGGCTTTCGGCCTTCGAGGTGGCGACGGAACAGCTGGACGCCATCATCGACTTTGCGTCATCGAAGCATAATATCAGCAAGGACCTCAAGAGGAGCTTGCAGAAACTTCGAAAGTCGATGCTGGACGCCAAGCTGGAGAGGGCGGTCGGGACGGCCAAGTGTAAACCCGTGAAATCGGTGGAGTCGAGGTCTACCCAGACTGAGGCCCAAGGATTCGCGGACTCGGGCAAGGTCGAATCGACCGAAGGCGTGCCAGCTAAGACGGTGGTGCCAAAGTCTACCCAGACTGAGGCTCAAGTATTTGCGGGTACGTCGGGGGTGACTGCTCCAACGGAGCAGACACAAAAACGGGAGAGACAGTCTCCAGGGGATGAGCTCCCTGGGGGCCGCTCCAAAACGCGGAGGGTTACTACCCCGAACAAGGGTAGTGGGGCTGGGAAGCTGAACCCCGGCCAAGTACCTCCAAAACCGGGGGAGGAAGGACCTGGAAAGGTCCGTCCACCCAGGAAAGACGGTGGTAAGGGGTTATGGCAGGCTGAGAGCTTTCATCCGCACCAGACCAGGGAAATAGAGGGGGATGACGTCTCTTGGACCCTGGTCAAGAACAAGAGGAAACCGAAGACGTCAAGGGCCGAAAAGAAGGCCCAGGCGAATGAGGGTAGCAAGAAGTCTAGGGTAGGCGCCAATCGCTCCACGGGCGATGCCCTAGTCATCAAAACGGACGAGGCTAAGTACCCGGACGTCTTGAAGGCGATGAGGAGTGACGTCAAGTTAGGTGAACTCGGCGCCGACGTACGTCGAATAAGACGTACCCGGATGGGCGAGATGATCCTCTAGCTAAAGCGGGGCGTCTCGCAAAAAAACGCCGCCTACAAGAAGTTGGCGGAGGAAGTCCTAGGCGAGACGGTCAAGGTGAGGGCGCTCACTACGGAGGTGAATCTAAGGGTTAAAGACCTGGACGAGATCACCGAAGTCGAAGAGCTCGTCACGGCACTGCGGCGACAGTGTAAAGTGGAGACGCCCACCGCAGCCGTTCGGCTACGGAAAGGTCCGGCAGGGACGCAGGTAGCATTGGTTCGGCTATCTGCAGCGGACGCCTCCAAGGTAGTCAAGTTAGGGAGCGTCAAGGTGGGATGGTCGGTATGCCCTGTGCGCATATACGAGCAACCCGAAGTTTGCTTCAAGTGTCTGGAACCGGGGCACAAGCAATGGGACTGCAAAGGCCCTGACAGAAGCAATCTCTGCCGACGCTGCGGATTGGAGGGACATAAGGCACAATGCTGCACGAACCCTCCCAATTGTTTGATTTGTTCCAGCAAAGCTGTGAACAGCAAGCACCCCATGGGGGGTTCGATGTGCCCGGCATTTAAGCGTGCTGCAAAATCAAAGTGCAGGTAACGCAGATGGCTTGCTCGGCCTCGCCCGAGTGTTTGATGTGCGCAGGTTTAGAGGAAACGGTGGAACACGTGTTGTTCGTGTGCTCACGTTTTCGCGCAATGCGTGACCACATGCTTGCCACTTGTGGTCTGGACACTACCCCGGACAACCTAGTTCGGAGGATGTGGAAAGATGAAGTTGGCTGGAACGCCGTTTTATCGGCTATCGCCCAAATCGTCTCGGAGCTACACAGAAGGTGGCGCGTGGACTCAAGGATGGCTAGTTCAGGCGCAAATAAGAGGTGGTCCAAGGGATCGGAGTCGGCTTCATGGGTCATATCGGTGGTCATGCTCTGTGGTCGAACTCGATCCTTTTATCGAACAAGTGGCCGCGCGAAGAACAACATGGTATCGTCGCTTTCGCGGCGTCGGTCAACCGGGCGGGTTCCGAGCCCGAGGACGGAAAGGGGTCCTCGTCAAGGCTGGGGCAGGCGTAGGCCTCGCGTCGGCAAGTCCCTCTGTGTGCTGGCGAATAGGCCCTATCGCAGAAAGGTCAATTTGGGGTGCACGCGGCATCATCATTCTTGATATCAGTCGTGCAGAGGGAAGCAGGCGCGAAGTCGACCCTGCCCACCTTCCGAGGACATAGGGCGTGGTAAGGCCACCTGGAAAGCCGGCAATGCGCTGGCACAATACCATGGTGTTCTTCTAAAAAACCGAGTCACGATGTTCGATGCTGCAAGGACACGCAGCTAACCTCGAGGGTGCGTCATGCACTGGCCCCCCTTTGAAGCATTACTTTCTGGTTGTACCGAAGGGACGATGGGCTTGGCGGCAATGGAAACGGTTTAGCTGGTCGGGGATGCAGCCCTGCCTCCCTCATTGGAGGTGGCCCCTAACCCAGCACTTCCTGGTCAACCCAGGATGTCTGTTGAGCAGATTCCCCCTCCATTGTTTAGGAAGAAAAAAAAAAAAAAAAAAAGTGAGGCAATGATAGATCTCTGTTGTTGTTGCTCATTGTAATCGACGAAATCAAGGGCTGCTCTAGCAGCCCACCACCATAGAGCAATCGAACGTCCTCGAATCAGAAGATGATACTGCTCTACCAACGCAACAGAGCTCTACCATGTAGAGTAAGCTGAATGACCTGGTCGTACACTCCCACTCAACAACGTCAGCAAGACCAAATCGCTGTATATGAACAACTCCAACCACACGGTCGCCAGGCAAACAGTGAAGAAGGTCGAAAACCAAAGCCAGCCGACGTCGGGTGGCGGATTATGATCAACATAGAATATGGAGATCCAATCGGCCCAGGCCATGCACCAAACCTCGAATACTTAACTCTTACGTAAAATCTGTGATGTTATACGCCAGTGAGACTTGTGCGTTTTAGCGTTTTAGAGTTCACATAGATTTGCAAGTATGCATCAGCAGATGTCTACGTTTTACAGCTCGGGCATGGTAGCCTCACCACTAGATCCCGAATGCTGAGCTCCATCGACGGTTTAGGGTCATTTGGCCGAATGCCGTTTGGCCGAATGTCGTTTGGCCGAATGCCATTTGGCCGAAAGGGTCATTTGGCCGAACGCCATCTGGCCGAATGTCGTTTGGCCGAATAGTTGAAATTCTCCGAATGAAGAATAAATGAAGAAGAAGGAAAGAGAAAGAAGAAAGAACCATAGAAGAAGAAAGAATGAAGAAGGAAAAAAGAAAAACAAAAGAGATAGGAAAAAAGAAGAAAGAAGGAAGAAGGAAGATAGAAGACGGAAGAAGGAAGAAGGAAAAAGGAAGAAGAGAGAAAGAAGAAGGAAGAAGGAAGAAGGAAGAAGAAAGAAGGTAGAAGGAAGAAGGAAAAAGGAAGAAGGAAGAAGGAAGAAGGAAGAAGTAAGAAGGAAGAAGTAAGAAGTAAGAAGGATGAAGGATGAAGGAAGAAGGAAGAAGGAAGAAGGAAGAAGTAAGAAGGATGAAGGAAGAAGGAAGAAGGAAGTAGGAAGAATGAAGAAAGAAGAAGGAAGAAAGAAAAGGGAAGAAGGAAGAAGCAAGAAGGAAGAAGATAGAAGGAAGAAGGAAGAAGGAAGAATGAAGAAGGAAGAAGGAAAATGGAAGACGGAAGAAGGAAGAAGGATAAAAGAAGACAGAAGAAGGAAGAAGGAAGAAGAAAGAAGGAAGAAGGAAGATGGAAGAATGAAGAAGGAAGAAAAAAGATGGAAGAAGGAAGTAGGAAGAAGGAAGAAGGAAGAAGAAAGAAGGAAGAAGGAATACGGAAGAAGGAAGAAGAAAAAAAAAGAAGGTAGAAGGAATTAGGAAGGAGGAAGAAGAATGAAGAAGGAAGAAGGAAGAAGGACGAAGGAAGAAGGACGAAGGAAGATGGAAGAAGAAAGAAGGAAGAAGGAAGATGGAAGAAGGAAGAAGGATAAAGGATAAAAGAAGAAGGAAGAAAGAAGAAAGAAGAAGGAAGAAGGATAAAAGAAGAAGGAAGAAGGAAGAAGGAAGAAGAAAGAAGGAAGAAGGAAGAAGGAAGAAGGAAGAAGGAAGACGGAAGAAGGAAGAAGGAACTAAGAAGAATGAAGAAAGAAGAAGGAAGAAAGAAGAGGGAAGAAGGAAGAAGCAAGAAGGAAGAAGGTAGAAGGAAGAAGGTAGAAGGAAGAATGAAGAAGAAAGAAAGAAGAAGGAAGAAGAAAGAAGGAAGAAGAAAGAAGGAAGAAGGAAGAAGAAAGAAGGAAGAAGGAAGAAGGAAGAAAAAAGAAGGAAGAAGGTAGAAGGAAGAATAAAGAAGGAAGAAGGAATAAGGAAGAAGGAAAAAGGAAGAAGGAAAATGGAAGAAGGAAGAAGGAACAAGGAACAAAGAAGAAGAAAGAAGAAGAGAGAAGGAATAGAAATAATGAAGAAGGAAGAAGAAAAAGGGAGAAGGGGGAAGGAAGAAGGAAGTAGAAAGAAGAAGGAAATAGAAAGAAGAAGGAAGTAGAAAGAAGAAGGAAGTAGAAAGAAGAAGGAAAGGAGAATGAAGAAGGAAGAAAGTAAAAGGAGAGAAAAAGGAAAAATAAAGAAGGAAAAAGAAAGACGGAAGAAAGAAGAAGGAAGGAGGAGGAAGAAGGAGAAGAAGGAAGAAGTTCTCTGTTCACTTTTCTCTTCCCACTTTTCACATTTCACTTCTCACTTCTTACTTCTCATTACTCACGTTTCATTTCTCAATCTTCGCTACTCGTAATTTGTGGTAAATTTTTTAACTATTCGGCCAAACGGCATTCGGCCAAACGACCCGTTCGGCCAAACGGCATTCGGCCAAATGGCGTTCGGCCAAACGGCATTCGGCCAGACGGCATTCGGCCAAATGGCCTGACACCCCATCGACAATGCCATCGAAATCCAATATCAACAGCAACTCCACAGTGTGAATGGACATAGGCCGGCCTCACGCAACGTAAGTATGGAGACGAAATCTGCAAGCAAGCGCTGGACAGGAATCTGGCAGGGCATCGTAGCAGAGGCAGACCTGAGATATCCTGGCGACGAAAACATAACAGATAAATAAACGAAGTCGATAGGAATCAGACTTGGGCCCAAATCAAGGATGGAGAGAGAAGGAACCCAATTCCACTGCCGCAAACCTATCTAACAATGTAACAATATCCATCGCTATTTTTACAAAGTAATAGAGTTTATTTTTGAACTTGTTTGGAAGAATGTTTTATTATTAATAAAACAAGTGGAACTTTAACTCTAAAAAAGCGAGGTTGTTTTCAGTGTATCGTACCTATGCTTGGAGTAAGGTATTTAAAGGAGAATCTGCCACCAGACACCTGAGAAGACATCTCAGATCGTGTGGGGCTTGGGAAGTGCCCAGACAGCAACCGCCATGCATGAGCCATAATAACGAGTTAGGGACAAAAGGTCGAAAGACAAAAGGTCGAAAGGACAAAAGGTCGAAAGACAAAACGTCGAAAGACAAAAGGTCGAAGGGACAAATGGTCGAAAAGGACAAAAGGTCGAAAGGACAAAACGTCGAACGGGACAAAAGGTCGAAAAGGACAGAACGTCGAACGGAACAAAAGGTCGAAAGAAACTAAAAATAAATAAGATCAAAAGATCGAAAGGGACAAAAGGTCGAAATGGACAAGGAACTGAAACGGAGAGAATCAATCCAGCGGCCACCACAAAAGTTCAATTAGTGGACGCAGTGGTTTCTCGCCTCAACAAAAAAAAGTTCCAAAGTTGCCTTACACAGTTAGCAAAATCTCTGCTGTTTTATTTTTAACAATTTTTAACAATTAAATAAAATTCATTCAGTGAGTACAGCTAATAGATAGATGTTGAGTTTTCTAAATGTCACTTCGATCTGTAAAAATGGTGCACGCCGCACATCAAATGCACCGGCGTATATTACACGCCGGTGTATTTTCAATGTGTGCGCCTGCGTGGCTGCGGAGTGCACTATTTTGACAAATCGAAGTGACATTCAGAAAACCTAGATATGCATCTATTATTTGCACTCATTGAATGAATTTTATTTAATTGTTCAAAACAATTTAAAATGAAAGAGCATTTTTTTTTGCTAACTGTATAGGAACTCTGTCTCGCGCAATACAAGTTTTATTCATTTGCTAAATCAACAATCTATTTTATCTTTAACAGAACTATTTAGATATTCATAATATTGTTTCATAGTAATTACTCCTTCTTTGAAAATTGCTCATTCTTCAACTTTAATTGATGTGATGAATGTGTTATTTCTGCTTGAAGTTAAATTGAAGTCTTTTGGAATACACCCAACTTGTTCTTGATCGACCTTTTGTCCTTTTCGACCTTCTGCGCCTTTCGACCTTTTGTCCTTTCGACCTTCTGTCCCTTTCGACGTTTTGACTTTTCGACCTTTTGTCCCATTCGACCTTCTGCGCCTTTCGACCTTTTGTCCTTTCGACCTTCTGTCCCTTTCGACGTTTTGTCTTTTCGACCTTTTGTCCTTTCGACCTTTTGTCTTTTCGACATTTTGTCTTTCGACCTTCTGTTCTTTCGACCTTTTGTCTTTCGACCTTTTGTCATAGATTCATAATAACCCCGCAGCACACCCGTGCATGTTTCTTGCATGGGTGAATTTAGCGTCCTGTATCCTGTCTATGGGTTTGTCCGAGGTCGTATTTATGCCGCTAACAAGCATGGCATTCCGATATATTTAGGAACGTGAGCATGCTGATATTATGTCCTCCACCGATTCTACTTCACCTACGTATTCCGTATATGTAGCCCGGGAAGTCTGCACTTCTAAACCTTTGCAAGAACATCAGCACTTTTCCAAAACCTGAAACCAAAATTTCTTCAGTTTTTTTTTATTTATATAAAATTTAATTTTAAAATCACTACTGGATAAAAATATGTTACAAATATTCATATTCTTTGTTTTCTCTAAACGTTCTTTGTTATCATTTTCCATTAATAATTCAAATTTTCCACGGAATAATTGCATTTTGGACTTTTTTTTTTCGTTTTCTTGTTATTTTTTTATTCCCTTCCCCCCCTCATACCTTCCAAGAGATGTCGGACATAAAATAAATTTAATATTCGTAACGGCCTTAGAGGTGATGAGCTAACTTTAAGGTGAATCTCCATCCACAATATGTTGCCTGAATATATTTACAAAAGTGCCTTACTCTCTATGTAGACAGTAACAAATGAAAAAATGACACCAAAAAATGGATTGTGGGTAGTGTTTAATAGAAACAGCACAACTAAGACAATTTATGACTCAAAATGCTCAAATAATCGTGTGATAATTAAACTATTCTATCCTTATGTTGGATTGATTCAGTTAACTAGCTTTGCGCAATCATTGGGTGTATGAGTTACCACTGCCATTAATGGACTCGGTACTGAATACCCTTAAGGAAAAAATTCACAAAAATTAAGTAAAAAAATCTAAATTATTATTAATCATTTCACTATCACTATGTTTCGTTCAAACGATATTTTCGGCCATATGACCTGTTCAGCAAAAGACATTTTCGGGCAAATAGCCCGTTTCGATTTTAGCCAAACCGTTCCGGCCAAATGGGATTTGTTCAGTTTTATGTTGGTCATGACTAGGACATTCCGTATCCGTCGATGAAATTTGTCATCTATCAGCAAGTGTAGAAACTATCCAGAATTTCAAGCTAGCATAAAAATACCCAAAGAAATGCTAAAGGAGTCAACTTTTAAGTTTGCTATTCACATATAGAACATAATTACTATTTTTTCGCAATGCATGTTATATTTTCACATATGCTCAAATGCCGAAGACAATCGGACAAAGAGTTCAGTTTTAACTTTTCAAACATGCTAAGGCCCCTTGAAAAGAAAGGTTAAAATCAAAATTGCGAACCAATTATGCAAATTGACGGTTATGGTCATACAGAATGCATGTAGGGTAAATCACTACTTGGGCCTATGGACCCGGTTCCCGGCTCACTGCACAGAAAACTAATGATTTAAACTGTTTGGAAGTCGTAGGTTTATGGTTGATAATTTTAAAAAAGTCTCCCATTTATTTTTCACAATACTCAATATTTTTCTATCACTTGTTTTACTCCTAATTGATTCAATTGTAGAAAATAAAAATGTAGAATTCAAAATTTCACTCTCCGATGCCACACCACTGAGCCGGAGTGATTCTTTCCACTTTTACAAAACGGTATTATCGAATAAACACCTACCTGAAAATCGTCACAGTGCTCGATACAACCATTGCATGAAGCTGTTAATCACCACACCATAATTCTAAACACCCGCACTTCAATTGTTCTTATTTGTTCGTTTCACTAGAACTTATTTAAACATACTAGAATACATTTTAAAATGTATTCACAAACCGAACAAAAATTCACCTCGGCCCAAGAACTTCTAGCCGCACCGTGCTGCCAAAAGGCCAGGATTATAAAAATGATCCTTCACCGTTAATAGGAAAATTGTCTAATATGTTGACGTTATCATGTTATTTATAGTTCTCTCGATTTTAAAAGGTGAAATAAATATTGTTTTAAAGTATTTGGAAGAAATTTGGATGAGTTTATATATCTTCTCAACCAAATAAAAATGATTATGAATAATACCATCTGGCATCTTGTTGTCGTGGAACGTGCATATTTTTGTTTACATCGCATTTTCTACCGTCCCGAGAGAGAATGAGAGTAAAATGTTGAGAGATTGAGTGAAATTTTGCTTAGGCCGGGAACTGGTTTTTTGTATGCCGGATTAGGAATCGCTATGACTGAAATGAGTGCTGCACCTCATTAATTTAAATCAAATAAAAGCTTCTTTGAACGATATTTAGCACGAATAGCTATTTTTTAAGCAGAATTGAACCCCAACGCAGTATTATACAGCCTACAAATTTCAGAAAAAGTTGCTTCCTGTCATAAATCGGGACTGATTTGCGATTTGGGCGTAACTTATTTTGTAAACAAACATTGCTTTATGAATTCCGAAGAATGCAAGCGTTTTCATCCTAAACTAATCCCCTTATCTGGTAGAGGAAAGCTTAATCTGTCGAATCCATACCGTGGTTTCCTCATGAAATGCTTGTTTTACCAGGAATTCGCCTTCCAATGTTTGTTTACAAAATAAGTTACGCCCAAATCGCAAAGCGGTCCCGAAATATCAATTAAATAATGCAGTCGTACGCATGTTAGGCCGGGAATGGGGTAAGAAACCCTACATAAACTTCAGTCAAATTATAATATACAAAAATAAATATTTTTATATAATATATATTTATATATATATATATATAATATATATTTATATAATAATATATATATATTCAAATAGAATAGCTCGTTTGGTACCAAACAGCTCCACGCTATGTTTAAAGGCAACTATTATGCAAAGTGAATGCACCTCGGATGTTAAGCCGTTAGGTCATTGTTTTTGACCTCTAGTTTAAGGATCTGTGTCGATTGAAATATTTCATCGGTGAAAATTTGACTTTTTTACCATTTAAGGGGATATTTTTAACCTAAAAATCTATTCTGATTTTTAAATTTTTTTGAAGCAAGTTATATAAAATCCAGGCACTTCCTTTTTTTTCCTGACGCTTCAAGGAAAATTTTCATAAAAAAACATTTTAAATATGATGAAAGTAGCAGAAGTTATATTAAAATTACTGCCAGTTTTAAATGTTCTTGAGGTTTATTATGAATAAATCTGGCGCCTTCCTTAGCCATGCGGTGAGGTGCAATGCTACACTGCAAGACCATGCCAAAAGTTTCTGGGTTCGATTCCCGGTCTTGTCTAGGAAATATTCTCGACTTCCCTGGATATAAAGTATCATCGTAGCCTCATGATATACGAATGCCAAAATGTAAACTTGGACTAGAAACCTCGCAGTTAATAACTATGGAAGTGCTAAATGAACACTATGCTCCGAGGCGGCATATGTCAGTGTGGTTAATGTAATGTCAATAAGAAAAAGTATTATTAAATTTAAGAACATAATATCAACATAATAACATTTCAAATCAACAAAAAATAAAACTACGAACTAGTTCAAAGTAGTATTTATGTTCTGTATTTCAAACTTGATTGAACCTCAATTGACGTCTGCATTATGTGACCACTGTTATATGCTACCACCGTGGATAACAGTTTACTTGCATACTGCTCGTGGTTATCTGGCATTTTTTTAGTTTTGCTAGATAGTGTAGAAATTTCTGTGGATAGCTTCCGTTGTTTGCTCTGTATACTTTGTAAGGCGTCCCTGTGATGCGCTCAATTCAAGAACATGGAATTTCAAAAGAAGAACTTTCTCGGCTATCCAACTATCACAAAAACCTCGTATGGCGTCTGACTAGAACTCCAACAATGTTACACTAAAACAGCAATCAACTACCTGTAGTAGAATCTCCAATACCTTGTAATAACCATTGCATTATTTTTCTTTCAAAACACCCCGTTTAACTAAAAGACTTCGGCAGTAACGCCCAGTGAAACCAAGTTGAGCGTGATGAGTTGCGTTGACCTCTAATGTCCAGACTTCAGATTTGTCTGGATGGTTTTTTGCTACAGGGCCGAGAATTTGGTAGATCAATCCCACCAGCTAATGTAGCGCTGGAGGAGGGGTTTTGTCTAGAATTGTGTCATAGTCTCCTCTTTCCAGAAGATGATTATGAACACAATTGAAATATAATCGAGCATCTTCTTTAACCTGTCCAGCGTTAAATTCTGTTTCTATGGTAACAAGTGGACGGTGCAGGGTTGCTGGTTTTTAATAGACACGTATGAGATATGCAGTTACACAAGAATTCGCTATCGAAAAATGAAATATATGTTCGGCGTCAACAGTATTTTTAGTACAGTCAAACCTCCATGAGTCGATATTGAAGGGACCATCGACTCATGGAAATATCGAGATGTGGAATATAAAATCCTTGGAGAACTGTTTGAAGGGACCATCATAGTAACCCAGAAAAAAATTTTAATATGTAATAATTTGCTTCCATGAGTCGATATCGAGTCATAGAACATCGACTCATGGAGGTTTGACTGTATAACTTCTGCTACTTTCATCATATGAAAATTGTTTTTATATGAAAATTTTCCTTGAAGCGTCAGGAAAAAAAATGTGGTACCTGGATTTAATATAACTTGCTTCAAAAAATTTTTAAAAATCAGAATAGATTTTTAGGTTAAAAATATCAGTTAAATGGTAAAAAAGTCAAATTTTCACCGATGAAATATTTCAATCAACACAGATCCTTAAACTAGAGGTCAAAAACTATGACCTAACGGCTTAACATCCGAGGTGCATTCACTTTGCATAATAGTTGCCTTTAAACATAGCGTGGCTCCAGTCAGCTGGCAGTCTCGCTGACTGCCACAATCCAGTGAAAGTGATTCGCCAACATTTTTGACGAGCCCTTTCGCAATATTTCCCCCCGGGTCTGACATCCTGACATCATCGAACCTCTCTGGCCTGGCTCTTCAACGCGATCGCCCGATCGATCTTCGAAGCTTGGCAGCATATTTCAAATCGGAACTCCCATAAACATCTTTACACCCCGCCGGTCGCCGCCGCCGCTACAGTCTGTTTCACTTTGGCTTTATGGCCGCGTTTATTTTGTTTTCTTCTCGCGCACGTGTCTTTCCGAGTGTATCCCTCATTTTGATCCGTTCCGCACAGTTCGAAGATATTGACCCCATTGTCTATTGACCCCACGGAGAAGTCCGGAACGGTGGGGAACAGTTTGAGATCAAGTGGAAGGAAGAGTGACTAACGTTGTACAAGTACAAGTTTCCCTTTTCGTCTTATCGTCGTTTGCAGCCGTATCGCAGCCGTTTTCGTTTTCCTTCGCCAAAGATCCCACGAACCGTGGCGCGTGCTCTGCTGTGACATCTGGAAACAACGTCGTAGCCATCGTGAAAGTGGAAGTTTTTTTCCCGGTCGCTCTGTTTGCTCATCTGACTGATAGAGGGAGGAGGAGCATCGCGGTGGCAGACGGAACAAGGTGATTAATTGATGCTCCCTGGTCGTGAATTTGCGCATCACTCCGCCACGGCACTATGACACCGGCGTGAGGAGAATAGCTTTGGGGAAAAGGCTTGCCTTGGAAGGTGTCGGTTGTTTGCAAGATTTCAAGGCGGCTTGAGGTAAACAATAGGCAGAAAAAAACAGACTCTTGGTATCTACGAGGTCGGAAACATTTGAAGGTAAGAGCAATTGGAGCCATTGTTTTGTCAGAGATAGTCGTCGATACTCGGTCGGAAGTGATCAATCGTGATCGTTGAAATTTTTATTGCAGTTCAAGAAAGAGTCCGTTTGTTGCACAGACAGATCAAACTGTTGTGAAAGTAGATCACGAAAGCGAAATGTTTTGCTGGTGCAGTCTCACGATTATCTTCGGATGTTGACCCTCAAGCTGGATCTCGGAGCTGTAACAAAAAGCTAACTTTGAATAAGCGTTGAAAATTAGATCTGCTGCTTGGGGTTCAATTTGCAACGAACGTGAGTAACAGTTTGGAGTGCATCATTCACGATCACTTAGCGCTTTTATTACGGCACTTCCCAGAAAAATTATAGTTTCTATGCAAAACATCCACCAGCCCTGACTACTGGTCGAAAGTAGGTTGCGCAAAAATCCATACAGCGGATTTCACCTCTGGCGTATGTCACCTTCTACTACCGTAGTGGGATCACTTGTCCGAGTCATGTCATCGCGCTAACGCGAGAGAGCCCCAAGAAAACAAAAACCAACAACGCGGTCCTCTTTCTTTAATGGCAATACAATTAGGCCGGCGGTGTTGGAACGCCGCGCCGTTGTCGTCACCCACCACCGGGAGATTAGTCATATTGGTCAACTTCTCCGAAAAAGGGATGCGCCGCTGCTACCACTAACAAGACGTTCATATTTCACGCGTGGGTGTTAAGGGGCTGTGTGCAGTCCGTAAAATGCAAATTTTCGAGATCTCTCGCGCTCGAAGTATTTCAGAAAGGAAGATGTCGTGACAGGCCTACATATATTTTTTTTTCTTTGAAAAAATAATTTTATTATTTTTATTAATTTATAAAATTGAACTATTTTTGATACTAGAAACTTGATACTAGAAACTATGAAATAAAGCAAAGTTCAACTCAAAACCATTTCAATGCAAAGCGCATTCAAATGTAGCAAACCACAAATGACTAATTTTAAATTGAGCATGAGCATGTGCATGATGACCGTGCATTTCGTAGTTGCTACTCCGTGATCGACCAGAACAATCGCAATTGCACAGGGAAACAATGGATGGAAGCATGGGATTTGCTCTCCAACCTCAATGTGCACAGTCCGAGAGCTCTAGTATTTTGGATAGTCGATAACGGCGCTGGCCACGTCCTCACGGTCATCGGGGATGGAAAGGAATTGATGATGCAGTCACTCGCCCACTGCAAGCCGAGAACACCTCTGCACTCGCCACGAGTTCCTGCGGAGTTTTATGGGAATCTTGGGGTTAAGGTTCTTATGGCAGAGGTTCGTCTTGGTTAACGGGTTGCCAATGTGATATTTATGAAAGGGTGGTGTAGTATTCTAATTGGATGTCGAAACAAACTTTTTCGCTCATTTCGAATTGTAACAGTTACCTGCTAGAACTATTCAAGTTGTATGTATAGGGATAGAAGATGGAAACGGTATGAAAGCCCATTTCCAGTTCTAGCGATTGCTAGAACATGAGAAATATATGAAAAGATACAAAGTAGGAGGAATGGAACGGGGCTGGGATTGAACCCACGACCTCCTGCGTATGAGGCAGAAGCGGTAGCCATATGACCACCAAGCCCGTTTATGTAGCAAACCACAAATGACTAATTTTAAATTCAAGCTAAATTCAATCCCCATTCAAACTAAACAATCAGTTTTTGATTTGATTTAAATAAGATTTTAATTGTAATCTGATAGAAGTTGAATGAGATTTGATGAAGACTTGTTCCTTTTCAAATCCAATCGAAGACTCATTGATTCGGAATGGAATTTGAATAAGTTAGTAAAATATTTGAATGGGATTTGCACTGGTTTTGGATTCAGATTTGGATTTGGGCGAGATTTGTATTGGATTTGATAAGATTTGTTTAGTTTAGATTTGATTTGGGTTGGATTTAAATTTTATGTGGAAAAAATGTCCAATCCAAATCTAAATCAAATTTTTATCTATCTAAAATCCAAATTAATCCAATCCAAATCAAATCGAAATCTAAATCCAATCCAAACCCAACCTAAATCCATTCCGAATTCAATCCAAAACCAAAATCCAATCCAAATCAAAATCAAATCCAAAAACATAATCCAATCCAAATCTAATCGAATTTCAAATCCAATCCAATGAGTTTCCACAGCAAATCCTATCAAAATCCAATCCAAACCAAATTCAAATCGATGTCAAACTCAATCCAAACCAAATATAAATCCAATCCGACTACAATGCAAACCCAATCCAATCATAATCTAATCCAAACAAAAATCCATTCATACTTCAATCCAAATCCAACCCTAATTCAATTAAAATCAAACGCAAATCCGATCCTAATCCACACCAAATCCAATTTAAAACGATACAAAATTCAGTCCAAATCTAAATCAAATCCAATTCAAGCACAATTCAAATCCAATCAAAATGAATTCCAAACCCAAAGCAAATCCAAATCCTTAATCAAATTCAAATCCATTGCGAATCTGATACACATCCACTACAAATCCAATTCAAACCCAATTCAAATTTAAATCAAATCCAAGTTCAAACACAATCGAATTCCAAACCAAATTTAACCAAAATCCTATCCAAATCCATACCAAAGTCAACCCAAATCCAATCCGATTACAATCCAAATCTAAGCTGAAAGCAAATCCAAATCCAATTAAAATGCAAATCAAATTGAACCAAAATACAATCCGAATCCAATCAAAATCTAAGCAACATACACTCCACATCCAATCCAAATCCAATTAAAATTTTAACACAATCCAAAGTCAACCAAACTTCATATCAAATCCAACTTTAATATAATCCATATTCAAATCTAATCCTAATCTAACCCAAATTCAAATCCAAGCCAAATTCAACTAAAATTCAATCCAAATCAAAACACAATCCAAATTCATTAAAATCCAATACTAATCTAATCCAATCCAAATCCAATCATAATTTAATTCAAAATCAAATACAATCCAAATATAACTAAAATTCAAATCCAAACCAAATTCAACCAAAATCCATTCCAAATCCAATCAAAATATAAGCCAATAAAATTCAAATCCAATCCAAATCCAATACAAATCTATTCAAAAACCAAATCCAATCCACACACAATCCAAATTTAAATTCAAACTAAATTCAACCCAAATCCAATCCTAATCTAATCGAAATTCAAATCAAATCCAAATCCAATTAAAATCCAAACCAAATTTAACCCACATCCAGTCCGAATCCAAACCGAATTCAATCCGAATCCAATCCATACCAAATTCAACCAAAATCCAAACCTAATCAAATCTAAATTCAAATCCAATCCAAATTCAATCGTAATCTAATCCAGATTCAAATATAATCCGAATACAAACCACATCCAATCCAAATACGAATCGAATTAAACCCAAATCTAAACCACATCAAAACCAAAGTCAACCTAAGTCATATCGAAATCTATTCCAAAGGCTTCCGGGCCTCTTGAAAGGAGGCTTCCGAGCCTCTTGGAAGGAGGCTTCCGAGCCTCTTGGAAGGAGGCTTCCGAGCCTCTTGGAAGGAGCCCGAGCAGCACACATGTTGTATAGAGATCACAGTAGCTTATGTGTGACCCAATTTAGTCACAATTAGGTTGCTGTAACCAATTTCATTAGACTTATGCTGCGTGGGAGGCTTCCGAGCCTCTTGGAAGGAGGCTTCCGAGCCTCTTGGAATAAGGCTTCCGAGCCTCTAGGAAGGAGGCTTCCGAGCCTCTAGGAAGGAGGCTTCCGAGCCTCTTGGAAGGAGACTTCCGAACCTATTGGAAGGAGGCTTCCGAGCCTCTTGGAAGGAGGCTTCCGAACCTCTTGGAAGGAGGCTTCCGAGCTTCTTGGAAGGAGGCTTCCGAGCCTCTTGAAAGGAGGCTTCCGAGCCTCTTGAAAGGAGGCTTCCGAGCCTCTTGAAAGGAGGCTTCCGAGCCTCTTGAAAGGAGGCTTCCGAGCCTCTTGAAAGGAGGCTTCCGAGCCTCTTGAAAGGAGGCTTCCGAGCCTCTTGAAAGGAGGCTTCCGAGCCTCTTGGAAGGAGGCTTGCGCCTCTTGGAAGGAGGCTTCTGAGCCTCTTGGAAGGAGGCCTGAGCATCCTGGAAGGAGGCTTCTGAGCCTCTTGGAAGGAGGCTTCCGAGGCCTCTTGGAAAGAGGCTTGGAGCCTCTTGGAAAGAGGCTCTGAGCCTCTTGGAAGGAGGCTCTGAGCCTCTTGACAGGAGGCTTCTGAGCCTCTTGACAGGAGGCTCTGAGCCTCTTGAAAGGAGGCCTGAGCCTCTTGACAGGAGGCTTCCAGGCCTTTGACAGGAGGCTTCCAGGCCTCTTGACAGGAGGCTTCTGAGCCTCTTGACAGGAGGCTTCTGAGCCTCTTGACAGGAGGCTTCTGAGCCTCTTGACAGGAGGCTTCTGAGCCTCTTGACTGGAGGCTTCTGAGCCTTTGACAGGAAGCTTGAGCCTCTTGACAGAGGCTTCCTGAGCTTCTTGACAGGAGGCTTCTGAGCCTCTTGACAGGAGGCTTCCGAGCCTCTTGACAGGAGGCTTCCGAGCCTCTTGACAGGAGGCTTCCGAGCCTCTTGACAGGAGGCTTCCGAGCCTCTTGACAGGAGGCTTCCGAGCCTATTGACAGGAGGCTTCCGAGCCTATTGACAGGAGGCTTCCGAGCCTATTGACAGGAGGCTTCCGCGCCTATTGACAGGAGGCTTCCGAGGCTATTGACAGGAGGCTTCCGAGCCTCTTGACAGGAGGCTTCCGAGCCCTTTGACAGGAGGCTTCCGAGCCTCTTGACAGGAGGCTTCCGAGCCTCTTGACAGGAGGCTTCCGAGCCTCTTGACAGGAGGCTTGAGCCTCTTGACAGGAGGCTTCCGAGCCTCTTGACAGGAGGCTTCTGAGCCTCTTGACAGGAGGCTCTGAGCCTCTTGACAGGAGGCTTCTGAGCCTCTTGACAGGAGGCTTCGAGCCTCTTGACAGGAGGCTTCCTGAGCCTCTTGACAGGAGGCTCTGAGCCTCTTGACAGGAGGCTTCCTGAGCCTCTTGAAAGGAGGTTTCTGGGCCTCTTGAAAGGTGGTTTCTGAGCCTCGTGAAAGTAGGCTTCTGAGCTTCTTGAAAGGAGGCTTCTGTGCTTCTTGAAAGGAGGCTTCCGGGCCTCTTGAAAGGAGGCTGGAGCCTCTTGAAAGGAGGCTTCTGAGCCTCTTGAAAGGAGGCTTCCAGCCTCTTGAAAGGAGGCTTCTGAGCCTCTTGAAAGGAGGCTGCTGAGCCTCTTGAAAGGAGGCTTCTGAGCCTCTTGAAAGGAGGCTTGAGGCCTCTTGAAAGGAGGCTTCTGAGGCCTCTTGAAAGGAGGCTGAGGCCTCTTGAAAGGAGGCTCTGAGCCTCTTGAAAGGAGGCCTGAGCCTCTTGAAAGGAGGCTTCTGAGGCCTCTTGAAAGGAGGCTCTGAGCCTCTTGAAAGGAGGCTGGAGGCCTCTTGAAAGGAGGCTTCTGAGCCTCTTGAAGGAGGCTTCTGAGCCTCTTGAAAGGAGGCCTGAGCCTCTTGAAAGGAGGCTTCTGAGCCTCTTGAAAGGAGGCTTCCTGAGCCTCTTGAAAGGAGGCTTGAGCCTCTTGAAAGGAGGCTTCTGAGCCTCTTGAAAGGAGGCCTGAGCCTCTTGAAAGGAGGCTCTGAGCCTCTTGAAAGGAGGCTGGAGCCTCTTGAAAGGAGGCTTGAGCCTCTTGAAAGGAGGCTTCTGAGGCCTCTTGAAAGGAGGCCTGAGCCTCTTGAAAGGAGGCTTCTGAGCCTCTTGAAAGGAGGCCTGAGCCTCTTGAAAGGAGGCTTCTGAGCCTCTTGAAAGGAGGCTTCTGAGCCTCTTGAAAGGAGGCTTGAGGCCTCTTGAAAGGAGGCTTGAGGCCTCTTGAAAGGAGGCTGAGGCCTCTTGAAAGGAGGCTTCTGAGCCTCTTGAAAGGAGGCCTGAGCCTCTTGAAAGGAGGCTTCTGAGCCTCTTGAAGGAGGCTTCCAGGCCTCTTGAAAGGAGGCCTGAGCCTCTTGAAAGGAGGCTTCTGAGCCTCTTGAAAGGAGGCTCTGAGCCTCTTGAAAGGAGGCTTCTGAGCCTCTTGAAAGGAGGCTCTGAGCCTCTTGAAAGGAGGCTTCTGAGCCTCTTGAAAGGAGGCCTGAGGCCTCTTGAAAGGAGGCTTCCTGAGCCTCTTGAAAGGAGGCTCTGAGCCTCTTGAAAGGAGGCTCTGAGGCCTCTTGAAAGGAGGCTTCTGAGCCTCTTGAAAGGAGGCTCTGAGCCTCTTGAAAGGAGGCTCTGAGCCTCTTGAAAGGAGGCTCTGAGCCTCTTGAAAGGAGGCTCTGAGCCTCTTGAAAGGAGGCTCTGAGCCTCTTGAAAGGAGGCTTCTGAGCCTCTTGAAAGGAGGCTCTGAGCCTCTTGAAAGGAGGCTCTGAGCCTCTTGAAAGGAGGCTTCTGAGCCTCTTGAAAGGAGGCCTGAGCCTCTTGAAAGGAGGCTCTGAGCCTCTTGAAAGGAGGCTTCTGAGCCTCTTGAAAGGAGGCTTCTGAGCCTCTTGAAAGGAGGCCTGAGCCTCTTGAAAGGGAGGCTTCTGAGCCTCTTGAAAGGAGGCTTGAGGCCTCTTGAAAGGAGGCTTCTGAGCCTCTTGAAAGGAGGCTTCCAGGCCTCTTGAAAGGAGGCCTCTGAGCCTCTTGAAAGGAGGCTTCTGAGCCTCTTGAAAGGAGGCTTCTGAGCCTCTTGAAAGGAGGCTTCTGAGCCTCTTGAAAGGAGGCTTCCGAGGCCTCTTGAAAGGAGGCTTGAGGCCTCTTGAAAGGAGGCTTCTGAGCCTCTTGAAAGGAGGCTCTGAGCCTCTTGAAAGGAGGCTTCTGAGCCTCTTGAAAGGAGGCTTGAGCCTCTTGAAAGGAGGCTTCTGAGCCTCTTGAAAGGAGGCTTCTGAGCCTCTTGAAAGGAGGCTTCCAGGCCTCTTGAAAGGAGGCTTCCAGGCCTCTTGAAAGGAGGCTTGAGCCTCTTGAAAGGAGGCTTCTGAGCCTCTTGAAAGGAGGCTGGGCCTCTTGAAGGAGGCTTGAGCCTCTTGAAAGGAGGCTCGAGCCTCTTGAAAGGAGGCTTCTGAGCCTCTTGAAAGGAGGCTTCTGAGCCTCTTGAAAGGAGGCTTGAGCCTCTTGAAAGGAGGCTTCTGAGCCTCTTGAAAGGAGGCTTCTGAGCCTCTTGAAAGGAGGCTCTGAGCCTCTTGAAAGGAGGCTTGAGGCCTCTTGAAAGGAGGCTTCTGAGCCTCTTGAAAGGAGGCTTGAGAGCCTCTTGAAAGGAGGCTTCTGAGGCCTCTTGAAAGGAGGCTTCTGAGCCTCTTGAAAGGAGGCTTCCTGAGCCTCTTGAAAGGAGGCTTCTGAGCCTCTTGAAAGGAGGCTCTGAGCCTCTTGAAAGGAGGCTTCTGAGCCTCTTGAAAGGAGGCTTCTGAGCCTCTTGAAAGGAGGCCTGAGCCTCTTGAAAGGAGGCTTCTGAGCCTCTTGAAAGGAGGCCTGAGCCTCTTGAAAGGAGGCTTCTGAGCCTCTTGAAAGGAGGCTTCTGAGCCTATTGAAAGGAGGCTTCCAGGCCTATTGAAAGGAGGCCTGAGGCCTATTGAAAGGAGGCTTCTGAGCCTATTGAAAGGAGGCCTGAGGCCTCTTGAAAGGAGGCTTGAGGCCTCTTGAAAGGAGGCTTCCAGGCCTCTTGAAAGGAGGCTTCTGAGCCTCTTGAAAGGAGGCCTGAGCCTCTTGGAAAGGAGGCTTCCGGAGCCTCTTGAAAGGAGGCTTCTGAGCCTCTTGAAAGGAGGCTTCTGAGCCTCTTGAAAGGAGGCTTCTGAGCCTCTTGAAAGGAGGCTTCTGAGCCTCTTGAAAGGAGGCTTCTGAGCCTCTTGAAAGGAGGCTTCTGAGCCTCTTGAAAGGAGGCTTCCGAGCCTCTTGAAAGGAGACTTCCGAGCCTCTTGAAAGGAGACTTCCGAGCCTCTTGAAAGGAGGCTTCCGAGCCTCTTGAAAGGAGGCTTCCGAGCCTCTTGAAAGGAGGCTTCCGAGCCTCTTAAAAGGAGGCTTCCGAGCCTCTTGAAAGGAGGCTTCCGAGCCTCTTGAAAGGAGGCTTCCGAGCCTCTTGAAAGGAGGCTTCCCGGGTAGAAGCCATGAACAGAATAACAAAACATGATATGGACTTGATTGATATAAGAGATAAAAGAACAGGCAACAATATCAAAAAATTGCACAGAAATATCATTTAAATATCACGATATGCTATGGATAACAACAAACTAATGGCACATGATATTGATCACTTATTACAAATAGCATAATTTGATCTCCTCATGATATTTTAGTGCAAAATATTGATATTGTCGTCTGATCTTTTATCTCTTATATCAATCATGTCCATATCTAATTTTGCTATCTTATCAACATTTGATATTATTGAGCTATTGTCTTCTACTCGGGTTCCGAGCCTCTTGACAGGAGGCTTCTGAGCTTCTTGAAAGGAGGCTTCTGAGCCTCTTGACAGGAGGCTTCCGAGCCTCTTGAAGGGAGGCTTCCGAGCCTCTTGACAGGAGGCTTCCGAGCCTCTTGACAGAAGGCTTCCGAGCCTCTTGGAAAGAGGCTTCCGAGCCTCTTGACAGGAGGCTTCCGAGCCTCTTGACAGGAGGCCTCCGAGCCTCTTGACAGGAGGCTTCCGAGCCTCTTGACAGGAGGCTTCCGTGCCTCTTGACAGGAGGCTTCCGAGCCTCTTGACAGGAGGCTTCCGAGCCTCTTGACAGGAGGCTTCCGAGCCTCTTGACAGGAGGCTTCCGAGCCTCTTGACAGGAGGCTTCCGAGCCTCTTGACAGGAGGCTTCTGAGCCTCTTGACAGGAGGCTTCTGAGCCTCTTGACAGGAGGCTTCCAGCCTCTTGACAGGAGGCTTCTGAGGCCTCTTGACAGGAGGCTTCTGAGCCTCTTGATAGGAGGCTTATGAGCTTCTTGCAAGGTGGCTTCTGAGCCTCTTGACAGGAGGCTTCCGAGCCTCTTGACAGGAGGCTTCCGAGCCTCTTGACAGGAGGCTTCCGAGCCTCTTGACAGGAGGCTTCCGAGCCTCTTGACAGGAGGCTTCCGAGCCTCTTGACAGGAGGCTTCAGAGCCTCTTGAAAGGAGGCTTCCGAACGTCTTGAAACGTCTTGAAAGGAGTCCTTCATACGCTGTTCTGGTTGAGGAGAGCGGGGTTCAATTTGCTTTGATCTACTAATCGCCATGTCTATAATGTACAAGACAACGTTTTGAAATAAAAAAATGAAAACTTTATCAATAAGCTCCGATTGGAATTGTAATACGTCCGCCATTATGCATTTTTATCCGAGGTACTCCCTAGGGCCAGCGAAGGTACCCCCAAGGGTACATGTACCCTAGGTTGAGAACCGCTGCTCTAATCCAAATCCAATCGTAGTCTAATCTAAATTAAAATCCAAATCAAATCCAATCCTAATGTAAACAAAATCCAAATCCAATTGACATCCAATCCAAATCCATTTAAACTGCAATCCAATCCAATCCTAATCTACTCCAAATTAAAATTAAATCCAAATCCAATTCAAATACAAACCAAATTCAAATCCAATCCAAATCCAATAAAAATCCGAATACAAACCAAATCCAACCAAAATCCAAAGCAAATTTTATTCCTAATCCAATCCAAATTCAATCCACATCCAATCCAAATCCATACCAAATTTATCCAAAATCCAATCCAAATCCACTCAAAATGCAGAATCAATCCAAATCCAAACCAAATTCAACAAAAATCTAACCCAATCGAATCAAAATCCAAATACAATCCAACTCCTAACGACACCCAATCCAAATCCATTTAAACTGCAATCCAATCCAATCCTAATCTACTCCAAATTAAAATTAAATCCAAATCCAATTCAAATACAATCCAAATCGAATCCAAATCCAATCCAATTCCAATAAAAATCCAAATACAAACCAAATCTAACCAAAATCCAAAGCAAATTTTATTCCTAATCCAATCCAAATTCAATCCACATCCAATCCAAATCCATACTAAATTTATTCAAAATCCAATCCAAATCCACTCACATTGCAGAATCAATCCAAATCCAAACCAAATTCAACAAAAATCTAACCCAATCAAATCAAAATCGAAATACAATCCAAATCCTAACCAAATTCAAACATAATCCAATCCAGATCCAAACCAAATTCAACCAAAAACCATCCAAATCGAATTTCAAATCTAATCCAAAACAAATCCAATTCCAATCCTTATCTAATACAAATTAAAATCCAATCTAAATCTAACCCTAATTTATTCAAATCCAATCCAAATCTAATCCAAATCGAAATCCAATCCAAATCCAATACAAATTTTATTGAAATTCAATTCAAATTGTTTAGCATCAATGCACATAAAAACTCAATCGAATACAAATCTTATCCAAAACCAACCCAAATCCAATTTATATCCAATGCAGACCACAAACAATCCAAACCAAATTCAATCTGAATCTAATCCTAATCCAATTCAAATCTGATCCAAATCGTAATTACCATCCAAATCCAAACCAAATTCAGCAAAAATTCGTTCGAAATCTAAACCAAATACGAATCCAAACCAAGTTTAACCAAAAACCATCCAATCCAAAGCGAAATCCAAATCTAAACCAAATCTAATCCAAACAAATCTAAATAAAATCCTAATCTTATACAAATTAAAATTTAAATCTAATTGAAATCGAAATCCAATTCAAATCCAATCCAAACCAATTTCAAATCTTCAATCCAAATCCAAATCTTATACAAATTCAAACAAATCCAAATCCAATTATAATGAAGTTCAATCGAAGTTAATTGCCTATATTCCGGGGATTAAACCACCCGACTTGTACATCAAATCTAAATTCAAATCCCATCCACATCGTAATTGAATCCAAGCTTAATCCAAATTCAATCTAAATCCAAACACACTACAATAAATGCAATTCATATCCAATCCAAATCCAAACCAATTTCAACCCTCCAACCCATATACAATTCTAATCTAACACAAATTCAAATCCAATACAAATCTTATCCAAAACCAAAACAAATCCAATTTAAATCAAGTGCAAGCCCGGGGCCCTCCTTAGCCGTGCGGTAAGACGCGCGGCTACAAAGCAAGATCATGCTGAGTGGCTGGGTTCGATTCCCGGTGCCGGTCTAGGCAATTTTCGGATTGGAAATTGTCTCGACTTCCCTGGGCATAAAAGTATCATCGTACTAGCCTCATGATATACGAATGCAAAAATGGTAACCTGGCTTATAAACCTCGCAGTTAATAACTGTGGAAGTGCTTAATGGACACTAAGTTGCGAAGCGGCTCTGTCCCAGTGTGGGGATGTAATGCCAATAAGAAGAAGAAGAAGCAAACCAGATTAAAATTCAATCAAAATCCGATTCAAATATATGCCAAGTTCAATCCAAAGCAAATCTAAATTTAATCAAAAACCAATCCAAATCAATGCCAAATTCAATCAAAATCAAATCCAATTCAAATCGATTTCAAATTAAGTCCAAATTCAAATCTATTCTAAATTCAATGCCAACCCAATCAAGACCTATCCAAATCCAACCCTCAAATCTATATTCAATCGTAATCTAACACAAATTCAAATCCAATACAAATCCAATCGAAATCCAATGCAAATCAATGCCAAATTCAATCCAAATAAAAACTAAATCCAATCCACATCCAATAATAAAATTCAAACCAAACCTGTTCCAAATTCAATCCAAATCCAAACAAAATACAATCAATGTAATTCAAAACCAATCCAAACCCAATACAAATCCATACCCAAGCCAAACAAAATTCCAAATCCTAACCAAATTTCATTGCAAATTCAACCATTGCAAGTCAAATCCAAATCCAATTCACATTGAACCCAAATCACAATCAAATTCAATCCAAATTCTTCCAAGAGTCATTTCAAACACACAGGATTTTGTTTTTACACGATTTTTTTTCGCTCGTATTTTTGATCGTGTGACTTTAATTTGCCACCAAACTCTTTGCAAAATGTTTCAAAAAATCCAGAATAAATCAAAGAAAAATCACATGGCAAATAATATACGTTAAACATTTAGGATGAGTGGAAAATTGAGAAAATGTAAATCGTGTAAAACAGAATCCAATGTACATTGTACATGCAATCCAAACGAATTCCAAAATCGATATTGTTGTTGTCAGTTGCCGGTAACATGCTGTAACAGAATAACAAATTCTGTTATAAATATGTTACTATCTACTGGTCGGGTACTCTATCGTTCTTTCGTTGAGGCGACTGATTGCGTTCACTCATTTAGTTTTTACAAGTTTTTTTCTACAGCGCACGTGTCTCGACTTTCTATTCCCTTCGCATTGCTTCATCTTACGAACAGCCGCCGATCCTTAGATTATTTATAAGCATCACAGGTACGGTTAAGAGCCGATCACGTAGCTCCGATAGATATATCAATTAATAAATTCCATGGCTGACAGAGCAACACCGCAGCAAAATGCGCTCGATGCGGTTGACATTGCTGCCGTCCGGTCCGCGCGTCTTCGTGTTCGCTTGTTGAAGTCTTGGATTGGTACATGGGCAGCGAGAAGGTGCGAACACTTGGAAGCTTCCACGCTTCCATTCACCATGGAACAAGAAACGGAACCAACATTAGGCGCATTGAATGATCCACCTAGTGCAAGTTTATTTCTTGTATATGTCTTTAAACAGTGTAAAATTTGATCTGATCAGGAATGACTTCAAACGATACTATTGCCATTCAGTCGTACACAGTACTGTTGCACCTGGTGAGAAAGGCAAAAACTGCAAATGCTAGGCTCGAAACTGGTCCACCAACCCACCGGACCGTCAGAGTTGGGAGGACCAGGAGTTGTAATTAATCGTTATCGCGTTACTAGATCCTTCGGTGGACGAAGCCAAGCTAACATGTCGAATCATGACGGTGCTGGATGCATCGATGGTTGCTCGATAAGTGGACCCACCGACCACTATGTGGATGATCGAAATGTGTAGATAGCCGAACGGAAGCGCAACAACACTGCGCGGTAGTCACTGAGAAAATGACGGCCGAGCCCAACCCACCTGCTTTCGACTCGGCTGGGATGATTTAAATTGCAACATCGATTGAATGGAAGCTGTTGTGGTGCTTTTTGTTCCCTGTGTAATGTTGTTGAAATAAATATCTTGGATGGATTGCTAGATCTCGTTGACGCTAACATCATGATCAGGATTCCAAGCCACATCAGCTTAACAACACTAGTAAGGCAACCATAGGAGGTATTGGCATCCTAGGTTAATCCAGTGCATTGCTCTTTTTAAATCCAAAATTCCCATCGGAGCCATAATCACCGCCATTACGTACAAAATTTAAATTCCGCGCAAAGCACTTGTTACAATCCCAACAAACGATGCTCTTCTCTGCTCGCACATCGCGCTATGATCATTGATCGCGCATCTTCAACGCAGTTCACGCATCTCGTATTCCACCCATCCGTCATTTCCGGATATTGAAATCGAAAGCAACTCCACGCTTAATTCAACAAGCGCAGACCACACCAGCAGCGCAGACAGGAGACAACGCGGAGAAGTGAAATTAAATCAAAGCACATACCGAGACCCAACCCAGCAGTCAGTGGTTGGAAACCGAGGTACTTGATAGCCTTGTTTGTCGGTTTTACGTTTTGCTTCGTTTAACACTGAAAAAAAAAACTTGTGCTTAGGTACTTAGTACTCATGCGCTCACAGGCGGAGGGACTGAAAACAAATTAGCCGTCTAATGGATGTTGGTTTGGAATTTTAAGTTGTTTGCTTTTTTGAATGAAATCGAAAATCGGAACCCAAAAATCATCTGAAAACCCCAAATGAAAGCGCAGTGAAACGATTCGGGCAAAGTTTCGAAGGGAAAATCAAACACTAAGGGAAAACGAGTGCGGTATGGCGGCGCACACCCACTCTCGTCTAAGGTCTGCACAAGAAACCGAAAGGGGTTTTTGAACTTTTCGCGAGGCGCTCTTTTCTGCATGAATGGTGGCAATTTATGGGCCAACACAACGAGCGATGCGATGGCTGATTGCGGGGTACATAAACTGCTCGGGCAGCCAATCTTCTCGAGCTGGGTTTCTAAATAAATAAATATTGAAGTGCCTTCGGCGCCCCGATCGCTAAATGTTGGCTGTGCTGGCTGGAGTCTTGAAAGGGAATTTAACGCTATCTAACGATGAGAATCTCTGACATTTTGCAGCAGGTAATGCCGCGGGGGCTTTGGCGCGCGGAATACCGCCTATGACATTTAACGAAAGACGAGTTGAGTTGCGTCATTCCATCGTGTTTCATCTGGTTCAGCCGAAAGATCCTTCGCTGCTGAATTCCGGACCGTATGGACAGTCGAAGCCCAATGCTGCATAGTATCCGATAAGCGGGTTAATCGATCAACGTGGAATCTAATTAGTAACGCTGCCAGGTGGCCCGATCGATCGCGCGCTGGGATAAAGAAGGTTTAGTTTATTACCGAAGATAAAAGGCGTCGTGATCGGTTAAGCGTCAAATATATTTTTGCAACTTCTTGAAAATTAAGATTGAAAAAAAAATGTGATAAAAAACGAGACCCGATGTTTTACTACTTGGATTCAATGAAGGATCGCTTTGAATATAGCATAGTCTTGTAAAAAAAGATCACGTGAAAACTTATGCAGTCTCCAGATTCCTGAAGAAATCGACCTGGGATTCTGGACGGAATCGTCATGAGATTCCGTATGTCATAGTTTTATGATCCACCGAATCAAATAGAAGATACACAACGCATCTCAGATGGAATGCACAATGGCTTTCAAATGAAATCCACATCAGATTACCAACGGAATCAAATGAAATCTTCAACGGATTCCGAATGAAATCCACACCTGATTAGATATCGAATCAACGATTTCCAAATGAATTTACAACGGAATACAAAAGAATACACAACGGATTCCACATTGACTCTAAAATTGATTCCACAAGGAACCTTAAACGGATTCTACATGGTTCCACTAACGGTTCTAAATGAACTCTCTACAAATTAAAGAAGGAATCCATCAATGACTGAATTCCAGATGGAATCCGTTCCGAACACAGGATTTCAGAAGGACTCCACTCTAGATTCCAGATGGACTCCACCCGGAGTCCAACAGATGGTATCCAATTAGGATTCCTGATAAAATCAACTCCAGATATCAGATGGAATATACCTCTAATTCCAATCCGAATTTCAGACAAAACAACTACTACGAATTTCGCAGAGAATTAATTTCGCATACCAGACGAAATCCACTCTGGATTCCAGACCGAAACCAATCTTGATTCCAGAAGGAAGCCACTCTGAATTCCAGATGCGATCCACTTTGGATTCCAGATGGCATCCACTTTGGATTCCAGATGGAATCCACTTTGGATTCCAGATGGAATTCACTCTGGATTCCAGACGGAATCCACTCTGGATTCCAGAAGGAATCCACTCTGGATTCCAGACGAAATCCACTCTGGATTCCAGACGGAATCCACTCTGGATTCCAGACGAAATCCACTCTGGATTCCAGACGGAATCAACTCTCAATTCCAGACGGAACCCACTCTGGATTCCAGACGAAATCCACTCTGGATTCCAGACGGAATCCACTCTGGATTCCAGACGAAATCCACTCTGAATTCCAGAAGGAATCCACTCTAGATGCCAAAAGAAAACCACTCTGGATTCCAGACGGAATCCACTCTGGATTCCAGATGGAATCCACTCTGGATTCCAGATGGAATCCACTCTGGATTCCAGTAGGAATCAACTCTCGATTCCAGACGGAATCCACTCTGGATTCCAGACGAAATCCACTCTGGATTCCAGACGGAATCAACTCTCAATTCCAGACGGAACCCACTCTGGATTCCAGACGAAATCCATTCTGGATTCCAGACGGAATCCACTCTGTATTCCAGACGAAATCCACTCTGAATTCCAGAAGGAATCCACTCTAGGTGCCAAAAGAAAACCACTCTGGATTCCAGATGGAATCCACTCTGGATTCCAGACGGAATCCACTTTGGATTCCAGATGGAATTCACTCTGGATTCTAGATGGAATTCACTCTGGATTCCAGACGGAATCAGCTCTGGATTCCAGACGGAATCCACTCTGGATTCCAGACAGAATCCACTCTGAATTCCAAACGGAATCCACTCTGGATTCCAGACGGAATCCACTCTGGATTCCAGACGGAATCCACTCTGGATTCCAGACGGAATCCACTCTGGATTCTAGACGGAATCCACTCTGGATTCCAGACGAAATCCACTCTGGATTCCAGAAAGAAATCCACTCTGGATTCCAGACAGAATCCATTCTGGATTCCAGACGGAATCCACTCTGAATTCCAGACGGAATCCACTCTGGATTCAAGACGGAATCCACTCTGGATTACACTTTGAAATTCAGAAAGAATACACACCGAATTTTAAACCAGATCCACTCTAGCTTCCAGACCAAATCCACTCGGGATTACAGAAGGAATCTACTCTGGATTTGAGACGGAATCAACTCTGGATTCCAGACGGAATCCACTCTGGATTCCAGACAGAATCCACTCTGGATTCCAGGCAGAGTCTACTCTGGATTCTGAACGAAATCCACTCTGGATTCCAAACGGCATCCACTCTGGATTCCAGACGAAATCTTTTCTGGATTTCAGACGGAATCCACTCTGGATTCCAGACGGAATCCACTTTGGATTCCAGACGGAATCCACTCTGGATTCCAGACGGAATCCACTCTGGAGTCCACTCTGAAATTCAGAAAGAATACACACTGGATTTCAAACCAGATCCACTCTGGCTTCCAGACGAAATCCACTCAGGATTACAGACGGAATTCATTATGGATTCTAGACGGAATCCAGTCTGGATTCCAGACGAATTCCAGTCTGCATTCCAGGCAGAATCTACTCTGGATTCTAAACGGAATCCACTCTGGATTCCAAACTGAATCCACTCTGGATTCCAAACGGAATCCACTCTGGATTCCAGACGGTATCCACTCTGGATTCCAGACGGAATCCACTCTGGATTCCAGACGGAATCCACTCTGGATTCCAAACGGAATCCACTCTGGATTTCAAACGGAATCAACTCTGGATACACTTTGGATAACAGACGGAATCCACTTGGGATAACAGACGGAATCCACTCTGGCTTTCAGACGAAATCCACTCGGGATTACAGACGGAATTCACTATGGATTCCATACGGAATCCACTCTGGATTCCAGACGAAATCCACTCTGGATTCCAGACGGAATCCACTTTGGATTCCAGACGGAATCCATTCTGGATTCTAGACGGAATCCACTCGGGAGTCCACTCTGAAATTCAAGAAGAATACACACTGGATTTCAAACCAGATCCACTCTGGCTTCCAGACGAAATCCACTTGGGATTACAGACGGAATTCACTATGGATTCCAGACGGAATCCACTCTGGATTCCAGACGAAATCCACTCTGGATTCCAGACGGAATCCACTTTGGAATCCAGAAGGAATCCACTTTGGATTCCAGACGGAATCCATTCTGGATTCTAGACGGAATCCACTCTGGAGTCCACTCTGAAATTCAAAAAGAATACACACTGGATTTCAAACCAGATCCACTCTGGCTTCCAGACGAAATCCACTTGGGATTACAGACGGTATTCACTATGGATTCCAGACGGAATCCACTCTGGATTCCAGACGAAATCCACTCTGGATTCCAGACGAAATCCACTCTGGATTCCAGGCAGAATCTACTCTGGATTCTGAACGGAATCCACTCTGGATTCCAGACGGAATCCACTCTGGATTCCAGACGGAATCCACTCTGGATTCCAAACGGAATCCACTCTGGATACACTTTGAATAACAGACGGAATCCACTTGGGATAACAGACGGAATCCACTCTGGCTCTCAGACGAAATACACTCGGGATTACAGACGGAATTCACTATGGATTCCAGACGAAATCCACTATGGATTCCAGACGGAATCCACTTTGGGTTCCAGACGGAATCCATTCTGGATTCTAGACGGAATGCACTCTGGAGTCCACTCTGAAATTCAGAAAGAATACACACTGGATCTTAAACCAGATCCACTCTGGCTTCTAGACGGAATCCACACGGGATTACAGAAGGAATCTAGTCTGGGTTTGAGACGGAATCCACTCTGGATTCCAAACGGAATCTACTCTGGATTCCAGAAGGAATCCACTCTGGATTCCAGAAGGAATCCACTCTGGATTCCAGACGGAATCCACTCTGGATTCCAGACGGAATCCACTCTGGATTCCAGACGGAATCTACTCTGGATTCCAGACGGAATCCACTCTGGATTCCAGACGGAATCCACTCTGGATTCCAGACGGAATCCACTCTGGATTCCAGACGGAATCCACTCTGGATTCCAGACGGAATCCACTCTGGATTCCAGACGGAATCCACTCTGGATTCCAGACGGAATCCACTCTGGATTCCAGACGGAATCCACTCTGGATTCCAGACGGAATCCACTCTGGATTCCAGACGGAATCCACTCTGGATTCCAGACGGAATCCACTCTGGATTCCAGACGGAATCCACTCTGGATTCCAGACAGAATCCACTCTGGATTCCAGACGGAATCCACTCTGGATTCCAGACGGAATCCACTCTGGATTCCAGACGGAATCCACTCTGGATTCCAGACGGAATCCACTCTGGATTCCAGACGGAATCCACTCTGGATTCCAGACGGAATCCACTCTGGCTTTCAGACGGAATCCACTCTGGATCCCAGACGGAATCCACTCTGGATTCCAGACGGAATCCACTCTGAATTCCAGACGGAATGCACTCTGGATTCCAGACGGAATCCACTCTGGATTCCAGACGGAATCCACTCTGGATTCCAGACGGAATCCACTCTGGATACACTTTGGATAACAGACGAAATCCACTTGGGATAACAGACGGAATCCACTATGGATTCCAGACGGAATCCACTTTGGAGTATAGACGGAATTCACTCTGGATTATAGACGGAATCCACTCTGGATTCCAGACGGAATCCACTCTGGATTCCAGACGGAATCCACTCTGGATTCCAGACGGAATCCACTCTGGATTCCAGACGAAATCCACTCTGAATTCCAGAAGGAATCCACTCTGAATTCCAGATGGAATCCACTCTGGATTCCAGACGGAATCCACTCTGGATTCCAGACGGAATACACTCTGGATTCCAGACGGAATCCACTCTAGATTCCAGACGGAATCCACTCTGGATTCCAGACGGAATCCACTCTGGATTCCAGACGAAATCCACTCTGGATTCCAAACGGAATCCACTCTGGATTCCAAACGGACTTCACTCTGGATTCCAGACGGAATCCACTCTGGATTCCAGACGGAATACACTCTGGATTCCAGACAGAATACACTCTGGATTCCAAACGGAATCCACTCTGGATTCCAGACGGAATGCACTCTGGATTCCAGACGAAATACACTCTGGATTCCAGACATAATCCACTATGTACTCCAAACAGAATATACTCTGGATTTCAGACGGAATCCACTCTGGATTCCAGACGGAATTCACTCTGGATTCCAGACGGAATCCATTCTGGATTCCAGACGGAATCCATTCTGGATTCCAGACGGTTTCCACTCTGGATTACAGACGGAATCCACTCTGGATTCCAGACGACATCCACTCTGGATTCCAGACGAAATCCGCTCTGGATTCCAGACGGAAGCCACTCTGAATTCCAGGCGAAATCCACTCTGGTTTCCAGACGGAATCCACTCTGAATTACAGACGGAATTCACTCTGGATTTCAGAAGGAATCCACTATGGATTCCAAACGGAATCCACTCTGGAGTCCAGACGGAATCCACTCTGGATTGCAGACGGAATCCACTCTGAATACAAAACGGAATACACTCTGGATTCCAGACGGGATCCACTCTGGTTTCAAGAGGGAACTCACTCTGGATTTCAGACGAAATCCACTCTGAATTCAAGACAGAATCCACTCTGGATTCCAGACACTTTAGACGGAATCTACTCTGGATTTCAGACGGAATCCACTCTGGATTCTAGAAGGAATCTACTTTGGATTCCAGAGGAATTCACTCTGAAATCCAAACGGAATCCACTCTAGATTCCAGACGAAATCCACTCTGGATTCCAAACGGAATCCACTCTGGATTCCAAACGGAATCCACTCTGGATTCCAAACGGACTTCACTCTGGATTCCAGACGGAATCCACTCTGGATTCCAGACGGAATGCACTCTGGATTCCAGACGAAATACACTCTGGATTCCTACAGATGGGATTAACCATGGATTCCAGACGGAATCCACTCTGAATTCCAGACGGAATCCACTCTGGATACAGATAGAATCCACTCTGGATTCCAGACACTTTAGACGGAATCTACTCTGGATTTCAGACGGAATCCACTCTGGATTCTAGAAGGAATCTACTTTGGATTCCAGAGGAATTCACTCTGAAATCCAAACGGAATCCACTCTAGATCCCAGACGAAATCCACTCTGGATTCCAAACGGAATCCACTCTGGATTCCAAACGGAAACCACTCTGGATTCCAAACGGACTTCACTCTGGATTCCAGACGGAATCCACTCTGGATTCCAGACGGAATACACTCTGGATTCCAGACAGAATACACTCTGGATTCCAAACGGAATCCACTCTGGATTCCAGACGGAATGCACTCTGGATTCCAGACGAAATACACTCTGGATTCCAGACATAATCCACTATGTACTCCAAACAGAATATACTCTGGATTTCAGAAGGAATCAACTATGGATTAAAGACGGAATCCACTTTGCAAATCCACTCTGAATTCCAGATCAAATCTACTCTGGATTCCAGACCAAATCCACTCTCCCTCCCTTTGCATTCCAGACGGAATCCACTTTATATTCCATACGGAATCCACTTTGGATTCCAGACGGAATCCACTCTGGATTATAGACGAAATCCACTCTGGATTCCAGACGAAATCCACTCTGGATTGCAGACGAAATCCACTTTGGATTCCAGACGGAATCCTCTCTAAATTTCAGACTGAATCCACTCTGGATTCCAGACGGAATGCACTCAGAATTCCAGACGGAATCCACTTTGGATTCCAGACGGAATCCACTCTGGATTCCAGACGGAATCCACTTTGCATTCCAGACGGAATCCACTTTGCATTCCAAACGGAATCCACTCTGGATTCCATACGGAATCCACTCTGGATTTCAGACCGGATCCTCTCTGGATTCCAGAAAGAACCTACTCTGGATTCCAGACGCAATACACTCTCTACTGTGGAATCCCTAAAGAATTTGCCTTTGATTACGGATGACATCTACAATATTCTTCGGATAAAATCCACTGGCGAATTGAATCCACTTAGGATTCTTAATGGAATTCACACCGGTTCTATTTTTTAAATTAAAATCAATTTCAATTCCGAACGGAATTCCAATGTTAATTCCTTTTGTAATTGAGATTGGTTTTACAGAAGAAATTTAGATCTGATTCCTGATGAAATATATTTTAAATTCCAGATGTCAGTCCTTAATATCTGGAAACCTTTCAGAATTCCAAAATTGGTTGTAGGTTAAATCCAATCGGGATTTCATAAGAAATACTTTTGGAATAGCAGATGAAATTATCTTCGAATTCCTAATAGAATGCTCAAATATTTTGGGCGGGTTACCGAGTTTCAACTACTGACTCTTCCTGATAATCTTCCCAGGTACTCAGTAACCAAATTTTATATTTACTTGTTTACAATTAGTTTCGAGACATTCTGCTTATACGCTGCCACAAAATTACAAATAGTGAAATTTAAGATTCTACAAGTTTACTATTTTTAAGTCGATGGTTTAGCTTGAAAGCTAACTTCTCAAGCAGATGTTCATGCTAAATTCGTCGTTGCCTTTTTCCTTGATGTTATCTACAGGAATAACTCACTTCGGTGTTACCAGAGGGATCATTCTGAACAAATATAACTGCTTTGACTTTCGCACCATAAGTAACAAACGCGTCGCTCCCGCGACCGAGAGCTCACGTGGGATGAACAACAGCCGAATAGTCCGATTCGGTCATGCTCGTTCCAGATATGCGAAATAGGTCACGCATGACGATGGTTTATTTATTGGCAATGTGCCACACTTTTGGAACCAAAAGTTCATATACCTCAGTGTATTGCCGCTCAAGTAGCTGCTTCCCGTACCATTGGCCCCCGATCGTTCACTAACCTGAAATGAGATGGAAACCATAATAAAATAAATCAGTTAGCGGGAACGGTAATAAAAGCGAAAAGATGTTAAATTTCTTAGCCTATTGCAGTGAAAGAAAAACAACGGCCCACCTCTAACAATAACAATCTAAAGTACAACTCTATAAGTACATTCTCAAGTTCATCAGCAGTGTGACTTTCTCTTTCTACTGCACACCCACCGCCATCCGACGACGACGACGATCTGGTTTCATGAATCATCAGCAGCGGGAGGGCACTGCAATGATGCAATGTCCAATCGAAGAGCCCACAATTGTTTTCCATTGTACACTTGTGGTGGAATAAATGCGCCCCAATGAAAATTTCAAATTTTCCGTAAAAAAAAACAAAAACTTTTCTCTTTATGAAAAAAAAATATGTTTATAAAAATTTATATAGTAAAACAATTATGAAAAAAGACCATACAAAATTAATTCATTAAAAAAAATTAAATCTTTGAAAATTTTCCCTTAGCAAATTTAGAGTTTTGTGGTAGTTTATTTTGCTGCCTTCTTACTGAACAGGCACAGAACAACAAAAATAAAAGGCGAAAGTCTGAAGAGGCACTTGTGAGATAAAAAAGAAAATAAGATACGTTGTCTGGTCAATTGTTATTGTTTACTTTATTACAAAGGTGAAGTGGATTGAAACTGAAAAGGTGATATCTGAATATTTTCTGCATAGGCGTTGTATGCACGGCTTTTGAGAGAAAAGTTCAACACAGTTAGACAGTAGTTAGTACTGTGGAGTTGGTCGTAGAGTAAATAAGAGCTGGGATAAAAAAAACTGAGCCTAACATCCCTGTAAAAGGCGTAGGAATCCCGAGGGAATTTGTGGACTGAAGAACTTGAGGTAAAGTCTCAATGTACGACGTTTCGATAGATTCAACATATTTTTAATGGTACTGAAAGTGTTAATACACGAAAACAATAAAAAAAATATCAAAAAAAATCTTTCAGAAATAGTGTTTTTTATCTGGTGACTCGTTGTTGTTCTTGAGCGTAATAGTCGTCGTAATGATGAATAACGTCGCAAAAGATACATTAATCATAAAAAAGTGAAATTCGTCCAGATGCTTTAGAAAGCCACATAAATTTTGTTGTTATGAGCTGCAGATCAACTTGATTTGCTTAGCCAGTCTTTGTTTCTGCTACCTTGTTCCGATAACAATGACCGTGACTTACCCGACCGCCAATCCCAAATGGCCGCCCATAAATCATTTTCTCTCGGCCCACTCCCCACGGAAATACAAATACATGTCACCATTTGGAGGATCGATAATTGTGGAGCCGCCAGTGCAACTGTTTCTACTTTCGAACATTTCAATTTGCCTCTTGCTGACTGCTGCTGCCGTTATAAATGTTATAGTTTTCTTCCCTTCTGCTGCTGCTGCGAGCCATAATCGCTCGTTTCGGTCGTGACGAACGCGGTGTGGTCAATAACTTGCCGGCCAAAATGAACCGAGCCAAGATCGACGACCACCGCCACTGCCGCCGCCGCCGGGTTAAATTTCAAACTATTCCCGGGAGCCCGATCGGGATCAGTCCTTTCTCTGTTTTGGGGCGAAAAAGTGAACGCGTCTGCACTCACTATAACTTCTGGGTCGTGACTAGCCACCGGATTTAAGTTGTTTGTTATAGATTGCAGTGGCGCGAGCTGTTCGTGAAAGGTGATCACCATCCTTGGAGCTGACTGTTCCGGTGATCTCGCCGCAGAACTGTTTCGGAATATCATCTGATTTGAGTGTATTCTGCACCAACTTGATTTTTTGGAATGATCATGTGAAGAAAATCGGAGTGAATAAATTTGGTACAGGTTTATTATATCAAAATATGGGGTAAGGTGTAGATCACAGTAAAAAAATCTTCCAATAAACTGAGTTTATTTTTTTATTTATAAATAGTTTTTCAATTGGTTTAAATTTCAGAAAATTTCAATGTCAAAGTTTTTGAACTTCATTTCACATTCCATATTCATTCCTATTTTTTAATTTTAAATAGAAAAACTGTTCTTGTTCTGGTCAAAATAAGCGAACGCAGACGCGTTGCAATCAGTGTTTGGCTGATGAGATATGCTGGTAAATGTCTGCTAACAGCTGAACACTAGTTAGGAAAGAGATATGAAACGAGGGACAAGGATATGCGAGCATTTGATCCAAATGAGCCTGATGGCCGTACATTTCGTAGTTGCTACTCCGTGATTGACCAGAGCAATCACGCTTGCACAAGGAACCAATGGATTCGGCATCAGATTCTGCTTTCCAACGTCAATGTGCACAGTCCGAGAGCTCCAGCATTTTAAATACGACAACAACGGCGCTGGCCACGTCCTTGCGGTCTATCGGAGATGGGAAAGAATTGATGAGAACACCTCTTCACTAGCCACGAATTCATGCGGAATTGTATTTGAGTCTGGTGGATAAGTTCTATGTCAGAGATTCGTCTTGGACGTTAAGGGTCAATGTCCACGTAGTATCTTTTAAACGTTGCGTACAAGCTACGTTAATGACTCAAAGGTACAGCCCAACGGGGTGGACGCAAAGGTGACGTAGGACTACGCAGCCTCACGTAATGGATTTTATACGTAGTAGCAGGACAAATCCTGTAGGTATTGCTTAGGGGTTTGGCAGTAAGTATTACGGTATGTCTATTATTTGCATCGCGGAACTTTCAATAGATTTCTATATATTTGTATTTGAATTGCACATTCTCTATGAAAAAGACGGAAACATCAAGGAAAATTTTATCAAAAGATTCTGACTTAGGGGTTTATTGACGTTTGTGATTGGAAATGCGCTTTATTGAAATCTGATTTTGAGTTAGTTCACTGAATTGAAAATGAACTCAGAATTTCAGAAATTTATAAATTATTCTTTCCTGCTAATTAAATTTTTACTTTTTGCGCCTTTCGCCTTTGCTCCGAATTTGTCGTGGCGATCCTAGGCCAGATTTATTTTTATAATAAATGCACCTTTCCAAACATTAATAACAACCAAATGACTAAATCCTGTAAGGGGCCGTCCATATACCACGTGGACAGCTTAAGGGGAGGGGGGAGTATGGTAGAAGTCCACGGTTCATACAAGTTTTTGAAAATTTATATGAGCAATTGTCCACGCTAAGGGTGGGGGTATCGAAAACTGAGCAAAACCTGTCCACGTGGTATATGGACAGCCGCTAAGAAAATTTCAGTTCCCACTCATAAATGGCTGCAGAAGCTATCGCATCGCAGCGTATAACTTTTCTGCCGCAACCATCGCTGACGGCCATCACCGCTACCTACGCTATCATTGTTAGTGAATTTTCTGTCGATTTGAAAAAAATTCATCTTGAATCAACTCTCTTATGTTAAGTATGGTGGTCCTCCTGATAAGAAACGATTACGCTTTTTGTTGGTTGGGTGAAATTAAAAATACGTTATTGGGTAAAATGCGTAATTGGTTGGTTAGGTAGTGTAACGGTAGTCAATATTTGTTTTGAAGTTCTTTGTAAATTAAGTTTCTAAATTTGTAAATATAAATATCTAAAACTGTAAATATGTATATACTTCTTTGTTAAATGTTAATAATTATTCAAGACCTAATTAAAATTCGTAAATTTCGATACAACACAACATGGAATACCAAATAAAACGAACCGTGTAGCTGGTGCAGACTTTTATGCAATTTAAATAGAACGTTGCGTGAAGAGGTTAGTTGCTACGCCTGAAACGCATAAGCGCCTTTGAAGCGGATCACCATTCGTGACACCGTTACATAAAGTCCGAGCAATGAGAAAGGGTTCGACTTGCAATCGGGAATATGAGTAGCAGACCAAACCGCTTCGAATGGGAGGGAGATGTTTACAATCTATCTCTTACAATCAGGGTCAACGTAATCCGTCGCGCTTCAATTTCCGGTTACATTGCCAAAGAACGTTAATCTGAGGATTATTTGCAATCGACTCGTTCACTTTGATCCTGACCGTGGTGAAAGAAGGGCGCGATCCTTTAGTTTGTTCCGTGGTGTAATTGGTTCGTGAATTTAAACGTGAAGTGTTCGACAGGCTAATTAATCTTTTCTGTGTTCCCCGTATAGGCTAGCCTAGTTGTAAATTGTGCGGTAGAGTTTTTGTGAGCTGTGCGACTGTCTTGTGTGTTAAAGGTAACCAGACCCAGAATTGAGTGTCATTAGTGTAGTCTAATTGTGTCAATGACCTATCTGTGCGGTCAACGACCTTCGCTGTCTTTATTTTTGAACAGCCTAGACGACAAAGCCACCGCCTGCACGCCATCACCATTGCTCGTCGCCATCGCCAACCCTTGCCACGCTCTGGACTCAAGGTTTCCCGCCTTGACGAAGGCGGAAGGGAGTAGCAACCGTCTAACTGCACTCCAACCGGCGACCCCCAGTCAAACCCCGGCCGATTGAGTCGGCCCGAACCGTAAGTGTTTCCAAACCTTTCGCGGTTCCGAGTGTGCTGTAGTCAGCGAAAATAGGCGAACCGTCGTAAGCTCCAGTCGGAGTCCATCGCAGTGGCCGAAATGGCCAATTAGAATAAGTCGTCGCATGCAAGACAAGTGATACCGAAAAGCGCTAGAAGTAGAGAAAGAGTAGAAGACCGCACAAGCTAGGGAAGTGAAGGGGACTAAGTAGGCCGGCCCAGAGATGTGATTTGAAGCGAATTATAAAAATGTCCTACCGAAATAAACTATGTTTTTTGTTTCTGTAAATTGTAGTTCCTAGTTAGTCAGATGTGATTGAGAGAGTCTGGAGGGTATTTCACGTTCCGCGTTAGTATTGTCTGTCCGCGTATGTTGATCCGAATTGTTCGTCTTTCGAAGCGAGAGGGAAAGATGGGGTGGGAAGATTGTTACCAGTGATGATAATTTTATACTGTGGACACGTGATAGGATTTGGGAGTGTGCTGGGTTTCGTTGGTCAGGATTGTAAGAGTTTGGTTGTCGGTATCGTGGGTTAGACAATTTGAGTGTGGGTGGTCGGTTACGCGTGTTCCTGGTGTGTTGAACAATTTCCGGACTGGTTCATTAACCATTCTATAGCCGAGCAAACTAACCCGACGGGTGGTCCTCTTCGGAGGTGGCGCGTAAGCCATCCGTTGCAAAATCCTCCAGGAACAGCCGCGGCACTGCGACCACTACAGTAGCGTGTTGGTTCGCGAAGGTTGAATGATATGCAGCAACCACGCCGACGACCATCATCAATGCGATGCTTCGCGCTCTTTCCGATCCGAATTTCCGGATTTCCGGATTTTCGATCAAAATGGCTAGAGCGCGCTGGAATGCGGCTTTCTTGTATTTAATAAAGTAAGCCTATTAGCCCCGCCCTTTTGTGATCTGTTATGGGTGTAAGAACATCTGAACATCTGAGGTTCACCGTCTGGCCGGGATTATAACCCCCTAGGCTATGCTCAGTGGAAAAGGAGATCTTCAGGGTCGCAAGAAGGGGAATCGCCACAACAAACTCAACGTCACTCGATGATCCACCTCTATTGGGAACTCACTTGAAGGTGCAACATATCCATCAGCATAACTCGGATGGGTGAAACTCACAAGCCGTTTCTTATGATTGAACCACTCAAAATAATTTTCACTTAGAAGCTACTTGAAAACATATGCAATATTTTCCATGTAGTTTCGAGTGTAAAAGTTAAATGAATCATTAGTGATAGCACTCATTATTCTTAATTCACTAGAAAATAAAATAAAATTTAAGTGAATTTTCGTTTGACTATATACTTAAATTTTAAGTGAAAATTCGATAATATTTTTCTATTGTATCCCTGTAGTTGATATCCCGTCCACTAGAAGCGGACGAGCTCAAAAAATGGAGTAGAAAATTAATTCACACTCGAACATATTTTTAGCAAATCGTTCTCATAATGCTTCTGCAAAATGTTTTATTAGCGATTGTTAATAAACATACATTTCGCTCTGAGAACCCCACTCATATATTTTTCATACATTCATTTTGAGTAGAATTTACTGGAAGAGTATATAGATATTATTTTCTATGTTTTCTGATAAATTCCACTACATTTCTTATTAAGATGCACTTGTGATTTGAGTAAGTTTTATTTGATTCCAGTAAGGCCGATGAAAGTTTCGATTTTTAAAGTCTACATGACATTTTATAGTGGAATTAAAGTGACAATTATTTTGAGTGAAGGCCACACGGCGAACAAAATTCTAATAGGACCGTTAGAGAGTGAGGCATGGTGACCCCTTTCTGGGTCCGGGATAAACCGGGACAAACCAGACTAATAGTGAAACTTTCAATACACTGAAATTGTACTAAAGCGATCGAATCCATGCACATACGTATAATTAAAAATTTCACATTTGGTATCTAATTTTGGCCATTTCTTACTAACTATGTGACGTCACAGTTTCTACTTGCGGTTGATAGGTCTCGGTTTTGGTGGTACGTGATGGTGGTAGCAGACGATGGAGACGGTTTCGGACCAGCGGTCCGGAATTCGAGGTCCGACGGTAGGACACTATCTGAGCGCCTGCGACGAAACGGATGACACAGCGTCTTGTTGTGAGAACCCCAGGGTGCTCGCGATTATTCAGGACCCTTCCCAAGGCTGGCGAATGATTGCGATATTGCGGCTTGGCCTCGATATTGCCGTTGGACTTTCGATCCACTCCGCATTTCTGATCCGAGTTTTCGTGATTTTTCCTTCTCTTTCTCGCCTTTCGTCACTGCGCTATTATAATGTGCTATCCGTTGTTTGCCCGACTGCGATGCCGTCGCAGACAATAACTGGATCGAAATATAAAAGAAAAAGGTCCTGTCTTGGACCTACCCGCCATTTTAGAATTAGACCACGTTTTGCCTTTCTCGTATACTAAGCATACGTAAAGGCCAGTGGCGTAGCCAGGGGGGTGGTTTTGGGCATAAAACCCCCCCCAGAGACAAAATTTTCAGAAGAAATTTTTTTTTTCGAAAAAAAAATGTTCGGAAAACCCCCCTCAGACCAATTTTCTGGCTACGCCACTGGTAAAGGCTATATGTTCGCTCCAAAAATGAACTTTTCATAGGAGGCCCGGAGACCCATAGTGTTATATACCAATCAACTCAGCTCGACGAATTGAGGTGATGCCTGTGTGTGTGCGTGTGTGTGTGTGTGTATGTGTGTGTGTGTGTGTGCGCACCAAAAGAGCAAAAAGTTTAGCTCACTTTTTTTGCACTTACCCTTAACCACTTTACTCGCAACAGGTTGCATTCGACGCAGTATACTGCCCCATTGTTTCCTATTGAAAATTGGCCGGATCGTACAATGGGCTTGGAAGTTATAGCCAAAATACTTTTTCTCATAAAAAAACGCGTAAAAAAGTCTAGCTCATTTTTAATGCACTTACCCTAAACGGATTCCCTCACAACAAGCTGCATTCGACGCAGTATTCTGCCCCATTATTTCCTATTGAAAATTGGACGGATCGGACAATGGACTTGGTAGTTATGGCCAAAATACTTTTTCTCAGAAAAAAGCGCGTAAAAAAATCTAGCTCACTTTTAATGCACTTACCCCGAACCGATTTCCTTGCAACAGGTTGCATTCTTGTCTGACGCAGAATATTGTCTCATTATTTCCTATTGAAAATTGGCCCGATCGGACAATGGGCTCAGAAGTAATGCCCAAAATACTATTTTTTTACCGCACGAGAAAGGCATCATCACCGCTAGGTGGATTAATCTGGGTTTTTTTCGTAGTATATAAGCGCACTTAAAACGACTAGTAAATATTCGAATTCATTCGACATATTGACAATTTACCTTTTTCTATTCGATCTTCAATGTACTTTATTACACGAAACGAGGGAAGGGAACTAGCATTGAAACACCACCTTAGTTTAAAGATACAATAGGTTTTAGATTTCTTTTTGGTATCTATCGTTTTTTTACACTACTAACAAAAGATATTTTAGTTACCAGATAAAGATTGTCGCCGTCGTCGCTGTCTGGAACATCTTTTGCTGGCGAGGATAGGGGAGCTAAATGTCAAAGAAGGAAAATCCATACGATTTGACAGCTTGGTAGCCAACATGTTCCGGACAGCAGAACAAAGGGAACCGAAGCGACAATCTTTATCTAGTAACTGAAATATCTTTTCTACTAACCACTTGTATAATGTATATAATAGTTATATCACTACTAGGGTCGGTGTACCAATTGTCGCCATACATAAGAGCAACTAGTTTTTAAAAAAATAAGTAAAAGGCATGTGGGTGGACTTTATATATCAAGCGAAAGGTTTTACTTCCTGCTCCTTAGAAGAGCTGTGAAAACCACAATAAAATTTGTTATTATGCTCAAAATTGATTAATCCATAATAGGAACGCATGCACCAGTTGTGGCACTATTCTTAATTTTGTTTCCATATTTGGCAAATCCCATTGTTTTCTTATTGACTGGCAAAAATGGGACCACTAGTGCCACAACTGGTGCAAAGGACGTTAAAAATTAAGCAAAATCAATTTTTACAATTATACTTTGCTTGTTTTGGAGGAAATCAAAGGTGTTATCGTGTCATATGAATATGCTTTATCGATATGAACTTGGTTCGCGGTGATTTGATTGGTCATTTGGCATATAAAGCACTAGTGCGACAACTGGTGCTATAGCCACAACTGGTACACCTAGCCTAAAACAATTTATAGCGTAATTAGCTATTTAATGCCACTAATGACCTAAGAAAGAACAATACAGATATATTTAAAAAAAATCACTATAAGTCTGAAAACGCACTTTTTGCGAACTTCGATTTTACTCACGTCACGCACTTACTGCTCTCTAGCACGTTCCGAGCAGAATTAATTTCACCATGCTAACATGCCGAGTACGACCTTAATACATTCTCAAAAGAATCTGACCAAAGTTTGACGAATTTTCTATACGTGCCAGTTCTATCGCCCCTTGTCCTTCCCTGGATGTTGCACGGAATCTTGGCTGAGTTTTTGCCACACTGCCCATGATCACATAGTTGACGTATAAGCCAAATTGATCAAAACACACATACGGATTCTTCGTACGATTATAGGGGAACGGTTTGCCACTTCATCTCATAGCTCCTATTTCCATCCCATAAAAAACAAAGCAATGGAAAGGAATTAGGTTTGTTTGTTATTTTTGTGATTTTTTTCAGCAGTGAGCACGCATGTTGACAAAAAGAAGCGACCAATTTAGTCCCGTATTTCTTTGTTTAGCGATGAGATGGATATATGTACAGTGAGATGAAGATCGGAACAGTTCCCCTGCATATGCTCCATGAAAAAAAATGCATGTTTTGTTCGGAAACATTCGAGTTATGGCGATAATTGTTTTTGGAAAAATGGTCATTTGATCGCATAAGTTGACGTATCTCCATTACCTGCTGCAATATGAAGCTCATAGTTTTTCAACATTCACAATCCACTTATTAAGCACAACATAGGTTTTAGTTTTACTTTTTCGTGTTTTTGGCCACATTTATGATTTGGGCGCAACTGATTTGCCTGCGCCTGCGCATTGCGCGGATTCGTCGGCAGGAGGAAAGAGTTGGACGACGATTCAACACACGCCGACTGGACAATGCCACGGTGAAACGGTCCTTCGTTGAAGAACTGGAGACGCGTGCTGCAGATATTCCGGAAGGTGGCAGCGTGGAAGACCAACGGACCGCCATCAAGAATGCCTTCATCGCCACCAGCGAGAACAATCTGGGCGAACTGCGCACTCAAAGAAAACAATGGATTACCGATGAGACCTGGAGGAAGATAGAGGAGCGAAGAGAAGCCAAAGCCGCGATAGAGCGATCGAAAACCTGAGGAGCCAAAGTCTTAGCCCGTCAACGATACGCGGCTCTTGAGAAGGAAGTAAAACGCTCATGTCGACGGGACAATCGAGCGTGGGCAGACTCTATGGCCGACGAAGGAGAGAGAGCCGCCGCAACCGGGGATATTCGCCTCCTCTACGATATCTCACGACGCTTAAGCGGGGCGAAGATGAATGCAACGATGCCTGTGAAAGACGCGAATGATCAGTTATTGACCGACCCAACTGACCAGGTGAAACGCTGGTTCGAGCACTTCGAACAACTTTTTCAAGTGCCAGCCAGGCCATCACCACCTCGGCATGATCTGCCTAGGATCCGACGTATAACACGCGTCAATACCGAAGCTCCATCACTGCTAGAGATTCAAACAGCCATCCAAAGCATGAAATCGAATAAAGCTCCAGGGGTCGACCGCATATCAGCCGAGATGCTCAAAGCTGATCCCATGGCATCCGCACAGCTACTGCATCGTTTATTTCGTAATATCTGAGACACCGCAACTTTCCCGGTCGACTGGATGCAAGGTATCTTAGTGAAGGTGCCCAAAAAGGGTGACCTGACTGTATGCGATAACTGGCGAGGCATTATGTTGCTGTGTACCGTTCTCAAAGTTCTGTGCAAAATTATCCTAGCCCGGATTCAGGAGAAGATCGATGCGACTCTCCGTCGGCAGCAGGCCGAATTCCGTGCCGGAAGATCCTGTGTGGACCATATTGTCACGCTCCTCATAATTCTGAAGCAGGTCAATGAATTCCAAGAGTCCCTTTACTTGGTATTCATTGACTACGAAAAAGCTTTCGACCGTCTCAATCACGAGAATATGTGGGGCGCCCTCAGACGCAAGGGGGTTCCTGAGAAAATCATCGGCCTCATCGAAGCACAGTACGAGGCCTTTTCGTGTAGAGTGCTGCACAATGGGGTCCTGTCCTACCCTATCCGGGTCGTAGCTGGTGTGAGGCAAGGATGTATTCTATCACCGTTACTGTTCCTCATCGTAATCGATGAGATTCTGGTAGATGCGATTGACCGTGAACCAAACCGCGGGCTGTTATGGCAGCCTATAACCATGGAGCACCTAAATGACTTCGAATTGGCTGATGACATTGCACTCCTCGCGCAACGGCGCTCTGATATGCAGAGTAAGCTCAACGACCTTGCCGAGCGCTCCTCCTCGGCATCAACGCTCGGCATCAACGCTCCCTCCTCCTCGGCTCCTCCTCCTTAGTCATCAACGTCAACAAAACCAAATCGTTGGATGTAAACACGGTGACTCCTTCCAATTTCACAGTAGCCGGGCAACCAGTGGAGAATGTTGAAAGCTTCCAATATCTTGGTAGCCAAATGGCGTCAGACGGCGGTACCAAGATCGACATAGGCGCACGGATCAAGAAAGCAAGGGCTGCCTTTGCGAGTTTAAGAAATATCTGGAAAAACAGGCAGATAAGTGAACGCACCAAAATACGAATTTTCAACTCTAACGTGAAATCTGTGCTGTTATATACTAGCGAAACATGGTGTGTATCAGTGGAGAACACTCAACGGCTGCACGTGTGCATTAACAGATGCCTGCGGTATATAATTCGGGCCTGGTGGCCTCACAACTGGATCTCAAACAATGAGCTCCATCGTCGTTGTCACCAGAGGCCGATAGCAACAGAAATTCGGGATAGGAAGTTGGGCTGGGTCGGCCACACCCTACGTAGGGGCGGAAACGAAATCTGTAAACAAGCATTAGACTGGAACCCAGCGGGACATCGCAGCAGAGGTAGACCCAGAGGCTCATGGCGGCGAAGCCTCAATGAATAAATAAAAGAAGTCGACCGAAATCTAACCTGGCAACAGGTTAAAGCGATAGCCGGGCAACGCTCAGGATGGAGATCTTTCAAGTCGGCTCTTTGCATCACCGGAATTCTTCAAATAGCTTAGCTTGATCGACTGTACACATCGTAGTTGCTAGTCGCGAATGTCCGAGAAACAACAAATATGCACAGCTCATCAATCGGGTAGTTTTCTTGGGGCTTGAAAACTACGCTCACTGTAAATGCTTCAGAGTTTCTTTAATTCAAGACCAATAACGATGCCAGCCACGTCCTAACAGTCAATTAGGATAAGGCGAAGAGAAAAAAAATCACACCGTGCATGCCCGGTGGCATATGCAAACAAAATCTTAGTTATTTCAAATATTTGTTTTATTAAATTCTTAATGTTTTTAATTATTGAATTCAAGTGTTTCAGATTTTTTTTAATTAGTTTTAATTTTCAACCAGTAATTTTCTTATTTTGTGAATTTTTATACTTTCAAACTTCAAATCTTAAAATATTAAATTTAAATCTGAGACTTAAGGTTCTGTTTTCATTTATTTTTTATTCTATTTTAAAATTTTAAATCTTTGAACATTTGAAATCAGATGGCGGCTTCTCACAGAGCTCACATTCAAAGGACGTGTTACTTTTATCGCTTTATATATCTCGCGCACTGTTGGTGAAGATGTCTTTTCGAAAGAATACGTTGGTTGTGGATTTCAGTGTACTTCCAACGCGTCCTGAAGCTGGAAAAGTACTAATGCATTATAATCTATAATCTATAATCTATCTACAATAAAACTCAATGTTTGTATGTTTGTATGTATGTTCCAGCATAACTTCTGAACCCATTGACCGATTTCAACCAAATTTGGAACACACATTCTTTATCTTAAGGAAACAACGATAGGGAGGTTAGGGATGCTCTGGAAAAGGGGGAGGGTGTGGGGGTAGGGGTATTGCTTAGTTATTGATCAACTCAGTGTACCTTTTGAATCCCTTGGCCGATTTGAACCAAATTTGGAACACACATTCTTTATCTTTAGGAGATGACGATAGGGGGGTTAGACATGCTCTTTGGAAAACGGGGAGGGTGTGGGGGGAGGTGTATTGCTTAATTATGGATCTACGTTTAAATCCTGAACACCTTCGAATTCGACCAAATTTGGAGCACAAATTCCTTATCTTAAAAAGGGGACGATGGTTAACATGCGGGGTTAACCATGCTCTTTGGAAAAGGGGGAGGGTGTGGGGGGAGGGGTATTGCTTAGTTATCGATCAACTCAGTGTAAATTCTAAACCCCTTGGCCGATTTCAACCAAATTTGGAACACAAATTCTTTATCTTAAGGAGGGGACGATAGGGGGGTTGAGCATGCTCTTTGGAAAAGGGGAGGGTATGGGGGGAGGGGTATTGCTTAATTATCGATCAACGCAGTGTAAATTCTGAACCCCTTGGCCGATTTCGACCAAATTTGGAACACAAATTCCTTATCTTAAGAAGGGGACGATAGGGGGTTAAGCATGCTCTTTGGAAAAGAGGGAGGGTGTGGGGGACGGGTATTGCTTAGTTACCGAACAACTCAGTGTAAATTCTGAACCCCTTGACTGATTTCAAACAAATTCGGAACACAAATTCTTTGTCATAAGGAGACGATGATAGGAGATTAGGGCTGCTCTTTACAAAAGAGGAAGGGTATGGGGGAGGGGTATTGTTTAGCAATCGATCAACTCAATGTAAATCCTGAGCCTCATGACCGATTTGAACCAAATTTGTATCAAATATTGTCTGTCCTAAGGAAGCGATTTTAGTGGATGTGGTTAAGTAATTTTAAAAGGGAGAGGGTGTGGGAGAGAGAGTATTGTTTAGTTATCGATCAATTCAGCATGACTTTTGAAGCCATTTATCGATGTCCACCAAATTTGGAACCCATATTATCTGTCTAAGGAAGACTGTATCAGACTGGGTATGAGTGCCATAGCTAAATGTGAGAGAGGGCATATTCATTAAACGAACAGTTTAGTATACCTTTTTATCGCATAGGTCAATTCAAACCAAACACGTAAACACATAATCCCTACCCAAAGGAAACTATTATAGAGAGGCTGGAAGTGACTTTTGGAATGGGAGGGGGGGTATTGGGATTGGGTATTGTTGTTCATCGGAATAATGGTATGCCCAGTGAAAAGCAATGATTAATGTGTTTCCTTCTGAATGGTGCATGTGATTGCTTGATGTGATAAGGCAATGGTGGGTGTGATCCCTTCTTTAAAAATATGCGTTGCCCGGAATATGGCATCGATGAATGTTTTTCCTTCTTTAGAATAGACGTTTGCCCGGAATAAGACCTTTCAAACCCACGATCCCTTCTTCAAAATCAGTCAATGTTTCCAAAAGCCTTCTTTTAATCAAATGATAAAGTATGAATAAGTAAACACAATTACCCTGTTGACCAATTGGTTTTATCATTTTCCGATTGTAAAAAAAATGCAAACCAAACTGGCAATTCCGAGCAAGGCCGGGTACATAAAGCTAGTGGAAGAAATAAAATGGAAGCTATCTGATGTCAAGCATATTCAATTCCACAATATCGACAAATGTGTGTATGAAGTCGCATTTCGGTACGACAGAGAACAAAATAACAAGCATTTCATTGTGAGAAATTAGACTCGTTTTCCCATCCCGATGCACATTGACATAGAAGCGACAACTGTTCGAGTTCACGACCTGCCTACATCCATGCCGAATACTGTACATGCAACAGTTTGGAGATGTATTCACCGTAGCCCGAGAACGCTGGAAGCACTACAACGGAGTACGCACCCTACAAATGAGACAGAAACGCCAAATCCCGTCTTATCCCGAGCAGGAGCGACGACCTTGATAACAGAAATTGGTATGAACTAGCCTTGCATAAGAGGTAAAATACCAAAAATTAATATGCAAAATACTTTAGGCATAACATGCTTAGGTATTTAAATACCAAACGAATAATAATTTGTGATGCGTTTGGTATTGAAATACTCAAGCATGTTATGCCTAAAGTATTTTGCATATTAATTTTTGGTATTATTTTTTGGTATTTTACCTCTTATGCATGGCTAGTTCATAACAGAGTATGGTATCAATAACTGAATGAGGTATTATTGAGGTAATTTCTCCTGCTCGGGATATTACGATAGCAGGAGAAAAGTCCCTGTGGACTTATGTGCAACATCATTTAAATTAAAGAGATTCGGCTCCGTTAAGCCTATATTGGCGTCTCGAGCCTTCCAAATAAATGAAATACACAAAAAACAATTGAAATATTATTTTTTTTATTTTTTTTATTTCCCAAATAAAAGATATTAAGTTCTTAAATACTTAGAAATTATACAAATTAAAAATTTACAAAACATATAATTTCAAAACATTGATCTTAGAATTCAATTCAACTTAATTAAGGAAAAAGTGTTTGAAAATAGGGGAAATGACGTAAATTTTCAAATACTTAAATATTCACATTTTTATTTTCAAAAATAGTCTTTCTCCATTTCTTTATTTTCAGATATTTAATTTTTTTAAACTTTATTTTTTTTTTCAATTTATCAATTTTAGGATTTTTAATTCATGAATTTTAAAACTTTTAGGTTTTTTTTCTTTCACTTTGGATTTTTACCCGAGCAGAAACCATGAACTAAATAGAAACATTGACTGATATAAAAGCTAAATGATTAGAGAACTGAAAATTACATAGAAAGACCATTAAAATATCAAATATCAAATTATGAAATGCATTCGATGACACAACTTTAAAACCTGAATTTTAAGTTTTGTTCCTGTCCGACTTTATGTCCCACTTCATACAAATGAAGTTGCTCAGAATCTTTGCGTTTTCTTTAATTCTTTCTGGTAAACAAAATAATGAGCGCAAGGAATCTCGTCACAATTTTCACAAATATTTAGAGTAGACTCGTCCCAACCAATATCATCATCGCTGTTAGAATGCTTTAAAGGAATCACTTTACTTCTATTCTACTTCTATTCTAAACGAGTGATTTTTTCAAAATTTTGATGTAGGATTTCAATTATTCATTTAAAAGTTGCCCATTTTTGAATTTTTCGACTTAATTGACACAATCCAAAACTTGCTGAGTTGAATTGAAAATTGAAAATTGAAATATGAAAAAAATAATGCGAAAAGTAATCTCTAAATTGAAAGTTACTTAACCATTGTAACCACATCATTGGAGAAAGCATGTTGTTATCAGTGGTGCAAATTATCAACAATGCCTGCTGAGTGTGATTTTTTTGTTTTGTATTTTTCTCTGCTCCTCTTTGCCTATGACGGTGCCTTTCAGTCAGAACGACAAAGCAGGAGTAGCTTAGCAAACTCGGTTTGCCAACAGCGGGCTGAAGCTGATGATCATTCGGCACAAATTTCCTGTCATTGTCTTTCAAGTGATAGTATTCACCCATGCATTTATATAGGGCCGTCGCATTCACACAGCAGCGAGTGAACTGAATAGACTTTCAGTGCGGGCTGCGTGTGCAATGAGAAGAGAGGTCTTTTGTTTACTTTATCTTTGATTGTTGCTGCTAACCATTTTCAGTTTTCACTGCTAGGAAGTGAGTGTGAAGAGGGAATGGTATCAATATCCAACAAATTTCAGTCACTGAGATTGAGAATTCGCACCCCTGGTTGTTATACACATGGGTCAGCATACGATACCTACAAACCATGCATGTTTTGGAAAGTCGAATTCATATGTTCAAATCAAACATTGGTAAGAATTTATTTTTTATGGGTTAGTTTTTGAAATACCGATGTTACGCCGGGATAGAAAGGGTCGGAGCCGTGAACGCAACCTGTATTCGCATTGAGAACAGTGTGGTGGTTGTATGTACGAGGTGAAATGATGTAAACACAGGGCGCTGACATCTTTGTTAAGTTGAACGAATTGCACGATTTATTGAATATTAGTAGTGAATTAGACTTGTAATTAGCTGGAAATAGAAGGTAAATGAAGTCGTTACTTATGGATAAAAAGAAACTAAATGAAAAGTACTTTAGCACAGAATTATCGTTTCTGAGGAAACCGTGGAAAGGAAAAGAAATCCTCGAAGTAGAAAGCTTACTGTAAGTAGATGTGAATTTGCAATTAAATTATTAAATTGTAATTCGTATGTTATTGTAGGGTGCAAAGTATTGTTAGTTGGAAAGGTTTTTGGGCAGAATTTAAAGAAGGAAACTAAGTTTGTGAGTTACATAACTGTTTGCTCAATTTAAACAACTAAAATAAATATATTTCTAGTTTTGAGTTTGCTGACAACTTACTTCAGAAAGTGTTTTCAATGATGTCCCGAACGCCTCCACCTAACAACCGACGTCGGAGGTGACAATGGGTCTGGGGATGAGAATGGGTCAGTGCCCTCACCGATAGTGTGGAGGTCGGATAACAAAATCGTTCAAAAAGATCTAATTCTATATAGTTGAAACAGTGACCCATTCTCACCCTCATTTGACCCATTGTAACCCCCGACGACGGTACATTTCATAAATATCAAGTCAGTTGATTTTATACCACAACTTAACTTTACAGTCAAGTTTCAATCCAAACAACATTACCTTGCCTAAAAAGCAGGTGAAAACATTTCCTTAATCCAAATAAAAAAATGCTGTTTATTTCTATTATTTATGCTGTTTGTAAATGATACATAATGTAATAGTCTGTTTGTGAGGAAAAATATTGCGAGAATATGCTGGGGAACAACGGAAGAAGAAAGAGGAGGATCTGCGGGAACAAGAAAAATATGCGGCTCGCAAAAAAGCGCGTGCTATCTAGTTAAGATAACTTTTTTATTCAATAAGCTTATCGACTCCGTAGAGTTTTGTATTAAACAAATGAGCCTCAAGAAAATCAATTAGGAAAAACTAGTCTTTTTGTGGTTTTAAATTACACAAAGTGGCTGTTTACTTGACATGAGCATGAGCATGATGACCGTGCATTTCGTAGTTGCTACTCCGTGATCGACCAGAACAATCGCAATTGCACAGGGAACCAATGGATGGAAGCATGGGATTTGCTCTCCAACCTCAATGTGCACAGTCCGAGAGCTCTAGTATTTTTGGATGGTCGATAACGGCGCTGGCCACGTCCTCTCGATCATCGGGGATGGGAAGGAATTGATGATGCAGTCACTCGCCCACTGCAAGCCGAGAACACCTCTGCACTCGCCACGAGTTCCTGCGGAATTTTATTGGAATCTGGGGTTAGGTTTTACGGCAGAGGTTCGTCTTGGTTAACGGGTTGCCAATGTGATAGTAATGAAAGGGTGGAGTATATTCTAATTGGATGACGAAACGAGCTTTTTTTTGGCTCATTTCGAATTCTAACAGTTACCTGCTAGAACTATTCAAGTTGTAGGTATATGGATAGAAGATGGAAACGGTATGAAATCCCATTTCCAGTTCTAGCGATTGCTAGAACATGAGAAATATATGAAAAGATACAAAGTAGGAGGAATGGAACGGGCCTGGGATTGAACCCACGACCTCCTGCGTATGAGGCAGAAGCGGTAGTCATATGACCACCAAGCCCGTTAAATTACATAAAGTGGCTGTTTACTTGAAACAATAAAATTGTTTTTGCCTAACTCTTACACCGAAGTGTAAGAAAAAGGCTATAATTTCACTTCAAAGATGATTTTTCGATAGAAGGCCCGGAAACTCATGTTATATACCAAACGACGCAACATGACGAATTGGGTTGATGCCGGTCTGAGTGTGTATGTGCGCAAACAAAATGTATTTATGCTGCCGATTCGCCGATTCGCTTGCAACAAGTTGCAGTCGTGACTAAACAATATTGTTCAGCATCGCAGAATTTTCTCACATCGTACCAGTCCCATTGCTCGGTTTACAAAACATTTCAAATTCTTCGTAACGGAGATCCATAACTATATTAAATCTCGTAGTTTATTAGAAGCCATTTAAATTTTGACAAGATCCATATATCTTCATGAATTTTAATTTTAGTTGTGCCAATATCAAGATCTGTTTCAAAAGTGGTTTTGAACAAGCTAAAATGTTAGACGCCTCCAAAACAGTAAATCGATTACCCATAAAATGAGCCCCACTTCCTTTTTTTGTGTGTGAAACTCGCGTTCTCGTGTCGCAAACAACCGATAAAAAGATCGCATAACAACCCAACACGTACTTCAACCGTTCTTATATCAACTTGATGACTACAGATCTTTCCATGGAGATACGCTACCAAAGACCGCTTAATAGCTTTTATCTGGTCCCATACTCCAGTTGAATTATGTGTACCTTCCACTCCACATGTGAGGCAGGACCATCGATCCTCTTGACAGCCATTATCGCCGACGCCGTATATTTGTGGAACGATAATTCACCTCCCGCTCTCTTACACTTATTCGGTTTCAAACAACACATGGAATACAGGTTTTCTCGAGAAGTTTTCGGCGCACGGTACCCAACTATCGAGCGTTGTCGTCAACTAATCAAGATCAACCTTTGGGGGTTAATTACGCGCACGCGAAGCCATATCCCGCGCCACACCGCTATCGGCGGCGTTCAAGTTCAATTCCAACCGATATCTCGGGTCGGAACCATCTTGATGACCTTCGCGGGGGTTTCAAGTTTGGCTGCCTCTGGATGGACAATCATCGCGTTTCGCTGTCGCTCAAAAATATTCCACTCAAAAGTTACCGCCAAGCTAGACCTAGAGAAGGTGACCTTTCGGTGGATCGGTGGATGAGACCCGAGCGTCGTCGTTAATGTTGGATCGGACTCGATACAATTTCCAGGGTCATATAACGGGTTCGACAGCTATGTAGATGCACTTGTGCCCTTCTTAATGATGCGTGTCTTCTTGGAAAGCCGTTCCACATGATTGATTGAGTGCGTCTCGAAGGGCTCCATTGGGCGGAATAAATTTTATTGGACTATGGGTGGATGATCGCCAAATATATAAAATTCGAAGATTGATGATTTATCAGACCAAATTAAGTTGTTCAGAGAGATAAGATTAATTGCATTAAATTTGAGTCAAATTGATAACGTTCGATCACAGCCCGAGATGAAAAAAAGGGTTGTTATTTAAAAACAAAATACTGAAGTATCGAATTAATGACTTGTTGTGTTTCAATAATATTTGAATTACAAATTTTGACTTTAACACAAAATTTGATCACATTGTCATGTTTCTTGGATTATAGTTTTTATGGCAATTGACCATATGTCGATTTTTTTCCCTCATTTTTCAAAATGCACCCATTTCACAGTTCACTACTCAAGGAAATCGGTTGTTATCGGTTGCTTCCTTCCAATCGGGCCCGTCCTCGTTGAAAACAAAACAACATTGTCGGTGCTGCATCCATCTACAGGGGGAAGAAAGGTGTGTCCACCTTATTTTGGGTCGTCTCCCCGTTCGTTTCTGGACCGGAGATCGCTCGAGAGAGACACAGTGCGAGGAACATTTTCGTAAACTGCTTTATTGACTGTTGTAATATTGTTACCCTGATGGGCGGCGGCATGCCAGTCCAAGGGCTGCCACGGTCGAGATTTAGGTTCCCGGCCCGGCTTATAATTGAGCTTAATGGAAGGTTTCGATCACCCTTTTACGATCGATCATGATGTTTATCGAACAATGTGTGAAAGGAATATGATGAGTTCGGATGTTCCCTTTCCTCTGGTGTCGTCTAACGGGAACGTTATGATAGTTTGTGTTTTCAAATAAGTTTACTTGAAGTTTTTTACGGATTTAGCGATGATTATGATACATTGCATCAATTAGATATTTTAGTTCAAAATAACTTGCATGAAATGTCAAATCACCGCAATTGGTAAATTGCCTGCTTTTTACATCTGTGGACATGCATACATGATATTTTGATATTTTGCAGTCAAAGAAAGTTTTTTTTTGTATCTTTATTAAGGAGGCTTTCAGCCCTTGGCTGGCTCACCTCCGGAGAGAGAAAGGGATCGTTTACATTACAATTTACATTTCAAAATTTGTTATTCTAGGAACGTTATCAGCCCGGAGGGGTGCTTGTTTGATGCAGAAGGCAAGGCGGAAAGTATACTTGCCGAGTCGGTCACGATTAGGGTCGGTTCACTGCACGACTGGGACACAGTTTGGAAGATGGAGGCCGCCTCCGCCGAAAAGACGGAGCACATATTGGGCAGCCTGTGGGATTGGGATGGGCCGTCGCTGGAGTCGACTCCAATTCCCACTTTTCCGGCGGCTCTGGAACCGTCTGTGAACTTGATGATGTGCGTTCGATAGTTGGTTTTTATTCGCTCGTTGAAAAGGCCTTGAGCTAGCTGCCGGTTGGGAGCTCTACGCAGCTGCGCCTTTAGGAATTGGTCGATTTTCGGGGACCTGGCGGCCCAGTCCCTTGGGCCGAGGCGATGGAGTCCGGTGACTTTGGGGAGTGGTTGTTGGGTGGTGCGATGAAACAATTCGTCGGCCCTACCGAGAAGGTGGCATGGGCTGCTGGAAGCTTTGGTTTTCTCCAAATATCCGATGGTTTTGGAGCTCAATGCGGTGGCGACTCTGTACCTGAATGGAAGCACACCGGCTTCGGCACACGCGATGTCCGCTGGTGTGGAGGGGAGAAGGCTTGAAACGGTTATGACCGCGCGGTTGTAGATCGGGGCCAGAGACCGTGTGACCTCGTCCGTGCTGAGCGATGTGGCTTCAAGGCCGTACAGCAGGCGGCTGGTAATGACGGCGTCCGCCACTTGGAGTCGCAGCGCTCGGTCGATCCTGCTTCTTCGTTTGGAGATCAGCTTCAGCATGTTCAATCTGGTCTTGCACACCTCCCGGGTCTTACAGTGTTCACCGAAAGTAAGGCGGCGATCCACCGTAACGCCCAGGATCTTGACAGCGTTTTTCGTTGGGGGGGGGCGTTGTGGTTGATATTCTTGAGTTGGTGGCCGGAACCGCAGATGTGCGTGCGCACACACTTGGCGGCCGCCATGGTGAAGCCGGCTGTTTGGCACCACCTGGACACGCAGTTAACAGCAGCCTGGAGCTTCATTCTGATCGACCTGATGTGCTTGCCGACGGCGGCGTATACCAGTATGAAGAAATCCTTCGGCAGGTTGACAAAGACATCCTCCATTGCCACCGGAACAGGGTGACGGCTATCACGGAACCCTGGGGTACACCGGTTTCCTACTTCACGGTCTTTGAAGACTGATTTCCGAGTAGAACTCGGAAGGAACGATCCAGTAAGAATTTTTTAACGAAGTGAAGGAGGTTGCCGGTGACACCCCAGAGGGCCAGCTTTTTCAGCACGCCGGGGGTCCATGCCCGGCTGTATGCTGATGAAATGTCCAGCGAAGCTAACTCGATATGCTTACCCTGTATCTTGGCGTCCTCCAATATCTGGCTCAGGGATGCGAGATGGGTGCTCGTGCCACGCCCGGACCGGAAGGCGTGCTGCCGGTCGTCCAGTCGGCCAGTGGCTTCCAGAAGCTGCGTCAGTCTCCGATTGACCATACGTTCCATTATTTTCGACCCGACGTTGGTGAGCGCAATGGGCCGATAGCTTCCTGCTTCATTTGCTGGACCTTGGTGCTTCGGGATGGAGACAACGAAACTGGTTTTCCACTCGGAGGGAAGCGTGCCGTCCGACCACTCCTTGTTGATGGCATCCAAGAGGGCCAATTTTCCGCCCGGGGGAAGGTTCTGGAACATTGGGTACCCTGTGAAGTCCGGGCCCGCAGACTTACCCTTTCCTTTGGACAGCGCAAAATCCAGTTCAGCCAACGTGAAGGGACAGTTGAAATCATTATCGTCGTCCGGTGGAACCTGGAAGGCGGCAATCTCCGAGGCGGGAGCTGAGTTTTTCTTCCGGAAGGCTTCCGGGTAGCTAGCGTAGGAGGACTGTTCGTAGAAATGATCGGCGAGCGCGTCCACGATTACCAATGGGTCACGTTCGGTGGCTCCGTTAATGGCTTTGCTTCGCATTTTGCCTTGAAAGCAGTTGATCCTCCTCCAAAGCTCCGTGGCGGATTGGTCCGGGTTAATACCGTCGAGGAAATCCTGCCAGGACTTCTCTTTCGCCTCTCGCAGGGTTTGACGGCAATCATTCCTTGCGGCCTGGTAGTTGGTTCGGATCTCCTCGAACCGCGGATGGTTGGCTGGGAGCCGTTCCTTAGCCTTTTTCAGGGCGCGAAGCGCCTTTCGACGGGCCTTTACTGCAGCCTTCGTGAGCTTTTCGACCTAGATTGGGGCTTGTTATCGGGATCGTTCGTTCGGTGGGGCGCAGGATAACGCTGGACAGTTCGGAGATGGAAGACGATGGCAGTAGGGACAGCTCGCGTTCGATCTCCCGCTGAAAACTGCCCCAGTCTGCCATCCCGTATTGCCACCGCCGCCTGTAGGCCGACTCCGTAGACCCTCGGCGGAAGGTGGGAGTGCCGTCATTAAGGATGGTGAAATCGGCTTCAGCTGCGGCGTTGAACACTGCGTTTCCTCTGGCATTACTACGACTGCTACCCCATGAACGGTGGTGGCCGTTTATGTCACCCAGGACGATTGCCGGAGACGGGAGATTTTTCAGGATACTCACCAGTTTGTTTTCCAGATCGGGTATTTTGCTGCTGGGGGTGTAAACTGATACCACAGTTAGCGGAAGGGGCCACTGGATTCTCACCGCTATGATTGGGAAATCGGCGACGACTGGTATTTCGGTTGCTGGAGTGTTCTGCAGGAAACCGACTGCAGCCAGCTGGTACACGTTCTGTTTCACTTCGTCGAACCACTTGTAGCGACCGCCCAAGGCTCGGTTCATGGCTGCGGGCGTAGCTCGGTGGGCCTCTTGAAGAGCTATGGCTACTGGTTCGGCGCTTGAGACCAGTAGCTCCAGGTCGCACAGGTTGTTGAAGAAACCATTCGCGTTCCATTGCAAGGCTAGCGTTGTGTGTTGTGTTACAGGTCCGGAACCCAGAACCGACGGGCAAAAAGTGGTGCTAGACCGAGAGTTGGGCGGGGGTGTGCTTCCCCCCAGAGCTCCTCCGGAAGCAGGTCCCTCGCCATGATCGGTGGCTGTAGCCCTTGGGGCCAGGTATGCATGTTTTGAAGGACCGGGGACGATGGCTGCCTTTGTTTATGCAGGATGTCGTATAGGTCGGCTGATGTTGCTTCCGGCCCTAGAGGAGGGAAGGGTTGTGCTTCGTCCGCGGCTGCGGCACTTGGACCTTGCGCTTGACTGTTGGGCTTGCTTCCCTCGTTGTCCGTCGGGGAATTGTGTTGAGTCCCGAGAACACCGACTGCTGATCGTTTGCATCCCTCGGTGTCCTTCGCTGGGCTTGGTTGATCCTGGCTGGCAGGGTAAGCGTCCGAGCGCCGGAGGTTGTCCGCCAATTCCGGTAGGGGTGTAGCGTCCGCACTGGCGGGGCCCCGGCTACTCGGATGCTCAACTGCGGCCATTGTGTTGTTGGTGGTGGGTGTTGGTGGTTGTGGAGCAACGATGGTGGGTGGTGAGTTTTTTAGCTATAGAATTCAGGTGGCGAAGCTGAGCCTTTAAATCACTTACTTGGAACTTTTTGGAACTGCACCACGCTTGGACTTGGGTCTGGCTGGAGCATCGCTGCTGTCGCCGGAGTCCTGTGCCGCTCGTTCCCGCTTGGGTGTTTGCTTGGCTGGCACTGTGTCCATCGTGTCCGAGTCGTCGCTGAAGATGTCGAGAGGGTCCGAATGGTTTAGCTTGGGCTTGTTTGGGGCTTGTGCCTGTTTCGCCATGGTCCTGAGCTTGGCGATCAGCTTGTCCTTAATTTCCAGGCTCTCCTGCAACTTGACAACTTTTTCGGTGAGGATGCTGACTTGGCGTACTAGATCCTCGATCGTTCCGCTTTTCTGCACCGTGTCCATGCGACTTTTGACGCTGGAATTTGCCAGCTTCAACTCCTCAATTTTCCGCTTCAGTCCATCAATTTCACAGTCCTTGCTTGATGTTGTGACCTTGGCAAAGGAACCGACTTGGTTTGATCCGGATAGCATTTCGACTTCGCGCCGAGCCTGGGGGTACGACAGTTCCCGGTCGACCTTGATGCGTTGGACCTCTAGTTCCTTCACGTAGGCGGGACACTTCGTGCTGGACGTGGGGTGATCATTGCCGCGGCAAAACTGCGGTTGTTCTGTGCAAGATGGGCGGCTGGTTGTAGGGCTGTTGTCGTCGGTTGTCATAGCGGTGGTGGTTGGGTGTTGTTTGGCACAATTCCCACATACTTGTTCCGCGCTGGGGCACCATTTGCCCGTGTGCCCGAAATCCCAGCAGCGGAAGCATCGCATGGGATTCGGATAGTAGTTGCACGTTGCACAACGGGACCAAGCGAAGTTGATATGCTCCGGGATGACGGTTCCTATGATAGTCAGAACTATGGCGGGGGCATTAGCCAACTTACCATCCTGGGTTCTCTTCTTGATTCGGTAAATCTCCAGAACGCCCTGGTCACGGAGTTCGTCCGAGAGATCGATAGCGTCGTAGCACGACACTACGCACTTGACTACGTTGAGGTGGGGGTGCTCGATGACGCTCACTGGTGTTTGGTCGTACAGCTGCTTCATTGTGAGGAGCTTGTCATACCGCGTACAGCTCCGAACCTTCAGCACGTACGACGAGCCGCGGATCTCCTTTGTTGCACTTTCGTTATTTCCGCCGAGGAAAGCTTCAACGGAACGCCGCAGAAGGAACGGGTCAGCTGGTGGCGGTTTACCGTCTACTCCTTGCAGGCGTAGGACTTGGAGTTTCCGGCAGTATTGTTCGGGTCCATGAAAAGAAGGAGGCGTCCCTCTGTATACTCGCCCTCGAGGCGATTGGTACGATTCCATGTGCCATTTTCGGGCCCCCTGGGTACCCTAGGCTGAAGGAGTGGTCCGTGGCCATCTCAGATACACGCGCGCGCGCCGCCAAACGGCACTGGCGGGGTTACTTACACTCGCGACGAAAAAAAATAGATACTGCACGGCACCAGTAGCTGAAATACCGTGCGTCTCCACCGAACTGGAGGAATGTTCTAGACGCGTCGTCCGAATCGGAGCGTCACCAGCCGAATGACGTCACACACAGAAAAAGTGAGATCTCCGGTCGCCGCTGGACGATCGGTCACTCGACGCGGCGTTCCGCCACCGGCGCTCCGCCCGATTTTTGAGCGGGGCTGGTCACGGAAACGGCAGCTATCGCGTTTTTTCGGTCGCGTCACTTGAAAAAGTTTCCGCGTCCTACCAGCCGAATTGGTAGCGTCACCGCCGAATGACGTCACACGCGACAAAAGAAAAACGGACGGAAACGGTCCGGACCAGCTTTTTTCGGCAACTGGCCGGGCACTTGCACTACTGCACTCGCGAGATGGGCTATCAGCCGAAACACCGATAAAGCGAAATCGAAAAAATCGTTCGGAGGTGAAAAACGCACGACCGCTCTCAAACGATGTTCGATCGAAACTGTCAGCATTCGCATGGTAATATTTTCGATGTGTAATATGATGTTTAAACATAGTAACAAGAACCACGCTTTCAGCATCAGCATTACGCTCATCTGCTTTAAAAATCACACCACTTTGATAGCGATTTTCATTCTATTTATTATCAATATTTTACTTGAAAACATTTTAAATTTTTCAGATTTCAAATTCAAAAATCGTAATTTTTTAAAATCTGATAATCTATTTTTTTTTAATTAGGATTTTTGAAATATTTCTAAGATTTCAAATTTTTAGATTCCCAATCTGACTTCGGAGAGTAAAACGAAACGAACCGATTGGGGATTGAAACGAACCGATTTGCAGAAGTAAATCCATCGAACCGTTTTCGAGTTATACAAACACTCACCTATTTTCTTTTTTATAAATAAGAATTGATTTTTAGCTTTTTATAGATTTTGATTGTTAAATCTCTACATGTTTTGATGTATGGATATTCAAATTTTAGATTCTTAGATTCTAATACATCCGTTTTCGGTTTTCGAAGTATTTTCATATTAAGGTGACTTGGGGACGCACTACACACACTATCTTTTGTCTCTTCCTAGCATTATCACCTCGAAATTTTGGAGATAAACCAACACAACAGCTTCATGTGGTTATCGATAAAATTGAGTTAAGACGCAGCAAGAGTAAAAAAATCAATTGTAATTGCAAGATAATTTTTTTTAAGTTTAACAATTGAGGAGATTGAAAATGAAAAAAAAACTACCCACAAAGAAAAATATTCTGATCCACAGTAGGAAATTTGCAAGGAAAAGGAAAACTTCCTTTCATCCTTCTTCTTTTTTCCATTGAAAATCCTTCTGAAACTCCATGAGAAGATCTCCTTTATTTTCATGAGCAAATCCTCCTTAGTTTTCACGGAAAATTCTTCTGAATTATTATGAGCTATTCTTTCTAATCGGACATGGAACATTGTTTTTCCAAAGGTTAACAATCTGAGCTTACAAAATACGAGAAATCTTTTCACTTACAATTGCGTTGCGTTGCGTTGCGTTGTAACGGAGTATTTCGTAGATTGCATACTGATAGTTGTCATGTATATTCTTTACCTTTCTTACCCCAATTGCTTATGGATTTCCATTTGGGATTCAATGGAAATCCAATTGGGGTCCAAAATGATAAAACATGAAAGCTATCATTGCCGGCCACGCCCATCTTCTCCGTTACTAGGAAAGGGAAGGAAATGATGATATGACATCTACTTAACGAGAGGCCAGCGACTCACCGACGCCCTCATAGATGTCAAGGAATTGGATGGTGGGTAGGGTATGTGGTTTAGGAGTATCATTATAAGCAAATGATAGAAAATTTGTGGAAATACGTTGGGGAGTGACTTTGCTAAGAAATTTATGTCACTCCATTATCCTTGCCGATAATTTTCCTCGGATGGTGCGAAGGTATTAGCCTTGCCCTGGCTATTAGCCTAGGTTTAAGCGCCTTTGCTCGCTCTCTGAAACGAAAAAGAGCAAAAAGAAATTAAATTCCCTTCCCCTGATATGATATTTCAAAAGCTTGATAAAAATGATGCAATTTTCTTTTTCAATTATCTGAATTTTTCACCCTAACGACCCCATTCGCACAACACACCCTCTCACGTCAACGTTAACCATTTATTTCACTTAGCACTAGGGAACTGTTTAATCTCCGGATGGGCAAAGCTTTGCAAACCACAATGACACCTTCACACCACTTCTCTCCAACAATAATTAGTTCGTCCACGAAACCAAACTTCAGGACCCGGAAAAATGCAGAAGCGTTCGCGCACTATCACAGACTCGATCTTCATCCCTGCTTCGATGGCTTCCACAAATAAACAACACAGACAAATCATTGCCGACACTGCAATATTATTGTCGAATTATGTATGCGGAAACGTTCAGCTGAAACCAGCCGAAATTCAAATTTCAACACCAGAGAAATCTTTTCACTTACAATTTTTCAGAAACCAATCTCATTAGAAATCGAAGACATCCTTAATAAACTTCCTGTTTTCATCGGAATCCTAAAAATGGTCTGATAATTTCGCAGTTCTATCAGAATTCGAAGAATGAATTTCTTGTTTCTAAGCTTTTTAAATTTATCATGTTTATCTTTTTCTTTCATATTTTCAACTATAAGGCCAAATAGTATGTCCCAGATGGCAGTTGCATAGAGCGTTGCCCCTTTTGAAGATTTAACTAACCTCTACTTGACCCAATTGCATAGCCCTTTAAATATGCAAATTTCCTCAATGTCTTCTTGTTTCAATTCCATTATCGTAAAGTGCCACTTAGCAGGCCATAGGCACCGACTGATTCCCACATCCCTGACTTTTTGGCGCAACAACGCTCACAGTTCGAAAGAAAATCTAAATATTTAAATTTGGACGCGCCATCAAAATTTTACGATCACCTCCCATTTTGTAGCTAAAACACTGTTTTCATCACTCTTTTCGACAACGATGGCCCAACCGCGCCCGGTCACTATCATCAAATATGTATGTGATGATGACCGACCGACGACGCCGACAATAGCGCAAGGGGGTAAGAAAATAGAAATGAAATTGCAGTCTAATATCCCCCCTCCATGCCATCATCCGTTCGCCATTGCCGAGCTTTTCCCAAACAACTTCACCTCCGGCCTCCGGCTCTTGAGGTGGGAATTCCCAGTGCAGCTTCACCCAGCCTACAACCTACCTACTGGTTAATTTTCATGAAGATGTTTATGCTGAGTTGTAGTTCCTTCGCTAGAAGATCCACACCAAGAGAGATGCATAATCATCACTTCGGGCGATCGGCAGCGGTAGCTGCGCAGAATATATGCGGTACATAAAAAAAGAGATATTTTCTCTGAGGTGTGAAAAGACTAACATTCCAGTGAAAAAAAAGAAAAATTGTAAATCTTCATAGTCATATTTGAAAAATAAAAATGTTATGAATAAATCAACACAAATTTTGAATTAAAAATACAACAAATCATCAATTGATCAAGCTTTTTTGCTACTGCCTTTATATCATTAATTGACAATTTTCTGAATAAATTTCCACTTTACAATGAGGTTTCTATATTGTTGCCGATCTTGACTATTGTCTTGTTACGCGCTCACGCGTCCGTTCGCGGACGGATATTCGCCTGAATGGAGGTGGTCTTAGCCAGATGGGAAAACAGTATTTACTCAACGGTGCAACAATTGTACGTACCACACCGCACAGCCTTTTGATATCGCATATTATGATAGGCCACTGCCACCGGCGACGGCGCACTTCCATTTAGCACCGGTGCGATGCAGCAACACTGAATCTCATCACACTCCAATAAAAAAAATGAATAATATCCCAACACAAAAAGTAAACAAACCGCCAATGCAGAAATAAAGGGCGAAAGATGCGTTCGTTAGCCCATTCATTGTGTCGGCACAAAGGATGGAAGGGAACCGACCGAACCTCCCTTGGAGTGTGTTTTGTTAAGATGAAAGATCTGAGAGATCACGATGACGACGATGATGATGCTGCTGATTTGCATCCGCTGGCCGTCAGAAACGCAACGTCATCATTGATTCACACTATGATATTAAACAAGAAAGGTGTGTAAACACTGCGTTTCGAATGGAACTGTTTCGATGGACAATGCTAGTGGATTGTAATGGAGTAAAAAACACAGACAAAACAGCTTAATACTGCGCATTCGCATAGTCCTGTTAATGTATGCACCCAGTCGCGCCCGTGTCATGTGTAACAACCTTGCTTTTATCGTTTGTGTCCTGTTTTTTACAACGTTAAAAGTCCCCGGAAGTTAACTACATTTACTTCCAAATAGAGATTTGTATGCCATTTTGGGCAACATATTAGTACACCGTTGAAAACACACTTCTTCTGAGGCTCTTTCTTTGTTTTGAAAATACGCAATGCTTTGACGAATTTTTGTTTCAATATTTGTCCGCGAAAATCGCTTTGAAAATGAAAGCCGGGTGAGTCCAGTATTGACTATTAAATACTTTAATACTATTAAATATTAAATTAATATTGAATATTATGCTAGTCCTTCAAATTGGGTAGTTTGGTGTAGTTCACTAATTTTACGAAGCTGGACAGAGTTGGATGCCCTAAAAAAATTGTCCCAAATTTGATTGGCTTATTTCAATTCTAGGCCACGGTATTGGCCGGGGGAACAGACGTTGCAAAGCGCAGCCGACTTCCGTAAGACGATTGATTGTGACGTTCCTCGGGAATCCAGAGTGCCCTGGAATCCAGGCGAGAGTCGTGTTCTGGGGCTTATTAGCGAGGACGCTCTGGGTCCAAGGATGCTCAGGCTGCGCACACTGCCGCGCTGGAATAACGCTAGCAGTTGCTAAGTATAAAGATTGACTTTCTTCATGATATCTACGTGGGTGCCTCGCCGGAGAAAATATTACACTAGTCCAATAGGCTGCCCGAAAATGTCAAATTGTACCCAGTGACCCGATCCCCACCACTCCACGACCTCAAATGGGTCCATCCTTGAACAAGGCTTCGTGTTCTCTACATTAAGCATTCAAAAACCTTCTGAGTGCCTCCCTCGTGAAACGAAGACCTATGGAACTGTTGATAGTAGCTGTAGGGAAGTGCCAGCACACAATGGCGTGCATATAACTGCCAGCGCACGATGGCGAAATGGTAAGATTTCTGCCTCGGCACAGTCAGATTTGACTTGGGTAAAATAGGAGTAATCCGGAAGCATTTTTTTGGTTGAAGGTCGGTCAGCTTCCAAGCCGTACAGCAGTCTGCTGTCGGAAATGGTTTACCCGATCTTGCTAGGTTGTTGACCCTGTGGGGCCTGGAGAGGGTATATGTCAGATTTACCCTTGTCTTGTTTTACAGCTTACCTTATCAACTCGAAAGTGGGATACGAATGTTATACCCCGATCAAATGTTACTCCCAGAAATTCCTGTTTAGAAATAATAGTTCGTCCAGCTTAATGCTTAGCCCGAATAGCTACTATCTGCTGCTACAGGCGTGGCCACTTACTAGCTGTCATTGAGAATCCTACCGAGATGATCCAGCCGAGGACGACGCTAACGGCGGACCAGTAGGATGTAGTTAGTTATCGCATTCATTTCATTTATTTAGTCTACATCTAAACAGATAACACTGAATCAACAATTTGATGCCACAATACACGGTTCGAGGCCGCATCTCTCCATCCTCGAATACGCCCCACGCTCGCCAAGTCGTTCTGCACCTGGTCTGCCCATCTTGCTCGCTGCGCTCTACGTCGTCTCGTACCTGCCGGATCGGAAGTGAACACCATCTTTACAGGGTTGCTGTCCGGCATTCTTGCAACATGCCCTACCCATCGTATCCTTCCGGCTTTAGCTACCTTCTGGATACTGGGTTCGCCGTAGAGTTGGGCGAGCTCATGGTTCATTCTTCGCCGCCACACACCGTCTTCTTGCACACCGCCAAAGATGGTTCTAAGCACCCGTCTCTCGAATACTCCGAGTGCTTGCAAGTCCTCCTCGAGCATTGTCCATGTTTCATGTCCGTAGAGGACAACCGGTCGTATTAGCGTCTTGTGCATGACACATTTGGTGCGGTGGCGAATCTTTTTCGACCGCAGTTTCTTCTGGAGCCCGTAGTAGGCCCGACTTCCACAGATGATGCGCCTTCGTAATTCACGACTAACGTTGTTGTCAGCCGTTAGCAAGGATCCGAGGTAGACGAATTCCTCGACCACCTCGAAGGTATCCCCGTCTATCGTAACACTGCTTCCCAGGCGGGCCCTGTCGCGCTCGGTTCCACCCACAAGCATGTACTTTGTCTTTGACGCATTCACCACCAGTCCAACTTTTGTTGCTTCACGTTTCAGGCGGGTGTACAGTTCTGCCACCTTTGCAAATGTTCGGCCAACAATGTCCATGTCATCCGCGAAGCAAATAAATTGACTGGATCTGTTGAAAATCGTACCCCGGCTGTTACACCCGGCTCTCCGCATGACACCTTCTAGCGTAATGTTGAACAACATGCACGAAAGTCCATCACCTTGTCTTAGTCCCCGGCGCGATACGAACGAACTGGAGTGTTCGCCCGAAATCTTCACACAGTTTTGCACACCATCCACCGTTGCTTTGATCAGTCTGGTAAGCTTCCCAGGGATGCTGTTCTCGTCCATAATTTTCCATAGCTCTACGCGGTCTATACTGTCGTATGCCGCCTTGAAATCAACGAATAGATGATGCGTTGGGACCTGGTATTCACGGCATTTTTGAAGGATTTGCCGTACAGTAAAGATCTGGTCCGTTGTCGAGCGGCCGTCAACGAAGCCGGCTTGATAACTTCCCACGAACTCATTCACGAATGGTGACAGACGACGGAAGATGATCTGGGATATCACTTTGTAGGCGGCATTAAGGATGGTGATCGCTTGAAAGTTCTCACACTCCAGTTTGTCGCCTTTCTTGTAGATGGGGCATATAACCCCTTCCTTCCACTCCTCCGGTAGCTGTTCGGTTTCCCAGATTCTGACTATCAGTTTGTGCAGGCAAGTGGCCAGCTTTTCCGGGCCCATCTTGATGAGCTCAGCTCCGATACCATCCTTACCAGCTGCTTTATTGGTCTTTAGCTGTTGAATGGCATCCTTAACTTCCCTCAAGGTGGGGGCTGGTTGGCTTCCATCGTCCGCTGAACTGACGTAGTCATCTCCTCTACTGGAGACCTACTCGTTCCAAAAATAAACTTTCTGTAAAAGGTCCTGTATATGTGTGTGTGTGAAATTCTGGACGCAAAAAAAAATCTCGCTTATTTTTCGAGCATTTATCCTTAGCCGGTTTGCTCGCGACGGTTTACATTCGACGGGAAATCCTGTCTCTCTGTTTCCCAATGAATTGACCAAATCGAACTTTGGGATCAGAAGTTGAGGCTAAAATACTAATTTCAAATACTTATTCAATTTGCTTGCAATAAGTTGCGTTCGGCAAAAAAAAAAAAAAAATTCATATAACCAAATATGAAAAATAAAACCTTTCCATCGATTAGTATTGTACTAGACTTTTTTTATATGTTCCTCAACCCCTCACAACGAACGAGAAAGGCATCATCACCGCCAACATATTTTAATGTTTAGCTTTTGGTTTTATCGTATTCAGACTATTTCAAAGAATATCTTCCTGAGTAACTGATGAAGCTTTTCAAATTATCTTAAAATTATGTGAGGAAAGGCTCAAACTCTCTAAAAAAATAAATAAATAATATTAAAACAATGTTTTTATCTTAGAGAACTTAGCAATGAAGTAAATAAAGCACTGTATAACCGCATCATAGCTATTGTACTAAAAATCCACAAAATTATAGAACAACTAATATGATTTTGTCACAGATTTAACAAAAAGACCAAAAATCTTTGTTTTCGATCAAGATCAATATTTTGTTTTCTACAAAAGATTTAAGCACACTTTGGGCCATCAAAACTTTCGATTCGCAAACTTTTTTTACATTTTAAATTTCTAGAATATTGCTTTATTTTTTTTTTGAATTTATTATTAAAAAGTTTGAATATTCCAATTCACTATTAGCATATTGAAATTATCAACGGATGTTGAAGTGGCCAGAGCAAAAGGTGGATTTGGTTGAACACGTTCAGATGGCAACTGACCCATTTGCTGGAAAAAGTCATGTTACAAGAAATAGGATGTGAGAATAGAATGACGAGGCATCAAAACAGGATGTCTAATGTCGTAGCTTAGGCTTGATTGTTGCAGCCTTCCGCCCACCATGAGCACCACAGAATGGCTTAAGTTGGCGCAAACTTCTGTTGGAGCTAACCGCTCCTTGTTGCTTTATACGATCTAGCTCTTCGCGAAAGTGTTGTTACTGAACGTGGCGAATGTAGACTGTTTGAGCACGATCAAGTTCACGTGGCCGCAGATCGGTTGACCTCAAATGAATAATACGAGCAGTGATGCCAAGTAGCATCATGAAATCGGGATAATATCGTGCCATCAAACTATCGAGAAAGTGATTTTCATAGAAAGTGATGAGAGAGGCGGCCTTTGTCACCCTTTGTTCTCTATCGACGTGCTGTTATTCGGCGTTAGTAAGTGCAGGGAGGTATACAGATTCGCCTTCTTCGTCTATAGTGCTCCAGGCTGGACCATTCCACCACAGAATATTGTGTTGAAATTGTTCGGGTGACGCTCCACACGAAATAAGATCGGCGGGGTTGTGTTCCGAGGCGATGTGGCTCCAATTCACAGCAGGCAAATAAGTGGTGATGTCCGCTACCCGATTAGCAACAAAGGTTTTCCAACGAGAAGCGCCTCCATTGAGCCAAGCAAGAACAACCTTTGAATACACCCAAGCTCGTATCTTGATGAACGGTTGGTGGATGGCGGATGTAGCGTTGCTAATCAACCGTTCGAGGATAACAGCAGCACATAACTCTAAGCGTGGTAGCGTCGAGCGCTTGTTTCCAATTGGCGCTTCCCTCGATTTAGCACAGAGAAGTTGGGAACTGTGATTCCCAGAGTCGTCGATCGCTCGAATATATAGGCAAGCTTCCATGGCCCGCTCGGATGCGTCACTGTAGCCGTGCAGGACAATTCACGACGTTCTGTTAGTGCCTATAACACGCCTCGGAATCTGAAATGAATTGAGAATGGACAGACTTTGGACGAAACCATGCCAGATATGAGTCACCTCACCGGGGGGAATTTCTCGCAGTCCACCTTCAGCTCCCACAAATGTTGCTTCAGTATTTTCGCCTTTATGATAACAGGCGCAAGTAGACCGAGAGGATCGAATAGACTGGCGATGTTAGAGAGGATGATGCGCTTGTGGGCTGAAGGATCTTGGGTGGTTGAGCTAAACAGAAATTCGTCGCTGCACGGCTGCCAGTGAATTCCGAGGACCTTGATGGTGTTTGGCTCGTTGAAGTTGATTGGAATTTTCATTTTACGGTTCATTTCATGAACTCCTTCCAGGGCTGCGACACTATTGGAAGACCATTTCCGTAGATGGAATCCTCCAGCAGAAAAAATAAACGAAAGGTCTGCTCGAAGTTGTTTGGCTTCATCAACTGAATCAGCACCCGTCAGTATGTCATCTACGTAAATCCCCTTGATAGCCCTTTCGACTGCATTCGGGAATTGAGTTTCGTGAGAAAGTAGAAGCTCATGGACACATTTTATTGCCAGGTACGCAGCACTCTTGGTGCCATAAGTTGTTCAAGCAATATTCCTGGATCGGTTCGTTTTTTGACCAGCGCCATAAAATTCGACCACCTGCCACCCAACCAGGAGATGGCAGATTTTAATACAGTTCAGCATAAGAACCTTACAGAAACTGTATAATAATTGGGCATATTCAATTCTGTAAGCTTTTTATACAAATATTGTATTAAAATAATACGGATTAGTATTATATTAATACAATATTTGTATAAAAAGCTTACAGAATTGAATAGGCCCAGATTTTATACAATAATTGTCAGATTTGTTTTTTGGGTGTAATGTTCGATACCGACGACCGCCACGGTACGACCTAGAGTGACTGAAGCAACCTAATGTCGCCAATGCATATGCGCAGCATCTCGAGGCAGATTTGCCGGAAGAGAGTGAGCTCGATGGGGCCCTTCTTTAGGACTGCTGGAATACAGTTAAAGCAACCATTAACGACGCAGCGGAGAACAACGTCAGGTATGTGGGACGAAGTCGACGAAACGATTGATTCGACGAGTAGGCAGACAGGTTCTGGAGGAGAAGGACGCAGCGCGAGCGGTCACGCTGTGGCTCGGTACCCGACCGAACGTGGAATGTTATAGACGGAAACGGAGACAGCACACCCGCCTTTTTCAGAAGAAGAAACGCCGCCTAGAAGAAGCGAATTGCGAGGAGATGGAACAGCTGTGCCAGAAACACGCAAGTTCTATCAGAAGCTCAACGCATCCTGCAAAGGCTTCGTGCCACGAGCCGAAATGTGCAGGGATAAGGATGGGACCATCTTGTCGGACGAATGTGTGGTGATCGAAAGGTGGAAGCAGCACTACGAGGAATATTTAAATGGCGCAGAGGGTACAGGCAGTGAAAGTCAAGGCAGCAGAGAAGATGACTACGTCAGTTCAGCGGACGATGGAAGCCAACCAGACCCCACCTTGAGGGAAGTTAAGGATGGCATCCAACAGCTAAATACCAATAAAGCAGCTGGTGAGGAGGGTATCGAAGCTGAGCTCATCAAGATGAGCCCGGGAAAGCTGTCCACTTGCCTGCACAAACTGATAGTCAGAATCTGGGAAACTAAACAGCTACCAGAGGAGTTAATAACAATGTTAGCCGTGAAATACAAAAGCGCATCATCTGTGAAAATCGGGCCTACTACGGGCCCCAAAAGAAACTGTGGTCAAAAAAGATTCACCACCGTACCAAATGTGTCATATACAAGACGCTGATAAGACAGGTAGTCCTCTACAGACATGAAACATGGACAATGTTCGAGGAGGACCTGCATGCACTCGGAGTATTCGAGAGACGGGTGCTTATGACCATCTTTGGCTATGTGTGTGCTGGCAAAGAATGAACCACGAGCTCGCCCAGCTCTACGGCGAACCCAGTATCCAGAAGGTAGCTAAATCCGGAAGGGTACGATGGGCAGGACATGTTGCAAGAATGCCGGAAAGAAACCCAAAGATGCATAGATGGTGTTTGCTTCCGATCCGGCAGGATTGGAGCGCAGCAGGCGAGGTGGGCTGACCAGGTACGAAACGACTTGGCGAGCGTGAGGCGTATTCGAGGATGGAGAGATGCAACCTCGAACCGTGTATTGTGGCGTCAAATTGTTGATTCAGTATAGAGCTTGCTGACGTTTAATCATCTTTCTCTTTCAAGCACAAATCCTATCCTGCCTACGCGCTTGAAAGAGAAAGATGTTTAAACGTCAGCAACCCTTATTATCTGTTTAGATGTAATCTAAATAAATGCATCATGTGACCAATTTCTTATTTCTACTGTGCTTCAATACACAGTCAAGGATATTAGTCATTAATAGGATTTTATTTTATTGTTTTTCTCTCACAATCAATTACACAAATCAAAAAATTGCACATATTGCGTTTTTCTACATTCACGAGGATTTGTCAACTTGGCTAATTCTTCGAATAATCTGCTTCCATTCCTGGTTTTCTTTCGTAGTGTAATCTGATCTTTTAGTGTACCCATATTAATAACAATCGAAAACAAAGGATCGGGGCGCAAATTGATTTATTTCTCATTATTGTGACGTTTTCAGTAGTAGCACGCATGTAAACAATGAATAACGACAGTGGAAATCGTTCCTTGTGCAATTTTTCTATAATTTTGCAGTATGTTATTAAAAAAGGAACAAATAATTTTCTGAGCATCGTATTTTTCTTACTTCACAAGATTTTCCCACTCGAGAATAATATCGCGACATCGCGACATCTCACACGGATTTACCCTCTTTCATTTTTACTCAATCTGTTGTACTTTTTACAACAATACGAGTCCCAGAAGGTTAATGATTGTTTGAATGCAAATACTTCTCGCTTGAACAAAGAGTGAAGTTTGGTAGTAGTACACTGTGTGTCTACTAAAATATTTATCAGGTTCATCCAAATATCTATCTTCTTCTATTATTGGCATTACATCCGATCCCTCACTGGGACATTGCCACCTCGCAGAGTGTTCATTCAGCACTTCCACAGTTGTTAACCTTCTGTATGTGCTCGAAAAAACTTTTGTTGTCTGTCAAATTGACCCCAAATTGAAATAGCTATAACTTTTTTATTGTTCGGCCGATTTTGGACTTTTGGGGTTGTTTCGATAGATAATTTAATAATCTTTCAGGTTGTAATTAAAGATTGACTATAGGTGGGTACATCGCGGGGAAGGGTTTTCGTGAACAAGGGTACAAAAACAGTTGTTTTTCATGATTATTTCACTTATATTGAAAATCCTACCCATTTTAAACTGCACCTTTTCAAAAAGGTTATGCAGGAAGGCGTGTGCTTTGGCATGAGACACTGATTAGTTTTAGAACTTGGCCGCGAGGTGGTGGTATATTTGAATTCATTATTTTAGACTACTCAAGATATTCCGATATGTAGAATTCTCCCCATTGTAAATATTTTCATCGCACAAATTTAAAATTTGTTAAATTGGCGTCTCTTTTGGGGCAGCAGGGACTATGTCCAAGGGCTTGACGATCCCTCCCCAGGCCACCTGCGAGTTGTGGGGCTTGCCTAGGATGTGGTGGGGTTTGACAGTGGGCCCTGTTAAACCTCTATAAAAAGCTGCATGTATCCGCAATAGACTGGCCCAGATTACTATGGGGAGAAAAAAATGTTGTCGAATTCCACGGGGCACCCCCCAGAATTGTGTCTTTGGGTGAGAAAATCAATCTCTGAAAATTTCAGCTCAATCGCTTGTTGCATAAGCTGGCGCATTTGATTTGAAGTTTGTATGGGGATTTCAGCCAAAATGTATAGGAAAATACACCTCCGACACTCATTCGATCTGGAAATTGGTTCTGATTGCTCGATTGACCTCAGAATTGCAAAAACAGCAGTTGGTATGCTGCAGAACAATTTCACAGAACATTGTATGATGATTAAATGAACTTTTATATAATTTTCGGCTGAATTATTAGGAGCTGATTTGTGTATTTTTAGGTTTTTTGATCGAATCGCATCAGCCGAAACCCATATAAAAGTTCATTTAATCATGTGTATTTCCCTATACATTTTGGCTGAAATCCCCATACAAACTTCAAATCAAATGCGCCAGCTTATGCAACAAGCGATTGAGCTGAAATTTTCAGAGATTGATTTTCTCACCTAAAGACACAATCCTGGGGGGTGCCCCGTGGAATTAGACAGCTTTTTGTTTCCTGGGCCAGTCTAATCCGCAACTAGGCCCCACCAAAGCGACCGTGTGCCGCTCAAAGCGCACAAGCCCAAGTCCTGGTGTTAGGTGGGACGCTAAACAGCCCTGACACGACGGCCCTCCGACGAGACAGGAGGTTTGCGCAGGCCCAATAAGCCGCCTAGAAAACCAATCATTACGAACAATATAAGAGATAATGCGACTCGATATAATCGGCAAAGACCTAGGCGACGAATACAGGATCACGATTGGAAGCTTGGAACATGGAATTGCAAGTCGCTAGGTTTCGCAGGTTGCGACAGGATGATCTACGATGAATTACATCCCCGCAACTTCGACGTCGTGGCGCTGCAGGAGATTTGCTGGACAGGACAGAAAGTGTGGAAAAGCGGGCATCGAGCGGCTACCTTCTACCAAAGCTGTGGCACCACCAATGAGCTGGGAACCGGCTTCATAGTGCTGGGTAAGATGCGCCAACGCGTGATTGGGTGGCAGCCAATCAACGCAAGGATGTGCAAGCTGAGGATTGAAGGCCGTTTCTTCAACTATAGCATCATCAACGTGCACTGCCCACACGAAGGGAGACCCGACGACGAGAAAGAACACACTTAACTCATTTCACCGTATTCGGTAAATTTTACCGAAATCTCAACAGCAGAGCTGTTCGGTAATTTATTTTACAGATTTTTTGTAATTTTTTACATTGCTCAACTGTCAAAATCACCGAAAATCAGTTAAATTATTTACCGAACAGTTCTGCTGTTGAGATTTCGGTAAAATTTTACCGAATTCGGCGATTTATTTTAAGTGTGAAGCGTTCTACGCACAGCTGGAGCAGACATACGATGGATGCCCACTGCGGGACGTTAAAATCGTCATCGGTGACATGAACGCACAGGTAGGAAGGGAGGAAATGTATAGACCGGTCATCGGACCGGATAGTCTGCACACCGTATCGAATGACAACGGCCAACGATGCATAAACTTCGCAGCCTCCCGCGGAATGGTAGTCCGAAGCACCTTCTTTCCCCGCAAAAATATCCACAAGGCCACATGGAGATCACCTAACCAAGAAACGGAAAACCAAATCGACCACGTTCTAATCGACGGTAAATTCTTCTCCGACATCACGAACGTCCGCACTTACCGCAGTGCGAATATTGAATCCGACCACTACCTCGTTGCAGTATGCCTGCGCTCAAAACTCTCGACGGTGTACAACACGCGTCGAAGTCGGACGCCGCGGCTTAACATTGGGCGGCTACAAGACGGTAGACTAGCCCAAGAGTACGCGCAGCAGCTGGAAGTGGCACTTCCAACGGAAGAGCAGCTAGGCGCAGCATCTCTTGAAGATGGCTGGAGAGATATTCGATCCGCCATTGGTAGCACCGCAACCGCTGCACTTGGCACGGTGCCCCGGATCAGAGAAACGACTGGTATGACGGCGAATGTGAGCAGTTAGTGGAAGAGAAGAATGCAGCATGGGCGAGATTGCTGCAACACCGCACGAGGGCGAACGAGGCACGATATAAACAGGCGCGGAACAGACAAAACTCGATTTTCCGGAGGAAAAAGCGCCAGCAGGAAGATCGAGACCGTGAAGAAACGGAGCAACTGTACCGCGCTAATAACACACGAAAGTTCTATGAGAAGTTAAACCGTTCACGTAAGGGCCACGTGCCACAGCCTGATATGTGTAAGGACATAAACGGGAACCTTCTTACGAACGAGCGTGAGGTGATCCAAAGGTGGCGGCAGCACTACGAAGAACACCTGAATGGCGATGTGGCAGACGAAGATGGCGGTATGGTGATGGACCTGGGAGAACGCGCGCAGGACATAATTCTACCGGCTCCGGATCTCCAGGAAATCCAGGAGGAGATTGGCCGGCTGAAGAACAACAAAGCCCTGGGGTTGACAAACTACCAGGAGAGCTATTTAAACACGGTGGTGACGCACTGGCTAGAGCGCTGCACTGGGTCATTACCAAGATTTGGGAGGAGGAAGTTTTGGCGCAGGAGTGGATGGAAGGTGTTGTGTGCCCCATCTACAAACAGGGTGATAAGCTGGATTGTAGCAACTACCGCGCAATCACATTGCTGAACGCCGCCTACAAGGTACTCTCCCAAATTTTATGCCGTCGACTAGCACCAACTGCAAGGGAGTTCGTGGGGCAGTACCAGGCGGGTTTTATGGGCGAACGGTCCACCACGGACCAGGTGTTCGCCATTCGCCAAGTACTGCAGAAATGCCGCGAATACAACGTGCCCACACATCATCTATTCATCGACTTCAAAGCCGCATATGATACAATCGATCGGGACCAGCTATGGCAGCTAATGCACGAACACGGTTTTCCGGATAAACTGACACGGTTGATCAAAGCGACGATGGATCGGGTGATGTGCGTAGTTCGAGTTTCAGGGGCATTCTCGAGTCCCTTCGAAACCCGCAGAGGGTTACGGCAAGGTGATGGTCTTTCGTGTTTGCTATTCAACATCGCTTTGGAAGGAGTAGTACGAAGAGCAGGGATTAACACGAGTGGTACAATTTTCAATAAGTCCGTCCAGCTATTTGGTTTCGCTGACGACATAGATATTATGGCACGTAACTTTGAGAAGATGGAGGAAGCCTACATCAGACTGAAGAGGGAAGCTAAGCGGATCGGACTAGTCATCAACACGTCGAAGACGAAGTACATGATAGGAAGAGGTTCAAGAGAAGACAATGTGAGCCACCCACCGCGAGTTTGCATCGGTGGTGACGAAATCGAGGTGGTAGAAGAATTTGTGTACTTGGGCTCACTGGTGACTGCCGAAAATGACACCAGCAGAGAAATTCAGAGACGCATAGTGGCTGGAAATCGTACGTACTTTGGACTCCGCAAGACGCTCCGATCGAATAGAGTTCACCGCCGTACCAAACTGACAATCTACAAAACGCTAATTAGACCGATAGTCCTCTACGGACACGAGACCTGGACGATGCTCGTGGAGGACCAACGCACACTGGGAGTTTTCGAAAGGAAAGTGCTGCGTACCATCTATGGTGGGGTGCAGATGGCGGACGGTACGTGGAGGAGGCGAATGAACCACGAATTGCATCAGCTGTTGGGAGAACCATCCATCGTTCACACCGCGAAAATCGGACGACTGCGATGGGCCGGGCACGTAGCCAGAATGTCGGACAGTAACCCAGTGAAAATGGTTCTCGACAACGATCCGACGGGCACAAGAAGGCGAGGTGCGCAGCGGGCAAGGTGGATCGATCAGGTGGAAGATGACTTGCGGACCCTCCGTAGACTGCGTGGTTGGCGACGTGTAGCCATGGACCGAGCCGAATGGAGAAGACTCTTATATACCGCACAGGCCACTTCGGCCTTAGTCTGAATAAATAAATAAAATAATAAATTGGCGTCTTGAGCAAAGGTCGTCTAGTGGGAACGGGCTGTCTTGTGGCGGAAATAATAATTGGGAATTTTACAAATATTGCCGCCTATTGGTTGATCTTTGGTTACGCATGTAGACCCAAAGCCCTTAATTCCAGGGTTTTCTTGGATGATCTAAAACATATTCTGTGAACGCATTCTATTATTTGCAGCATCGTTGGAGCAGGTTGATTACAAAGAAAACTTTTGATGGACTCTACCACAACATTCATGTTTGCCAAAAATGCAAACCACCACCACCAACCACAAACCAAAATACATCAGATCTCACATGGAACAATATACTCAAATATAACAGCTCACTAGCGCCGCATCTTGGAAGAAGTGCTCATTATATTGAGCACCGCTCTGTAGTTCTGGACATCCTGAATAATGTTGCCGAATACAACTTGGGTGTAGGTATGAGGGATCTCAAGCTAAAGCAATATTTCAAACATGCAAGAATATTGCAAGTACACTAGCGCCACCTATTTGTAAATTTCCTAATTATTTTTTCCGTCACATGACAGTCCATTCCCACCATACGAACTTTGTTAAAGACGTCATCTTAACAAATTTCAAATTTGTGCGATAAGAATATTTACAAATGAGGAAAATTCCATATAAGGTACACTGGGGGAAGTGGAAAAGGAAAAATCGATAGTGCATGTTTGAATTAGTGTAAAACCAGTTTAAATGATTTAAATGCGTTCAATCAAAATGGACTATCAAAAACAGTCAATTTTGCACTAACTTTGCGGTAATTCATACCATTTTGGTCGCTTGAAATTTATGGAAATAGATTTTTAAATTAGGAGTTGTTTTTCCACTTACCCTAGTGGGATGGGGTAAGTGGAAAACCCATGTTACCTTGACCTTCAATAGTGATGAGTAGTTACATATAACTAAAATCAATACGATAATTGCTCTGAGAATCTTTTGTGGAATAATTTCATTACCTTAATGGAATAGATCCTCAAGGAATTCTCGTAATAGCTAGGGGAGGGCTGGTTTTGCCTTCTCGAACACTTAGTGTACGTAAAGTCTATATGTTCGCCCCAAAGATGAACTTTTTAAAGGAAAAATGGGACTTACAGGGTTATAAACTAATCAACTTGGTTTAACGAATTGAGATGATGTCTGTATGTGCGTATTTGTATGTATGTATGTGCGTAAAGCACGTACAAAATTATCAGCTAATCTTAAGCACTTGTCCTTAACCAATTTGTTCCCAAAAAATTGCATTCAACTGCGAAACTTGTTATGAATAAAAATTAATGTGAATTATACAATATGTTTATATGTAGTGCTATTTTTAACTTTCTTATAATTTTTTTTTCATATGTAAAACATGTGGAAGGCATCAATATCGATAGGTGGATTTATCAGGCATTTTTTCATTTATATGAGTCTAATCACCACTGGAATCACAATGATAACAAAGAAGGAGCATATTAAGATTCACAGTTATCGAAATAAACCCTGGAGGGAGAAATAAATTGCGTAATTAGAACATTATCCACTTCCTCCGCAGTGTTTGATACCTGGGGTAAGTGTAAAATCTTTGAATTATTTGCTTTGTTAGTACAAACCACTACCAATTGAATAGGATTAGATTAATTGTATTAGAATGGTCACCTGTGATATAAATTCACTTGAAAAAAGAACAATTGGTGCAAATAAGAATTGATTTTATGAATGCAAAAATCAACTTTTCGCGAAACCTAAAATTACAGTTCAAGCGTTAACCGTGTTAGTGTATGTATTATACAAATTTCAACATAGTATTAGTGTGAGCATCAAAGTATATTCTTGCATAATGTTATGATGTGGTAAAAACTGTAAAGTATGTACAATTCCAATTTTTCGAGTCGATTTTTACACTTACCCCCTTTTTCCACTTCCCCCAGTGTACCTTATCGGAATTACTTGAGTACAGTGGTGGAAATACTCGCTTCACGAGTAAGAAAAGAGTGTAATTGGGCCTACCAAAAATGCCATACTCGCGCGAACCTACTGCCTGCATTTTTCTGGCGCTTGCTTTGTTCGCGAGTACGGGCAGAGCAAAAACAAAAAGCCGGGAAGTATTTTGTTCGGGAGTAAAAACACGGTCGCGAGTTTTTGTGATTACTTCGAATACAATGGATAGATTTGACTTGACATAAACATAATAACAATAAACAATTGTGTTCTTGCTCGAACATCAGGGAGAAATAAGTTCCGAGGTTGTTTTATGACTTTTAGCAAATTAACCCGAGTGACTCGCGAAGCTTCACGAACATTTTTCGGGGTTCGTTTTTTTGTTTTCTCTGCGAGTAGTAGGTAGGCAAGAAAAAGGCAAAACAAATGTTCGCGAGTCTTTTGCATTACCTACTTCTTGTTTTGTGAGTAAGATTCGCAGATTTCCACTACTGCTTGAGTAGTCTAAAATAATGAATTCACATATACCACCACCTAGCGGCCAAGCTCTAAACTACAATACCTCATGTCAAAGCACACGCCTTCCTGCATAACCTTTTTGAAAAGGTGCAGTTCAAAATGGGTAGGATTTTTACATATAAGTAAAACAAGCATAAAAAAACTGTTTTTGTACCCTTTTTCACGAAAACCCCTCCCCGCGATGTACCCGCCCACCTATAGTCAATCTTTGGTAACGACCTGAAAGATGAATAATTTATCTTTCAAAAAATCCAAAATTGGCCAAACAATAAAAAAGTTATGGTAATTTCAATTTGGGGTCAATTTGACCCCAGAGCACAGACAACGTAAGTTTTTTGGAAAAAGTACACTGTAGCGCATATTTTCAAGATGTTTCAAGCGCATTTGCACCTAGGAGACAGATCTCGGCGAGTTTCACCGAACTACCAAAAATTAGGAGAATCAGTTGAAAACTAAAAAAATGGCAGCCACTCATATTGACCCCAGAGCACAGACAAAAGGTTAACTACGAGGCTTCAAAGCCAAGTTACCATTTTTGTATTCGTATATCATGCTAACAAAATGATACTTTTATGCCCAGGGAAGTGGAGAGAATTTCCAACCCGAACATTTCTTAGAACAGGTCGGGAATCAAACCCAGTCCCTTTCAGCATGATCTTGCTTTGTAACCGCGCATCTTATCGCACGGTTAATGGAGGCCCCACCAACCATCTGTTACATTCTGACATGACTTGAAAATTAGAGTACTGACAGCTAAAATCAGTCGACGTGTGTGCCCTTCTTTCACTTTCACTCTCTATTTCGATTGTGCTTATCAGAGAAAAATGTGAATGCAAGGAAAATGTTTTCAACGAAATTTGAAGGGAAAATGTCATTTCAAAAACAACTATTCCCATTAGTAATTGTAACAACAATTAATTGCAAGAAGTTGGCACACTTTCAAGCTGCTTTTTCCCATTATGCAATGAACTGCTCATTATGAATGTACCTACGCGCTGATTCGCGTCCTTCTACCTGTTCTGAAACCTTCTCACGCGTATGACCTCGCCCTTTCCACCGAACCCGCTAGCGCTTATTTACATCATTATCACGTTCTTTAAATTCTCGCTGCCTGCCGGTCAACAAGCTGCATCTATTCAAATCCGACCACCCGACTAATTAGAATACGAACACTTCCCGCAATTTGTATACGCGCTGCGGCGAGGTTGTTACGCCATATCGCACGCCGCTTCAACCAACCATCCAAAGTCGTCATAAATCGCGATAGCAATTCTTAATAATAAAAAAAACTGCGTCCGTAAGCGGTCCGGCCGAGGTAACAAACGGGTTTAATTTGCAAATTTATGCATAGTTTAATTTGCCTGCTGGTTGTGCGATTTACTGTGGCGGCTGCAACCACACAGAACCTGATTGTTGCTGTCCATATATCGCTGATTCGCTGGTTCGAATGTCTGTGCGGTGTAACCCGCTCTCAAGAACAACAACCGCTCGCGTTGTGCCAGTAGCAAGCATCGGAATGCTGAATTTTCCCACAAATCTGCGTCCCGCGCTACTACCCTCCTTGCTTCCATATTTTCTGATTCCCGCCCGCCTCGTTAATTCACAACTCTACGCCACGCCGCGCCGGCTGATGCATACCGGTACCGGTGTGGTTGTGGTGGCTGCTGCCAGATTTGCATTCAATTCTGAAAACTGAAAGCGTCAAGTCTCACAGAGTGCGCGGTTCACGCAATCGACTTCGCCTTCGCCGTCGCCACCGCCACGCGATCTCGTCGTAAACAGAGTTCATTGAATCCTTCGCGGGCTGCTGCGGTACGAGTCGTCATCGTCGTCGTAACCATCTTTGGCGTGGGGTGTTCGGAGGAGCTTTCACTCTCACTTTCTCGGGGTGTGAAATACGGAAGCACGTTGCATTGCGTCGTGTTGTCGTCGATCATGCCGTTCCATCGGTAATAGAGTTTGGTCGAGTGAGGCAGCCTTGCGCCGGGAGAAATCATCATCTGTTATTGCGCGCAGGAGACGGTGGTGCATTCGGTGCCCGCATAAACATGTCTAATGCACTCGACGGGACGATGGACGGCTGGTAAACGGCTCCGGCAGCTCTAATAGCTCCCCCCGATTGAGCAATAGGTAGTTAACCGAAAACCGGTGTGGGGTCTCCTGCTGCTGCTGCTGCATGGGTCCAATTCCGAACCACTTCGATGGGCGCGATACCAAATATGGAAGCCGCGTGAAGCCAGCATCCACAAACAGGCTCGGTCTCGGGCTCGAGATTCAAGACCCGGAGCTCGTTACGACAAATTAAACCCTATAATGGAGGATGCTTGCTGGGGGCTCCAGATGCAAGGAGAATTAGGTGGTATTACAGTCACGAAGCGCTACAGTGTGCTAGTGCAGAGCTACGTGATGTCATAAACAATGTTGTTATTTCTCGGCGGTTAATTGGCAAGGAGTGCTGCAAAGCGAGACTTCTCAGATCCAAAAGGCTACACGGGCACCTAATGGAAGTGCTCAATTGGTGCTCAGGTCAGGTCCGGAAGTGATTCGAAACAAGAGCCACTTTTCATCTTTTCATCCTACATGCATTGCATGCGCGATGACGGGGTTTTTGCAATGTTATGAAGTAAAAAAATATCTGTTGGCATTAAATAGATGACATTTCAAGATTTTGTACAAACAATAAATCCAGGTTGGTGTCTTTTTCAGTTTGAATTGGACACATTTTAATAAAATTCATCTAGGGGAATGATTCGATACCTTGTCTCATACCTCTTTTGTCCATTCCATAAAAACAAAGCAGTAGAAAAAGTGCTAGGCCATTTGGCCGAACGACCTGTGATGCCGATTAGAAGAACGAATTCTGTGAACGCACCTGCTAGAAAACCATTAGTGTAAGATCTAACAGCCACAGCAAATGAACCATGCGTTCATATCTAATGTAGAGTGTTTTCAAATTTCTCTCGTACTCGCAATTATTACTCTCAATAATGTAGACCGTAGATGTAGATGGATATGTATATATCGTTACAATTAAAAGGTCAGTAGTGACTATTAACTCAGTGTGATCGGTTGCAATTTTTAAGATACGTCGTATTGAATAAAAAAGGTCAAGTTACACAAAATAAATTATCTCGTTTGAAGTAATCGCGTTTCTCGTTATTCGGTCGATTGAAAGTGATCCAGTGCAAATTCATGCCTCAACATTTGGTCCTTCGAACCGGATAACAAAAAACACGCGGTTAAATTGTGGAGCTGTGCCGTGATCATCTAATTGTTCGCTCATCGTCGAACAATAGGACACGAAATATAAGTGCTACAGTGGTTGCTGCTGGAAGGTGTATCGTGTGCTGCTGGGGATCTGTTGCTGTTGCTGTGTTGCTGCTGGGAGGTGCTAGACGCTTAGGAGGTCGCTGCGGAAGGATTTAGAGCGGGAATCGGCACGGAATTCCGCATTTGTGGCCAGAAATCTCTATCGACTTAAGGACAAAGGCTAAGTAGAATAAAAGACGTGTGTCAGTGGTATGGTTCTGAATTGCATGGTCAGACCGCCATGGCAAATTACAATACCATCTAGTGGTTTCACAAATAAATACTGATATTGCTTGCATGCCTCAAATTTGTGTGTGGTGTTTCAATTGTCGTCATTGCTGAATCAAAAATTGAGCCTTGGGTTGATTTTCTCCATTATCGATAAGAATATTTCTCCAGTTGGTGGTGAACGAAATTATTGGGTTGCAAGTCCTGTCTCACCGCGACGGTTATCAATTACATTCGCGCGCAGTCAAAATCAATACACGAATAGGGTGGTACAGTGAGTGATAGTGCATCGAAAATGACGAAGAACGATTTACGGATTCTGGTGAAGCAGGAAAGAACGTTGCGGCATTCGTTGGAAAACTTCAAGCAATTTGTCACCAATTATCAAGAAGACCGTGATCGCAGTTCCCTGGAGATGCGGATGGTGAAGCTAGACGATATCTACGATAAATTCTTGGATGTTAGACTGAAGATCGAAGTAATTACTGACGATCAGGAGGAAGACCACTTCACGGAGACCGTGGAAACAGAAGAAGAACAAAAGCTCTGCGGATATCCTCGATCGAACAACGAGAGCAGGAGAACGCAAAATTAATCCTGGAATTCGAGAACGAATACTACCAAGTGAAGCAGTCGATGTTGGCGTTTTCAATACCAGCTGGAACAAGCAAAGGTTCAGTCGTACCTTCGAATCGTGCTTCGGCTGGCTCCGACATGCAGCTGAGAGTCAAATTGCCCGAGCTCAAATTACCTTCATTTAGCGGAAAGCTGCGAGAGTGGATCACATTCCGAGATTCATTCATCAGCATGATCCATGGCAACGACCATCTACCTCCCATTGATAAGTTCACTTACTTACGCTCTTCGTTAGCTGGTGATGCGCTGAGGGAAATCGCGTCAATTGAATTGGCAGCAGCAAACTATCCCATTGCTTGGAAAACGTTGCATGATACTTATGACAATAAGAAGTTGATTGCTAAATCATACATCGACGCATTGTTTGCTGTGAAGCCCATGGACAAGGAATCCTATGAGCAACTGAATCGTGTGGTAGGCGAGTTCGAAACGAACTTAATGATGTTGGATAAGCTTGGCGAAAATACAGAAGGGATGAGTACCATTCTGCAGCACATGGTGTGCCAACGACTAGATTCAAACACCTTGAGAAACTGGGAAAATCACTACCACTCAACTCAGATTCCAAGGTACAAGGATCTTATCAGTTACCTGAAGGAACAATGTCTGGTTCTGCGAAGCATCAGTTCGAATCGTCCAAGTCAAGGAGAATCTAAAAAGCTGTTTCGATCATCGGTCCTGAGTCACTCGGGAATTCAACAAGTTGCAGTTTGTCCGTTTTGCGGCGAGCAAGCACATTCTGCGTTCAAGTGCAACCGATTTTGCAAGATGAAGATTTCGGAGCGAGCGGAGGAGGCAAAACGGAAATCTCTGTGCCTAAACTGCTTATCACCTGGTCACATAGCAAGATTCTGCACTAAAGGCTCTTGTCACACCTGTGGAAGAAACCATCACACTCTTCTGCATTCTGTACCCCCTTCAGTGTCACAGTCAAGACCAGCGCAACAGTCAAGCTCACAGACAGGTAAGAAAACGCAAGCACCTAATTCGTCACCACCACAAAACTCATCGAAACCCCAAGCTAACAACTCAATATCACCTCAGCAAATGAATGCTTCAAACGAGGCCGCCACTAGCCAAACACGAACAACATTCGCAAGTACTAGCCAACCACATACCACTGACCACTCTTCTACTAGCTACAACACAGTCCTCTCGTCCACTACACATACACTTCCAAACACTGTTATTTTGTCGACGGCCCTGATAAACATAAGTGATGGTCATGGAAACACCACCGTAGCACGCGCTTTGTTAGATTCAGGGTCACAACTGTGTTTCATGTCCCATAGACTGGCTCAAAAATTGAATTTCAAACGCCGTCGAGAATGCCTACCTATCAAAGGCATCGGTCAGGCGGGAACTTGCTCCACGCAGTCCATTACTGCTTGGATTCATTCTCGTGTGTCACACTATACTGTGTTGATGCAGTTTTATGTCCTACCAAAAGTTACAGCGGATTTACCGTTGAGCAAACTCGATATCAGCAAATGGACCTTTCCCAAGGGAATAAACCTCGCCGATCCAGAGTACTACAATCCCAGCACAGTCGATATCATAATTGGAGCGGAGATATTCTTCGATCTGCTAGTAGATGGGCATTTCAAACTAGCAGAGGGTGGTCCAGTCCTACAGAACACCCAACTAGGATGGGTCGTTTCTGGAAAGGTCTCTGAAAGTTCCAGAACTACTTCTTCACTCACAGCTGTCGCATGTACAGAAGAAAGATTGGATGATCTGTTAACACGATTTTGGGAATTGGAATCTTGTCGCACTACTAGCACAATGTCGCTAGAGGAATCGCAATGTGAAAGAATTTACAACGAAACAACCACACGAGATGTTTCAGGAAGGTTTGTGGTAACTCTTCCGAAAAAGCCATTTCTAATTGATCGTCTAGGCGAATCCCGATCAATTGCGCTTCGTCGCTTTACCGCACTAGAGCGACGGTTAGACGCAAATGCAAAGTTGAAGGAGGATTACAGCAGTTTCATACACGAATATTTGGAAATGGGGCACATGAAGGAAATTCTAGTAGATCCTGACGTACCAGAGATTGCACCGTATCCGTACTATTTGCCGCACCACGCCGTAGTTCGACCTGAAAGTACCACCACCAAACTTCGCGTCGTGTTCGACGCTTCTTGCGCAACAATGTCTGGAGTGTCGCTGAACGAAGCTCTTATGGTTGGTCCAGTAGTGCAGGAGGAGCTTTTGTCAATCGTCCTCCGTTTTCGCCTACATAAGTTCGCCATTGTGGCGGATATAGCCAAGATGTACAGGATGGTCAACATCGCTTCAGAGGATCAACAACTTCAACGAATACTATGGAGAGATTGCTCCTCCGAGACGATTAGAACCTTCGAATTAAATACCGTTACTTACGGAACGTCCTCAGCCCCATACCTGGCAACCAAATGCCTCCAGCGTTTGGCAGAAGAAGGAGCACAGCAGTATCCCTTGGCTTCAAGCATTCTGTCCAAAGACTTTTATGTGGATGACATGCTCACGGGAGCCAATAGCGTTGAGGAAGGTATAATGCTGTATCAGGAGCTGAGTCATCTATTAGAAACAGCGAAATTCACTTTAAGGAAATGGAGTTCCAACAGTCCGGAAATATTGGCAGCTATCCCAGAACCGTTGAAGGACGACCGCACATCCTTGGAACTAGAGCCATCAAAAGCAACCATTAAAACCCTGGGACTCTCATGGGAACCTCGATCGGACTATTTTCGGTTCACTGTTCCTCAGTGGAGCGACTCTACTGAGATTAACAAGCGTATCATCCTGTCCGATTTTGCTCGTTTATTTGATCCCCTTGGATTAGTCGGACCAGTAGTTGTCCAAGCTAAGATATTTATCCAAAATCTCTGGAAACAGAAATGTTCTTGGAATGAAACTCTTGGCGAAGATCTCCAGCAATGGTGGCTGGACTTCAGGCACAACTTAGCTGATCTATCAACCCTGAAGGTTCCACGGTGGCTCGCTTTCGATAACAGTATCGTTTCGTTGGAAATCCATGGATTTTGTGACGCATCCGAGAAGGCCTATGGTGCGTGCATTTATCTTCGGTGCACTTCATTCGATGGCCAGGTTACGGTTAACTTAATCACGGCCAAATCTAGAGTGGCACCACTCGATGATGTGCAGCGGAAAAGGAAGAAAATCAGCATACCAAGGTTGGAGCTATCATCCGCAGTTCTCCTGAGCCATGTCTACGAAAAGGTTGTCGGCAGCTTACGGGTCAATGCACAACCGTTCATTTGGACAGACTCGACCATTGTGAAGTGCTGGCTGTCTTCAACTCCTTCCCGTTGGCAGATGTTTGTCGCTAATAGGGTCTCAGAAGTTCAGCATCTTACAAGAACAGGAACATGGAACCACATCTCCGGATCTGAAAACCCCGCAGATGTTATATCCAGGGGAATGACACCAGAAAGGCTAGCAAATCATCACACCTGGTGGCACGGACCAGAATGGTTAAGGAATCCACGCAACTTTTGGCCAAAAGGAACTACAACGGATGCAGAAGAGTTGGATCAATCGTTATTGGAGAAAAAATCTACTATTGCCGTTCCCGTACAACTTCAAGTTCCCAACGATATCTTCAAACTGCGATCAAGCTTTTTGGCACTTGTTCGGATTGCGGCTTTGTGCCGAAGATTCACCTACAACTGTAGCAACCCAGCAAGCAGAAGGAAAGGCTACCTATCGTATCAAGAACGTGAAGAAGCGACGCTGGCACTCGTACGCCTTGCTCAAAGCGACAGCTTCGCCGAAGATAAGGAAGAAATATCATCGAGGGGACAAGTTTCTCCGTCGTCCAGGTTGAAATCTCTTCATCCTGCCCTAGTAAATGGAATACTCGTCGTTGGTGGTCGGCTTGAAAATGCGTCAGTCTCTCCAAGTAGAAAGCATCCTATAATTTTGGATAACCACCATCCGTTGTCATTGTTGATTGTAAAACACTATCATCGAAATCTCTTGCACGCAGGGCCGCAATTGATGATTGCCAGTATTCGTGAGCGGTTCTGGCCTCTTCGCCTGAAAAACTTATGCAGAAAGGTCGTTCATAGCTGCGTAAACTGTTTTCGCGTAAAACCAAAAGTCGAGGAACAACTCATGGGTGATTTACCACTTGAGCGCGTAACTCCGGCTTCACCATTCGTTCGAGTAGGGGTGGACTATTGTGGTCCTTCAAAATTCGCTTTCCTCATCGCAAAGCTGATATACGCATATGTTATGTAGCTATTTTTATATGCTTGGTTACAAAAGCAACACACATCGAGATGGTATCAGACCAAACCACCGAAGGATTTATCGCGGCTCTTCGACGTTTAGTGGCTCATCGGGGGCGGCCAGAAATCATAATGTGTGACAACGCAAGGTATTTCGTCGGTGCGAAGCGTGAACTAGATCAACTGCGGCGGCTCTTCAACTCGCAAGCCTTCACAAGGTCCATACCGCAAGCGGCCGCAAACAAAGGAATCCACTTCAAGTTCATACCGCCGAGGTCGCCCAATTTCGGGGCCTCTGGGAAGCGGCGGTGAAATCGATGAAGTTCCATCTCAAGAGAACTCTTGGGACAAGCATAGTAACGCCAGACGAGTTTTCGACGCTTTTATCGCAAATAGAAGCATGTCTGAACAGCCGTCCACTCACACCAGTGAGCAACGACCCAACGGATCTGGACATACTTACACCAGGTCATTTTCTAATACATCGACCGATGACTGCAGTGCTCGAACCATCACTGAAGGACCTGAAAGAAAGCAGTTTGTCGAGGTGGCAAAGAGTTCAATGCTACTTGCAAATTATCTGGAGAAAATGGTCCACATTGTATTTGTCTGATTTACAAAATCGCACTAAATGGATAGTCGAGAAGAAAAATCTTGCGGTCGACACGATGGTGTTGCTCAAGGACGAAAACCAGCCACCACTCCGGTGGCCACTTGGCCGAATCATCGAAATACATCATGGAAATGATGGAAACGTACGCGTTGTTAAAGTACGGACCCAAGACGGTGTTTACACAAGGGCTGTAAGCAAAATATGCGTCCTGCCCATTCAGGATAACGAGTCGCTCTTGGCAAACAGTCAAGGCGATCAATAGAAGTTCGTTCAGCGGGTGCACTAGGCTGCACCAGCGGAGGTCAATCGACCTCCGCGGACCAGTTAAGTCATTTTTATTTAAACTGTTGATCAAAAAAGCCAAAGGAATGTTTGTACTCCATAGCTGTTCGTGTTCTCCGGCGGTCGCTGACCGCCATCTCTCCGATGTCACCAATGTCTGTACCATCCACGTCCACAATACCTGGCTCGATGTCATCCACGCCCGTAGCTAAACCGATGTCAACCCATTTCGACCCACTCGCCTTGTGACCTGAATCGTCGAATCCCATTACATGTTGCTGAATTATCATGATGTAGAGCGACCAGTATTCAGTGGAGGTTAAGGGACCTCCACGCACAGTTACGTTACCATTCAATTCTAAGTACTTCGAGAAAGCAACACTTCTGCTCATTGATAGGTTCACGACGCGCCAACTCATTCATGCAAGACGGAAGAACTGAAGACATCGCAATTCTGCCGAGCACACCCACGGGCAACCACTTAAGTAATCAACGCTAAACCATTTTATACTGAAGGATGTCACGCGAGGACAGCACCATCAACAACGGTTCCATCAAGAGGTTCACGTGTTACACGTTCAACGCTTCGTCATTGTCGCAAGGTGCGCTCGTGGTGGCTCGAAGCCACCACTCCAGGGAAGTCGTTACATTGCATGTTTTTATTGAGTAAAAAAGCGCCTTTCATATGATTCCAGAGTTTGCTTCACCTCATCAGAGGTGGACGTCATCTCATCCGGGGATGATGATGATGCATCCACGAAGCCGAAGGCCTCATCCGAGGCGGTGTCAATCGAAATCGTTACCCACGCAGAAGGATGGCAAACGTTTCATACAGTCCACCAGATAACAACCATCGAAGATTTGTAGCAGATCCGTATACAGATCGGTCACCCCATCTCATTCGCATGTGGTCAAAACAGTGACATTAGTGCATGATATTCAAAACATCAATTATCTAAATTAGATGAACATAGTACATAATTATAAGTAGTATGAAGAAAGTGTTCGCTGAAGGAAATGTTTTGATTAGTATTTGTATATTCAATATTAGCTATAGATTGAAAATGCGAGTCATTTCAAGGTGGCCGGTAATGATGCCGATTAGAAGAACGAATTCTGTGAACGCACCTGCTAGAAAACCATTAGTGTAAGATCTAACAGCCACAGCAAATGAACCATGCGTTCATATCTAATGTAGAGTGTTTTCAAATTTCTCTCGTACTCGCAATTATTACTCTCAATAATGTAGACCGTAGATGTAGATGGATATGTATATATCGTTACAATTAAAAGGTCAGTAGTGACTATTAACTCAGTGTGATCGGTTGCAATTTTTAAGATACGTCGTATTGAATAAAAAAGGTCAAGTTACACAAAATAAATTATCTCGTTTGAAGTAATCGCGTTTCTCGTTATTCGGTCGATTGAAAGTGATCCAGTGCAAATTCATGCCTCAACAACCTGTTTGGCCGAATATCTAGAATATTTGATCACAGATTACGAGTAGTGACGAGTGAGCAATGAGAAGTAAAAAGTGAGAAGTTCAAAGTGGGAGGAGAAAAGTGAACTGAGACCAGAAAACTTCTGCCTTTTTTCTTTCATCACTATTCCTGCTTTTTTTCTTTCTTCGTTCTTTCTTCTTCCTTCCAATTTTTTCCCTTTTTCCTACTTTCTTCTTCTTTTTTCCTTTTTCGTTATTCCTTCTTCTTCGAATCTTCTTCGTTCTTCCTTTTTCCTCACTCTTCCTTCTTCATTCCTTCCCCCAGCTTCTTTCTTCTTGCATCCTTCTGCCATCTTTCTTCTTTCTTATCCCTTCATCCTTCTTTCTTCATCCTTCTTCCATCTTTCTTCTTTACTCTTCCTGCTTCCATTCCATTCCTTCTTCCAAAATTGAATCATTTGTTTGAGAAACTGCATAAGTCCATTTTACACAATTTCTAGAAAACAACAAAAAACTGTTTTTGAACAAATTGAAACGAACCTTTCGAAATCTTTGATACAGATCAAAAGTTTTTGGCAAAACTCAACACCCTGCGGCACTTTCAGTGCAAAAACTGTAAGCAGTACTCCATAATTGCTTTTCAAAGTGCGTGAACATATAAAGTTTCTCAAACAAACAAACAAAATTTCATACATTCCTGAAAAAACATTTTTTTTTTCGTATTTTTTGCCAGAATACGGATTTTTGGAAGATGATTCAGAATATATAAATAGCTCATTTTGTCCAAAAATGTTACATATGCAGTTTCTCAAACAAACGGTTCAATTACAGCCGATGGGTGCGTCATGCCGTTGGTGGTCGACGGCGACGGCGTGGGTCGGCATTAACTGATTTCATACGTCAAACATTCTCCGGAATTTCATCAGAAGTTCCTCAACAAGTTCGTTAGGAATTTTAGTTCGTCAAAAAAATTCTCTGGAGGAGTTTATCCAGCAGTTTCACCGAAAGTTCCTCAGGAAGTTCTTCCAGCAATTCCTCCGGAAGTTCTTCCAGGAATTCTTCCGGAAAATCTTCCAGGAAATCCTCCAGAAGTTCTTCTAGAAATTCCTCCGGAAGTTCTTCCAGGAAATCCTTCGGAAGTTCCTCCGGAAGCCTTCCAGGAATTCCTCCGGAAGTTCCTCCAGGAATTCATCCGGAAGTTCCTCTAGCCATTCCTTCTGGAGTTCCTCCAGGAATTCCTCCAGAAATTTCACGAATTTCTTCCAGAAGTTCCTCTAGGAATATCTTCCCGAAATTCCTCTAGTAATATCCTCCGGAAGTTTCTCCAGGAATATCCTCCGGAAGTTTTTTTTTTAAAGCTTTATTATCGTGATTTTTTAGATTTACAGATAAGTTCATCACGTTCCTCCGAAAGTTCCTCTGGGAATATCCTCCGGAAGTTCCTCTGGGAATTTCCTTCGGAAGTTCTTCTAGGAATTTCCTCCGGAAGTTCTTCTAGGAATTTCCTCCGGAAGTTCTTCTAGGAATTTCCTCATAAAGTTCCTCTAGGAATTTCCTCCGGAAGTTCTTCTAACAATTCCTCCGAAAGTTTCTTCAGGAATTCCTCCGAAAATTCCTCCAAGAATTCCCCCAGAAGTTCCTCCACGAATTCCTGGGGAAGTTCCTCCAGGAATTACTCGGAAGTTCCTCCAGGAATTCCCCCTGGAAGATCCTCGAGAGATTCCCAGAAAGTTCTTCCAGGAATTGCCAGGAAGTTCTTCCACGAATTCCCCCAAAGTTCCTCTAGGAATTCCCCGGAAGTTCCTCCAAGAACTTTCCGGGAAGTTCCTCCAAGAATTCCTCAGGAAGTTCCCCCAAAACTCCTCCAGAAGTTCCTGCAGGTATTACTCCAGAGGTTCCTCCAGGAATTCCCCCGGAAGTTCCTTCAGGCATTCCCCAGGATGTTCCTCCAGGAATTCCCCCGAAAGTTCCTCCAGGAATTCACCCCGAAGTTTCTCCAGGAATTCCCCCGGAAGTTCCCCCAGGATTTCCCCCAAAAGTTCCTCCAGGAATTCAACCGAAAGTTCTTCCAGGAATTCCTCTAGAAGCTCCTCCAGGAATTCCACGAAAGCCGGAAGTTCCTCTAACAATTCCTCCAAAAGTTTCATCAGGAAGTTCCTCCAAGAATTCCACAGGAAATTCCTCCAAGAATTCCAAGGAATTCCCCCGAAAGTTCCTCCAAAAATTCACCCCAAAGTTTCTCCAGGAATTCCCCCGGAAGTTCCACCAGAATTCCGCCAAAATTTCCTCCAGGAATTCAACCGGAAGTTCTTCCAGGAATTTCTCCAGAAGCCCCTCCAGGAATTGCCCGGAAGTTCTTCCAGGAATTCCTCGGAAGATTGTCAAAGAACTCCCAGGGAAGTCCCTTCAAAAAATTTTCCAGAAGTTCCTCCAGGAATTCCCCCGGAAGCTCCTCCAGGCATTCCCCCGGATGTTCCACCAGGAATTCCCCCAAAATTTTCTCCAGGAATTCAACCATTAGTTCTTCCAGGAATTCCTCCGGAAGTTCCTCCAGACATTCCACGGAAGTTTCACTAGGAATTCCCCGAAAGTTCCTCTAGGAATTTCCCGGAAGTACCTCCAGGAATTCCCCTGAAATTTCCTCCAGGAATTCAACCGGAAGTTCTTCCAGGAGTTCCCCGGAAGCTCTTCCAGGAATTCCCCGGAAATTCTTCCTGGAAGCCTTTGAAAGTTCCTCCAGGAATTCCCCGGAAGTTCCTCCAACTCCGAGAACTCACCGGGAAGTTCCTCTAAGAATTTCTCCGGAAGTTCCCTCAAAAATTCTTCCTGCAGTAATTACTCCGGAGGTTCCTTCAGGAATTCCCCTGGAAGTTCCTCCAATTCTCCCCCGGATTTCTCTTCTTCATTGGCATTACATCCCCCACTGGGACATTGCCACCTCGCAGATTAGTGTTCATTAAGCACTTCCACAGTTACTAACTGCGAGGTTTCTAAACCATGTTACCATTTATACATTCGTATATCATGAGGCTAATACGATGATACTTTTATGCCCAGGGAAGTCGAGACAATTTTCAATCCGAAAATTGTCTTGACCGGCATCGGGAATCGAACCCAGCCACCCTCAGCATGGTCTTGCTTTGTAGTCGCGCATCTTACCGCACGGCTAAGGAGCCCCCCCCCCCGGATGTACCTCCACGACTTCCTCCGAAAGTTCCTCCAGGATTTCCCCGTAAGGTCCACCAGAAATTCCTCGAAAGTTCCTCCGGGAATTCACCCCGAAGTTTCTCCAGGAATTCAACCGGAAGTTCTTCCAGGAATTCCTCGAAAGTTCCTCTAGGAATTCCCAGGAACTTCCTCCACGAACTCCTCTGGAAGTTCCTCCAAGAATTCCTCGGGAAGTTTTTCCAAAAATTCCTCCAGAATGTCTTCCCCGGAAGTTTCTCCAGGCATTCCCCCGGAAGTTCCACCAGGAATTCTCCCAAAAGTTTCTCCAGGAATTCCCCAGAAGTTCCTCCAGGAACTCCCCGGAAGTTATTCCAGGAATTCCCCGAAAGTTCCTCTAGGAATTCCCCGGAAGTTCCTCCAAAAATTCCTCCAGAAGTTCATCCAAGCATTCCCCCGGATGTTCCTCATGGAATTCCCTCGAAAGTTCATCCAGGAATTCCTCCAAGCATTCCTCCGGAAGTTCTTCCAGGAATTTAACCGGAAGTTCTTCCAGGAATTCCTACGGAAGCTCCTCCAGAAATTCCCCTGAAGATCCTTCAGGAATTCCCCGAAAGTTCTTCTAGGAGTTCCCCGAAGTTCCTCTAGGAATTCCCCGGAAGTTCCTCCAAGAACTCCTCCGGAAGTTCCTCCAAGAATTCCTCGGGAAGTTCCTCCAAAAATTCCCCCGGAAGTTCATCCAGGCATTCCCCCGGATGTTCCACTAGGAATTCCACCGAAAGTTCCTCCAGGATTTTCCCGGAAGTTCCTCCAGGAAATCCCCAGAAGTTCCTCCAGGAATTCCCGCAGAAGTTCCACCAGGAATTCCATCAAAAGTTCCTCCAGGAATTCCTCCGGAAGCTCTTCCAGAAATTCCCCTGAAGTTCCTCCAGGAATTCCCAGGGAGTTTCTACAGGAATTCCCCGGAAGTTTCTCCAGAAATTCTCCCGAAAGTTCCTCCAGGAATTTTTCGGCAGTTCTTCCAAGAATTCCTCGAAAGTTCCTTTAGGAATTTCATGGAAGTTCCTCCAAAAATTCCTTCGAAAGTTCCTCCAGCAATTACTCCGGAGGTTCCTCCAGGCATTCCCCCGGATGTTCCTCCAGGAACTCCTCAGGAAGTTCCTCCAGGAATTCCTCCAAGAATTCCTCCGGAAGATCCTCCCAAAAATGCCTCCGGAAGTTCCTCCAAAAAATCCTCCAAGAATTCCTCCGGAGATCCTCAAAAAATTCCTCCGGAAATTCCTCCAAAAATTCCTCCGGAAGTTCCTACAAAAATTCCTCCGGAAGTTCCTCCAGGAATTACTCAGGAAGTTCCTCCAGGCATTCCCCCGGATGTTCCTCCAGGAATTCCCGCGAAAGTTCCTCCAGAAATTCCCGGAAGTTCCTCCAGGAATTCACCCCGAAGTTTCTCCAGGAATTCCCCCGGAAGTTCCACCAGGAATACCCCCAAAAGTTCCTATAGGAATTCAACCGGAAGTTCTTCCAGGAATTCATCCGGAAGTTCCTTCAGGAATTCCTTCGGAAGCTGCGCTAGGAATTCCCTTGAAGTTCCTCCAGGAATTCCTTCGGAAGTTGTTCCAGGAATTCCTTTAAAAATACTTTATGGAAGTCTTCCAGAAGTTCGTTCAGTGATTCCTCCATAAGCACCTCCAGGAATTCCTCAGCAGGCACCTCCAGGAACTCCTCCGGAAGTTCCTTCAGGAAAATTCTCCACGAATTCCTTAGTAAGTTCCTTTAAGAATTCCTCTGGAAGTTCCTCCAGAAAACTCTTTTATTGGGCAAAAGCAAAAACTCTTGCACAGCCTGCCTGCATAAGTCAACGAAACATGGCTGCTAAAAAACCGAGTCAAAGTGATTTTTCACACAAGAGAATTGCTTTTAATAGTTGAAGAAGTGTATAAATCTAGCGTAATGAAGCAGAAATATGTTTGATACACTTTTTTAAAGAAGCAGTGGTTAATATCTCCCTACACATCGACGTATTATCGCTGAAATATTGATCAATTTGCGTGATGAGCCAATGTTACATCCAGGGCCAACGTTACCGCCGGTTATCGATATTTTTAATGAAATTTATAAAAAATCAGAACAAAACACCAAAGATACCAATAAAACCGATAAGACATCTGTCAAAAACAGTTCAATGTCTGCCAAAAGTAATCTAGTTGTGTAAGCAACGTTATTCGGAAATTATTCAACTATCATTTTTTAATTTAATTTTAGTTTAGTTCAGGAAATCAGACGCAGTTTTAGAAAAAAAAAATGAATGAGTTTGCCCGAGTATAATTGTATAGTAAAATCATCTCAATGCTAGCTACAGTTGTGGGTAGGTCGCCATCCAATAATTTCATTCAGAGATGATCTTGCTTCGTATTGCTTGCTACTCGCTATATAACTCATCACTCCTCACCTCTCATTTTGAAGATGCGAATCATCATAACTCTATTTTGATATTTATGTTTGTTCTTCAGTTGTCACATAGGAATCAAAACAAAATCAGCAATACACTAACATTTTGTTCGCGCATAAACATGTGGTCCACTTTTCTAAGCAGATCCTCCCTGTCTTCGGTCGGGATGCGCATACAAGTTGGGAGTGGCACCTGCAATTGTGCGAATGCGAATAAACCGGGCGGAAACAATGCACTTATTGGAAGGTTTCCTACTCCTTTATTCAAGATAAGATTGGAATGCAGTACGCAAAAAATGTCTTCATTTCACTCGATCCTTAGCTGCTCGTCGCTAATCATGCAGCCTGTGGAATGCATGAATACAGAATTCGTTATTAATTGATAACAAACGATGATGTACGAGAGGCATAGATCTCTCTTAATCATATCAAGCCATGAAAACAATTTTATCGCAACGTAAAATAAGTAGGATAATTCTTTTCAATATAGTTATAAACCCTTTTCAAATGTTTTTCTTGATTGATAAAGTACATTAATTTGGTTAGGTAAATTTCAAAACAAATTGAGTTTTTATGCCTTCACTGGTCTAATTTCGGATGAAAAGACACTGGAAAAAAATCGACAAGTTTGGACAAGAAAAAGTTTTTGTTAGAAAAACTTTTTTTCCTTAAAAGTGCCCTGCTTGCGATTTATGGACTGATTTTGCGATAGTCAGTCACACATACAACACTTTTTTCTAGGACTTGACTTGACATTTTTTTTCAGCTATTTCCATTTTAAAAAATCGGTAAAATAAAGTTTGGCCCTTTCCAAAAGATGGTTCAGAATAATTTTGGAGAAACTAAGTATGGCTTTTCGTTACAAAGTCTGCATGTCCAGAAAGTTTCATAAAAATCTGAGAGGGTGCTGCCAACATTTGTTCGAGTTGGCGCGAAATCCTTTTAATTAAAAGTGCAATTAATAGAGCTTAAAAACACATTTCCATTAAAATGATTGAGTTTCTTTATAATTCGCCATAATATGGAATTTTGACAATTTCTATTCAAGTAGATATAACATTCCAGACAACCATCGAAGAAGAAATAAAGTAACTATACCTCTTCCCAATGGACTCAAAATTCCAAAGATATGAAATTCGTTGTGAAAGCTTTTCTCTTAGTCCGTGTTTGATAAATCAATCTTCTACACACTGACCTTAGATGCATCTCGCCTACTGGAAATAGGCTGACCGATGTTGAGTGCGATGTGCTGTACAGATTCAGATTTAACATTCTTTCCTTGAACTAAAAATTCCACTGATAAAAATACAAAACCATAAAATCGGAAGATTTTAAGACAAAAGCCAGTCGGTGGCCGGTGCTTACCGCAAGATGAGTCATAAAAACTAGCTGCCAACTACCGTCTTTTCACCGGACGGACGGAGTCGTCCCACGGGAGCTCCCAGTCAGAAAGTGAGAGAAGTCCCGTCGTGGTTTCACGCCACGGATTTTACGACATACTAATTGGAGGGAGTCAACAGCAACGCTCTGGAAGCGCGCGCGGCAGTGCAACAACAACAACAACAGATGGCGGGTGTTGACTACACGCTGACACTGCAGTAGTGCGGAGTAGTGGCAGCGGGATCCGGGTTTCACAAAGATCAATAAAAAAACGAAGGTGAAACCGTGTCAGAAGGGCAGGTAGATTTCCAACGAGTGAGCAAGCGAATGCGGTCAAGCAATACCACCTTAAGAGTCGCAGCAGCAGCAGCACCACTAGCAGCGAGATGCAGTTGGCGGAGTGTCTAGCACTAAATGTCGCTATTAAATGAAGTTGAAATATGAGCTAATATGCCGATGTGGGTTGGTCGTAATAGAGCATATAGTAGATGGGATTCTGTGGGAAATTGACCCTTTGAGATTCTGATTAATACGAAATAGGTTTATAATACAACTTGGTTTCTATTTATAAGTAATTGTTTTGCAATCGGATAGATGTGAAGATTTTATATAAAACAAACTCAAATAATATTGCTGTTTTTTATAGTCCAAGATTTTTTGTTTTCAAGACTGCTTCAAGAACATTAAACTCACTCGAACTGTTCTAATTTTCATTTCAATAAATTATATATTGGACACTAATCGAAGACCAATTATGTCAGCCTCAATAATTAAAAATAAACAAATAAATAGAAAACGCTTATTGCATACATTCAGACTCACTGGTAATTATATATGATGTTGTGTAACCCCTATGAGACCGGACGAGTTGTCAGCCATTGGGACGCCGACCTCATTATCACCTCATTATCAATCAACACGTATCTCTAACAAAGCTAGATATTTGTTTTCTCCTTTTATTCGTACTCCTACAATTACGATGTTACGAGGCTGTAATCTGAAAGCACAATAATTATTCGAATTGATTTGACAGGTTTCGAAAATGTGATAAATAGTTGGCAAACTTGTGAAATTAAACATATTGATATTTAATAATTTGGAATGATCTTTAATTTGTTTAATCGGATAATTGGAATGGTGCAAGATCTGTCAAATTTATTCAAGAGAAATAAATATAGCCTTAAAGCTCGAAGATGAAAAGAGAAGCGATTGTGGAACCTTTCATTATTTTGGAACATTTTCCAGTAGGAAATTAAAACAACAATATCCTCCATAGATTCAATGCCCTCTATAATCATATCTTTTGATTTAACCAGTCCTACAGAGTCCAATCTATCTAGTAGGTAGTGGCATCACCTGAATGGTTTCATTTCTACTAGACATCCCTGGTTCAAAATTCAAGATCAATATTATTATCACACTTTTGAAATAAAATCAAAGTAAATTATGCGATACAAAAAAAAACATAATTATTGAACAAAATGTGATTATGTAAGTGGTATACTAGTTTTGTTCTATACATTATAAAACTAAAAGTGTGCTAACAAGCTTGATAATATGCGGAGAAGTAGGTCATGTCTGAGAGACAATAGCTCGAACAGAAAAAGTTCAGGAAAAATTAAATATATTTTGTTAAATTAATACTATCATATGTTATTGTTGTCTATTTTGTCCATTCTATTCTATCGTCAAGAAGGTACAGTTTCACAAATCATAAGTCATTATAGGGGAACCGATCTCCATTTCACTGAACATATATTCATCTCATCGCCAAACAAAGAAATAAGGCACCAATTTCGTCGCTTCTTTTTGTCAACATGTGTGTGCTCATTGCTGAAAAAATCACAAAAATAAGAAATAAATCACATACCCATTTATTGCTTTGTTTTTGATGGGATGAACGGAGCCATGAGATGAAATCTAGGAGCAGTTCCCCTAAATGACAGTAAAATTAGCGAAATGAAAATTTGACAATTTGGGTAAAAACAAAGAGAGATTCATCCAAAATGTTTTAAAGAAATTCATCAAAATTCATCCAAATTTCAAAATAAAAACCAAAATCATCCAAATTTCCGAAAAAAAAATCATGCTTTTTTCCTATGAAAATTCATCCATATTTTCAAGGAGTACGGTGGGGGACCGAAATCCGTCCACCTAGTGAAATATCAATAAATTAAAGGGGGATCAAGCTATTTATTTTGCAAATAATTAATCCATCTTGTCCTTATTTTTGACAGTAAGCTTTTTGACCATTGAAATGGAAAGTACGCTTTGGAATTAAAACAACAAAAATTAAAACCAAATTTTTTTGTTAAATATCTTGGCTGTGCATATGCACAGCATATGTTTCGAAATGGACAAATTGATATGAAATTTGCGAAAAAGAATCCACGTGTCTTGGAGGGACTCGAACCCTCAACCTCCTACTCTCTAGATAGGCGTGATAACCCCTACACAACAAGACCACTTAAAGGTCACGTTTGCGGAAAAGCCATCAGAATCCGAGTACCAACCTCCACCGCGGTTAGCTCTCTTTTTTGCAAATTGAATATCTTTTCGGATGCTTGATTTGCCCAATCTCCACATTTGCTTTACTGTTGTATATCCACAGCCAAGCGAGTGCACATTGTTTATTAAACGAGAGGATCGCACTCCATGCCCCCCAGCAACGGACTGGGCGGGACGGTATAGAATGCGAATTCAATCGCACTCTGCTGTGCCAAAGGCTTGCTTGGCTAAAGCATTTGATGAGTTTGATTGCCTTTACGTAAACGGTCGCGTGTACTCAGACGACTAATGACGGTGAAAGACCGACACTTGATTACAATTAATTGCATATTTGCATATTATTCGGCAACTCGGCCGTACGAAAACCATTTTTTATTTTTTTTTTTTTTTTTTTTTTTTAAATATCTTGGCTGTGCATATGCACAGCATATGTTTCGAAATGGACTAATTGATATGAAATTTGCGAAAAAGAATCCACGTGTCTTGGAGGGACTCGAACCCTCAACCTCCTACTCTCTAGATAGGCGTGATAACCCCTACACAACAAGACCACTTAAAGGTCACGTTTGCGGAAAAGCCATCAGAATCCGAGTACCAACCTCCACCGCGGTTAGCTCTCTTTTTTGCAAATTGAATATCTTTTCGGATGCTTGATTTGCCCAATCTCCACACCTTTAAGTGGTCTTGTTGTGTAGGGGTTATCACGCCTATCTAGAGAGTAGGAGGTTGAGGGTTCGAGTCCCTCCAAGACACGTGGATTCTTTTTCGCAAATTTCATATCAATTTGTCCATTTCGAAACATATGCTGTGCATATGCACAGCCAAGATATTTAACAAAAAAATGGTTTTCGTACGGCCGAGTTGCCGAATAATATGCAATTAATTAAAACCAAATTGCTTCCCAGCAAACACGGACTTTCAGGTGCCATTTATTCGTGTATTATGCTCAACACGTACCAAAAGTTACTGTTTTTAAATGCAAATTGCAATGGAAACAAATAGATCAGTGGGATATACATCGAAGGGACTGCTTCTCAGGGTGCGTATTGAACTCTTTACAGTGATAGTTTAGTCAATCGGGGTACTGTAGTTTGAATATTTAATAACTGTACGGATTTTGATCCTTTGATTCGAAATCCGTCCGTGATTCAGGCGGTATTAACGGGTGGCAACTAAAAAAATTGAATGACTTCAATACTTTTCTTTCAAAATAATAATGCTTTCACAGAAATATGACTTTATGTGAATGAATCCCTGAAGAATCCTTATAATTGTCACAAACACACATTCACCCCAACATTGCTCACAACATGCCGTAGAAACATGAAGTACTGCGGCGTATATATTGTAATTTTTTCAAGCGAACAAAGATCATGGGAAAAGTACACGGTCTTACATTTTAAGCGTGAACAAGTTTCGAAAACTGTCATAGCATTATTTGGTCTACTCAGTTCCATTGTATACAAAGGTTATTGTAAGGCCAAAGACACGAAGCAACTCATAAGCTGGATCAGAAGTAGCATTCCGGAACTAGATGTGGTAGAACCGTACAGCGGTCATGTTATACCAGCAAGATTGAGCTGCGCCGCCCGGCGAACCACCATATGTCAATATTCATTAGTCAAAGTTTGAAGACTAAGGACAACTCTTTGTATAACATATATCAGATTGAACTGTACTTCTTTGTATTTTTTTATCCCGAGCCATTCATTTCATTTCAATTTTTTAGTTGCCACCCGACCCGTAAGTTTTGCTCATTATTTTATCAAGTTTTCCATAAGTAAAAGTGAAACACTTAAAAAATAGAGGCCCTTGTGTACCAGTAACAACGAGGAAGGTTTTATTTGCATTCGATTCGAATTTTCTAGAGACATTAACATATGCTAAAGTGCTTAAGTGTACGGATTTGGATGCCCCACGGTACTCATGCGAATTTCCAAAGAAACTCATCCGACTTTTTTGTTGAAAATTTATATTAATTTCCGTGGGACATTTATCCGAATTTTCGTGGAAAATTCATCCAGATTTCTGAGGAAAATTCATTCAAATTTCCGTGGGTAAATAATCAGAAATTCTCTGCACGAAATTCGAGAAAATTCATCTAAATTTTCGAACGAAGTTCATCTAAATTTTCGTGGAAAATGTATTCAAATTTTCAAGAGAAATTCATCCGAATTCCTGAAGAAGATCAATTCGAATTATCGAAGGAAATTCATCCGAATTACCGAAAGAAATTCACCCAAATTTCCGTTAATAGTTCATTCCAATTCACAAGTAAAGTTCATAAAAAATCCATGGGACAATCATCCAAATTTCCGTGGAAAATTCATCACAAAGTCCGTGGGGAATGCATCCAAATTATCGTGGGAAATTCACAAAGAGATTTCCTAATTTTGAATAGGAAATCATCCGAAAAAAATCATGCGTATTCACGAATGAAATTCATAATAATTTTCATGAAAAGGTCAGATCATCCAAATTTCCGTTATTCTCATTCACCACAAATTCCGAAAATGATTCATCAAAATTTTCATGGGAAATACATCCGAATTGCTGAGAGAGAATCATCCTAATTTCTGAGGAAAATTCATCCACATTTTCGTGAAAAATTCATCAGAAATTCATTTTACAAAAGAAATTCATCCAAATTTGCGTTAATTTTCACGTGTGAAAGTCAGAAGAATTTTAATGGGAAAATCTTCCAAATTTCCTCGGAAAATTCATCACAATTCCATGTGAGATTCGTCAAAATTTTCGTGCGAAAATTCATCCGATTTCTGAGAAAAAATTATTTGAATTTCCGAGAAACATTCATTTACATTTACGTGGGAAATTTATAGAAATTTATGTGGGAAATTCATCCAAACCTTCGATACTTTTACCAAATTATTTAAGTGTGCAATTCAATAGAATATATTTAGGAAATTCATCCAAATGTCCGTAGATAACTTATCACAAATTTTTTTAAACTTATTTTATTTGCTAATTATCTAATACATGCATTCATCTCTTAGACTAGGTGTTCCGTGTTTTCTTAAAACTATCATCCTTATTTGCTATGTTACTTTTTAGTTATTATTAATACATTTCAATTGCCTCTGACAGTTAGGATTTTTCCTCTGGTTTAATTGAACCATGTAGGAATTACAATGTTTTCTACTTAAACTAAACTTAACTTAATTTATACTAAGGGTACAAGGAGCTAATCGTTGCAATAGAAGATTGCAACGATTTTTGTCTAAAATTGGAAATTATTTTGTTGGACATTTGTTGCAATGTCTCAATATTAGAAATTCTATGAAGTTCATTGGTACTATACCACGGAAGCAAATTCAGAATCATTTTCAAAATTTTATTTTGAATCCTCTGAAGTGCCTGTCGGAATTGGGAACAATTCCCTTCGAAAGTGGAAACAATTTCGGTCGGAATTGGGAACTATTTTCTTCGGAATGGGAAACAATTTCCATCGGAATTGGGAGCAATATCTGTCCGAATTTGGAACAATACCTGTCGGAATTGGGAAAAGCGCCTGTCGGAATTGGGAACATTGCGATTCGAGCGCAATCTGCTAAATCTGAGTCCGGACGAGCTGGATGCAGTATTGACCCAGGCCTGCGATGTCGAGAAAGGTACAACCACGGTATCTACATAGGCCAATCTACTGGTGGAATGAAATGATCGTCGAACTCCGTCGCAGCTGTTTTCGACGTTTTCGAGCAAAGGAGGTGAGGAGGATGCAGAGAGCCCGCAACGACGTAGAGAGAGAAGAGCGCAGACCAGTGTTTATGGCGGCTAAAGCTGCTCTCAGAAAAGAAATCAGGCTAAGTAAGGCAGCTTCGCATGAAAGAGCTTTGCCACAACGCGAATGCGAACCCATGGGGGATGCATTTGCATACAGGGTCGCTATGGCTAAGGTTAAAGGCCCAGCGACACTGCACATTGGTCCAGGTAGCATACAAAGCGGTAATAAGTTGTTCAAGCCGAACATAGCAGAGATAGAAAAAAACTTTGTTCTACAAAGTTGCTCCTAACGGTGAGGGGCTTTTTGAGGTTTTCATAAAAATTAGGGTGGGCAACATTTGAAAAAAAATAAATATAAAACTTTTTCATTTGCAGAGATACGGCTATACAATGTTTCGCGAAGTTATAGTTCAGCCAGATTCCAAGAATTTTGCTAAAAAAATTATGTCTCTAGCTCTTAAATTGACTGATTTAGAGCAATTTTCCCAAGTTTACTTAGGGTGACCCTCAAAAAAACAGTTTTTTGCTCTAACTTTTTTGTTTCAAATTTCTCAGCAATGTGATGTTCAGAGCACTTTTTGTGCTTTGCAGGGCGCAACTTTTCATAGACTTAGCGTTGCCATATCTCATGCGGATCAAAAGTTATTGAGGTTTTTCTTCGAAAAAAACGTTTTCTTCCAACGGCTGTATCTATGAATGGCGCAAACATTTTTCCAATCTGTTTTCTCGACCTTATTCTACTACTTTCAGGCTTCATTTCAGGGTGTTTAAATCGAGGGGATAATTGAAAATAACCCCATATTATTGCAATGAAAAATTACCGTTTTTTCCATTTTTAAGCACTAATTTGCTATTTTCAAGTGTTTTGCTTCCATGGCTTACTTTGTGATATGGCAAACGCCACACCATTTAGTTATAAAGCCTGAGCAGAAGCTAATATCTTGAAATTACTTTTTGTTATTTCGTATCTTATACATGTCAGTAATTTTCGCTGAAACCGAGCCACTATTTGCACGAGGTCTTTGAAAATGCCCAAATTTATGTTCATTAGAATGCTTTCGGCGAGTTTATTAGGGGCAAGGATGTTATCGATCATTTAGTAATCTGCCTTCGATCATTTAGTAGTTTTTCAATAACTCATTCCAGAGGCTAAATTTCAAAATGTGTTGTATGGTGGAGTTCTAGTGAAAAGGTTTATCTACAACTCTGTCTAACAGTTCGTTGTTTAAATTTCACTAATAACGAAGCCATAGGGCTAGTGGCAGTAACTTAGACTAAATGATTCCATATTTTGTTATCATTTAGTATAAGTATAGCAACTAGCACCGTAACTCCTTTAGCAGTGAAATTCGAACATCGACCTATTAAGGAGAGTTGTAGAAAAACCTTCGTCCACTAAAAGTCCACCATACAAAACATTTTGAAATTTAGCCTCTGGAATGAGTTATTGACAAACTACTAAATGATCGAACGCAGATTACTAAATGATCGATAACATCCTTGATTAGGGATCCGAGTTAAATTTTTCAGAAAGATGGACCCCTCGTTAGTTATGGACGAAATCACTTTTATGGACCCCTCGATTTTTGTCAATTCTCGATTCACCAAAACTGTCATAACTCCAACATTTCTCAACCGATCTTATGGATCAGCATATCGTTGGAAAGAAGAAGAGTGTATCCTCAACTTGCAATAGTAACAATGGGGCAATCCAATATGGCTGCCAGCTAAGGCTGAACTTCTCAAACATGGCAGTGAGCAGCTTTATGAAGTTTTGCACCATATTATGTCAAAAATATGGGAAGACGAGGAAATGCCTGCTAGCTGGTTGGACGGTCTCATTTGCCCTCTCTTTAAGAAAGGGCACAGACTTGATTGCGCCAATTACCGAGGAATAACCCTCCTTAATTCGACTAGTAACAATGGGGCAATCCAATATGGCTGCCCCATTGTTATTATTTCAAATTGAGGATACACTCTTCCTCTTTCCAACGATATGCTGATCCATAAGATCGGTTGAGAAATGTTGGAGTTATGACAGTTTTGGTGAATCGAGAATTGACAAAAATCGAGGGGTCCATAAAAGTGATTTCGTCCATAACTAACGAGGGGTCCATCTTTCTGAAAAATTTAACTCGGATCCCTAATAAACTCGCCGAAAGCATTCTAATGAACATAAATTTGGGCATTTTCAAAGACCTCGTGCAAATAGTGGCTCGGTCTCAGCGAAAATTACTGACATGTATAAGATACGAAATAACAAAAAGTAATACACAAAATATTCAAAGCATAACATATGTTGTTATTACAATATCAAAGGCAAAACATAATTATTTTTTGTTTTGTATTAAAATATCTGATAATGTTATGCCTAAAGTATTTATTTTGGATATTAATTTTTGTTATTATTTTTTGTCATGTTACCTCTTATTCATATCAAGTTCATAAGAACTGCTGTTTTCAAGATATTAGCTTCTGCTCAGGCTCTATAACAAAATGGTGTGGCGTTTGCCATATAACGAAGTAAGCCATGGAAGAAAAACACTTAAAAATAGCAAATTAGTGCTTAAAAATGGAAAAAACGGTAATTTTTCATTGCAATAATATGAGGGTATTTTCCATTATCCCCTCGATTTAAACACCCTGAAATGAAGCCTGAAAGTAGTAGAATAAGGTCGAGAAAACAGATTGAAAAAATGTTTGCGCCATTCATAGATACAGCCGTTAGAAGAAAACGTTTTTTTTGAAGAAAAACCTCAATAACTTTTGATCCGTATGAGATATGGCAACGCTAAGTCCATGAAAAGTTGCGCCCTGCAAAGCACAAAAAGTGCTCTGAACATCACATTGCTGAGAAATTTGAAACAAAAAAGTTAGAGCAAAAAACTGTTTTTTTGAGGGTCACCCTAAGTAAACTTGGGAAAATTGCTCTAAATCAGTCAATTTAAGAGCTAGAGAAATAATTTTTTTAGCAAAATTCTTGGAATCTGGCTGAACTATAACTTCGCGGAACATTGTATAGCCGTATCTCTGCAAATGAAAGAGTTTCATATTTATTTTTTTCAAATGTGGCCCACCCTAATTTTTATGAAAACCTCGAAAAGCCCCTCACCGTTAGGAGCAACTTTGTAGAACACAGTTTTTTTCTATCTCTGCTATGTTCGGCTTGAACAACTTATTACCGCTTTGTATGCTACCTGGACCACTGTGCACTGTTAGAGAGGAGCCCAGAAAACCCCAAAACAATTATCGAAGAACCGTTTTCGTATCACGAATCGGCAGTCCTTCAGAATCAACAGAGGTAGAAGTACGTGCAACGCAGGCGATAGAAATAATTGAAAACTGGATGTGCGGTAAAAAGCTGGCATTGGCCCATTACAAAACAGAAATGATGATTAGCAACCGAATGGCAGTACAGCATAGTAGGGGAAGGTGGGTAGACTTGATCCCCGGGAGACTTGATTATCCCCTGTTTTATCGAGAACTAAAGTAGTTTTGTTCTAGCGTATCATTTGTCTAGGTCATTTGTCTAGGGATTGACAACCTTATTTATTCTGCAGGGCGGTTTGTATGTTTTGACCTTGCTAAAGATTTTTTCATTGGCCACGCAAAATTTGAATAACTTTTCATAACAATGACCAAATGCTTTCGTTTTTTCACAGCCCAAAGCCATAAATGTGCTTAATGATTTGTACTGATGAACATGTCAACATTCCATCCAAGTTTTAGGATATTTGGATTTGAAGTTATTGCCGCAATATGGGGACATTTGATCCCCCATTAGTCACCCATACAAAAATTTGGCGAAAAAATTCAAAAAAATATAAATCTGTTCTTAGGCTTCTATTTTTGTGTAGATTTGACAGATTTGATGAAGGGTTGGCAGGAAAAAATATTTATTGCGTAGATATTATAGAAAGGGGATCAAGTCTCCCCAAATTTTAAAATTGCATGTGCTGTCGAAATCAATAACAAAAATTGTGCATGCATACGTTCAGCAATTCGAAAATTGCGCGTATTTTGAAGGAAAAATATTTAAAAAATCTGAGGGCACCTTTCTAATTTTATCAAAGCAAGTTCTTGGAGAGGGATCAATTTCCCCCGAATATTTTAAAAGTAGATTTTTGACAGCACTCTAAAAAATCGATTGTGTATCAATAACAACAATAATTTAAGGACTGTCATACATAAATAAAGTTAAATACTATATTCCTTAGAGAGTCTGTGTGGAAATCGCGTATGTTTATTAATTTTTGGCTGTGATACATCCGATATCAGAAAAGGGGATCAAGTCTACCCAGTCTCCCCTACGATTACGGTCGGAGAAGTCACCAGCAGCTCAAAGCGAGGGTTAAAGCATCTTGGGGTAATGTTCGTTTTAAGGCAATATTTTGAAACTCTTGACTCAAGGCTTAAGGAAGTTTCCTCAATTAACACTTCAGTGAAATACTAATTATTAGGGCATTAGCAATGTAATCAGAGACCGATCCATCAAAACTTAATAACTTGACTACTAATTTTAGCCACTCTAAAAGATAGGATGTAAATATGTATAAATTAATAGAGTTATTTTGTTTTATTTAACCTGCGTTTGTATTCCTTCGGCCTATTTTCACCACCGACGCCTATAAGAGGAATGGAAATGTCACACCTAGACCCTACATGTCGTACCACTGCTCAAAATTCATGCAAACTTGTACGTATTAATATACAGTTTAGAATAAATCTCACCTCATCATAATTATTGATTTGCATCAGAATTATAACTATTTTGTTGTCGAATGTATCTCTTTCAAACATTATGCAATGGTCATGTTTGTTCATACCTGGAAAGAAGATAAAGAAAAATCCGTAAATACAAATACGAAAAAAAGATATGTCTTACGAAATATTGAAAATAAAAACTTCTATGCAACGAATATTACATTAAGAAAATTATTTTGTGCTTTTAGTGGAATGTTTTCATGGCAAGTAAGTGTCATAAGACGAGTTCGTACTATTCCATTTAATTCCACCACTTGATTGTAGCTTTAGTAACAGATACAAATTTCACCCTCAACAGTAAGGCCGTCTTCAGGGTCTATTTTGTAGACACACTTTTCAAAATCTGGCATTACCCGACTTACTCGCAACAATTTCCTATTGACGGGGAATGCGTTCCCATTGTCTGCTATTGAAAGTTGGTTCGATCGGACATTGCATTTTGGAATTATTCAGGGTTCCTTGGAAAATTAAAATTAAAAATTCAAAAATTAAAAATCCCTTTTATACATTTATGATGCACGAGAAAGACATCATCGCCGCTAGGTAGATTAATTTGGGTATTTGTAGAATACTTGATTTTTTTGTTTTGCAAAGTAAAAAAAATAGCTACATAAACTAGTGACTTTACGTTTTGGGGCCTGGCGTTTTGGGGCCTCTTCCCCTACCATAAAAGTTATGCTATTTTGACTAATCATATCGACAAACCCGACGATTGATCATCGCCCCGGATGCCATTAGCACGCAAGGGAAAGTGCTTCCTTTTCAATCACATGTAAAGCAGTTCTCCAGCAGCACAAATCCGCGACATTAGGTAAAATCAATTCCACTCTCATTTTTGCTGGATAAGTCGGTTGCTTTAATTGAGATCCACCTACTCCCTTTAATTAGGCCGACATCCCGATAGGGAAAACGTTCGCGCGAAACATGGCCGATCCGTACCTAATGCTAACGACGCAATTCCGTCAGCGCAGCTGAGCGCGATCGTCCGGAAGCTATCACGATCGGCAGCAATTTTCTCAGGTGATTGAGCATGTTTTAACCACCGGGAGGATCACTTTGCCGCAATCCAACCAGTCGGTGATTTCCATTCCCCGTAAACTAGCCAACGAGCCGAATTAACAATCGTACACCCACCTACGCACTAAAATAATCAACACTGTGATTTTCATCTCATTTTTCATCGGATCTTCTCCGGTGATTGTTTGATGAGGACGGTTCAGTGAACTTGATGCCCGTGCTTTTGCTTAATAATTTGCATTCTTCGCATCTCTGAGAAAAAATAGAGCTGCTTTTTTGTCTAAACTATATGAGATGAGTCTTAACTAGATTGAAGCAGAAACTGCCTTCAATTACTCTGCTCTGATAAACGTGAAGTTCCAGTTGAACTTCAACAATTTCCCTTGTCATAAGACGAGTTTGTACAATCCCATTGAATTCCACCACTTAATTGTTTCTTGACAGATACGTATTTCGACCTCAACAGTAAGGCCGTCTTCAGTGTCTCGTACTTGACTCGACTTGACTAATTCCACTAAAAAGCTCAAAATAATTTTCTTAACAAATTCAAGAATTTGTCCAGAAGGAATAAGGATGGCATATTTTGGAAATATCATATGATTATATTGATTCGATATTATGCTGATTTACAAAAATGAAACATCATTCATGTACTCGAGCAACATCAATCTCGTGGAGGCCGGTATAGACAGATATAGATATCATATCACAAACAATAGCAAACACAAATCAGGCACACGCCTCCCGACAAAACATCGCCCAACCGCGCCGTAGACCGGCGGAAAAAGTCATTGACTGCGCCGCAGCAGCTTTCTCTAATCGTCCTCTTCGCCAACGCCTTCGAGCAGCTGTTTGCTCGCTGCAACACCGCCAGTCAGTGTGGCACCTCGCCGGATCTCCCCTCCCACCAGCATCAGCGAGGTAGCGGCGTTGTGGTGTAGTGCGCAGTGCAACGGACTTCCACCTCACGTTTTCACGCTTTCGCAATTGATGCTGCTACTGCAGTTTCAATGCAGGCCGCGGACCCATCACGGTTCCGTGGGGCCATAGTATTGTCGAAAGATCTTCTAGTTGGATGGACAATCGATCCAGCTAGAGAGACGAGAACCCCACACACAGAGTGGGGTCGATGCCGAAGGCAGTTGACGTTTAATAACATTATTAAGGGGGATGAGCATTTCCGATTCGAAGAAGCAAACCACAATCCTCCGCAATATGATGGTGGCGATGAAGGTGTGCTCTTGCAGATGGTTCAATTGCATTTGCTCGGATGGCGGAATTGAAGCGGTTCGAACATATGCTGAACAATGAGAAGTTTATACGCAATGTATGTTCGATATAGAGTGGGATGTAAAGCATATTAGTCATCAACAGTGCGCTTGGATAAAACATTCATTTATGTTATTAACATTTTTCATGTTATTTATGTTTTCATCCTTATAGGATACACTTATTGATCAAAATGATATCGTAATTTAAATTAGAAAATAATAAGTGGAGAGCCCCTTCCCTTTAATTTCTTTTGGTCTTTTTTGTTTCAGAGAGCAGGCAAAGGTGCTTAAACCTAGGCTAATTAGGCATGGCAAGGTTAATACCTTCGCATCATCCGAGGAAAATTATCAGCCAGCATAACGGAGTGACATCAATTTCTTAGCAAAGTCACTTCAACGTATTTTTACGAATTTTCCTTAATTTGCTTATAATGATACTCCTAAGCCGCATACCCTACCAACCATCCAACTCCTAGACATCTATGAGAACGTCGGTGCGACGCTGGCATTTCATTAAGTAGATGTCATATCACAATTTCCTTCCCTCCCTTAGTAACGGAGAAGATGGGCATGGCCAGCAATGGAGGCTTCCATGCTTTATCGATTGGACCCCCAATTGGATTGCCAACAAATCCCAAATGGAAATCCATAAGCATAGGAGGAGGCTTCCGATCCTCTTGAAAAGAGGCTTCCGAGCCTCTCGAAAGGAGGCTTCCGAGCCTCTTGAAAGGAGGCTTCCAAGCCTCTTGAAAGGAGGCTTCCGAGCCTCTTGAAAGGAGGCTTCCGAGCCTCTTGAAAGGAGGCTTCCGAGCCTCTTGAAAGGAGGCTGCCGAGCCTCTCGAAAAGAGGCTTCCGAGCCTCTTGAAAGGAGGCTTCCGATGCTCTTGAAAAGAGGCTTCCGAGCCTCTTGAAAAGCGGCTTCCGAACCTCTCGAAAGGAGGCTTCCGAGCCTCTCGAAAGGAGGCTTCCAAGCTTCTCGAAAAGAGGCTTCCAAGCTTCTCGAAGCCTCTTGAAAGCAGGCTTCCGAGCACCTTGAAAGGAGGCTTCCGAGCACCTTGAAAGGAGGCTTCCGAGCCTCTTGAAAGGAGGCTTCCGAGCCTCTTGAAAGGAGGCTTCCGAGCCTCTTGAAAGGAGGCTTCCGAGCCTCTTGAAATGAGGCTTCCGAGCCTCTTGAAAGGAGGCTTGAGGCCTCTTGAAAGGAGGCTTCCAGGCCTCTTGAAAGGAGGCTTCCAGGCCTCTTGAAAGGAGGCTTCCAGGCCTCTTGAAAGGAGGCTCCGAGCCTCTTGAAAGGAGGCTTCCAGGCCTCTTGAAAGGAGGCCTGAGCCTCTTGAAAGGAGGCTTCCAGCCTCTTGAAAGGAGGCTTCCAGGCCTCTTGAAAGGAGGCTTCCAGGCCTCTTGAAAGGAGGCTCTGAGGCCTCTTGAAAGGAGGCTTCCAGGCCTCTTGAAAGGAGGCTTCTGAGCCTCTTGAAAGGAGGCTTCCAAGCCTCTTGAAAGGAGGCTTCCAAGCCTCTTGAAAGGAGGTTTCTGAGCCTCTTCAAAGGAGGCTTCTGAGCCTCTTCAAAAGAAGCTTCCAAGCCACGCGAAAGAAGCCTTCCGAGCCAAGTGAAAGAAGGCTTCTGAGCCTCGTGAAAGGAGGCTTCCAGGCCTCTTGAAAGGAGGCTTCTGAGGCCTCTTGAAAGGAGGCTCTGAGCCTCTTGAAAGGAGGCTTCCGAGCCTCTTGAAAGGAGGCTTCCGAGCCTCTTGAAAGGAGGCTTCCGAGCCTCTTGAAAGGAGGCTTCCGAGCCTCTTGAAAGGAGGCTTCCGAGCCTCTTGAAAGGAGGCTTCCGAGCCTCTTGATAGGAGGCTTCCGAGCCTCTTGAATGGGTGCTTCCTAGCCTCTTGAAAGGAGGCTTCCAAGCCTCTTGAAAGGAGGCTTCCAAGCCTCTTGAAAGGAGGCTTCCAAGCCTCTTGAAAGGAGGGTTCCAAGCCTCTTAAAAGGAGGCTGCCGAGCCTCTTGAAAGGAGGCTTAAGCCTCTAAAAAGAAGACTTCCAGGCCTCTTGAAAGGAGGCTTCCAAGCCTCCATAATGGAAGCTTCCAAGCCTCTAGAAAGGAGGCTTTCAAGCCTCTTGAAAGGAGTCTTCCGAGCCTCTTGAAAAGAAGCTTCCGAACCTCTTGAAAGGAGGCTTCCGAGCCTCTTAAAAGGAGGCTTTCAAGCCTCTAGAAAGGAGGCTTCCAAAGCCTCTTCAAAGGAGGCTTTCAAGCCTCTTCAAAGGAGGCTTCTAAGCCTATTCAAAGGAGGCTTCCGAGCCTTTTGGAAGGAGGCTTCCGAGCCTCTTGGAAGGAGGCTTCCGAACCTCTTGGAAGGAGGCTTCCGAACCTCTTGGAAGGAGGCTTCTGAGGCCCTCTTGAAAGGAGGCTTCTGAGCTCTTGAAAGGAGGCTTCTGAGCCTCTTGAAAGGAGGCTTCTGAGCCTCTTGAAAGGAGGCTTCTGAGCCTCTTGAAAGGAGGCTTCCGAGCCTCTTGAAAGGAGGCTTCCGAGCCTCTTGAAAGGAGGCTTCCGAGCCTCTTGAAAGGAGGCTTCCGAGCCTCTTGAAAGGAGGCTTCCGAGCCTCTTGAAAGGAGGCTTCCGAGCCTCTTGAAAGGAGGCTTCCGAGCCTCTTGAAAGGGTGCTTCCTAGCCTCTTGAAAGGAGGCTTCCAAGCCTCTTGAAAGGAGGCTTCCAAGCCTCTTGAAAGGAGGGTTCCAAGCCTCTTAAAAGGAGGCTGCCGAGCCTCTTGAAAGGAGGCTTAAGCCTCTTGAAAGAAGGCTTCCGAGCCTCTTGAAAGGAGGCTTCCAAGCCTCTTGAAAGGAGGCTTTCAAGCCTCTTGAAAATAGGCTTCCAAGCCTCTTGAAAGGAGGCTTCCAAGCCTCTTGAAAGGAGGCTTCCAAGCCTCTTGAAAGGAGGCTTCCAAGCCTCTTGAAAGGAGGCTTCCAAGCCTCTTGAAAGGAGGCTTCCAAGCCTCTTGAAAGGAGGCTTCCAAGCCTCTTGAAAGGAGGCTTCCAAGCCTCTTGAAAGGAGGCTTCCAAGCCTCTTGAAAGGAGGCTTCCAAGCCTCTTGAAAGGAGGCTTCCAAGCCTCTTGAAAGGAGGCTTCCAAGCCTCTTGAAAGGAGGCTTCCAAGCCTCTTCAAAGGAGGCCTGAGCCTCTTGAAAGGAGGCGCTGAGCCTCTTGAAAGGAGGCTTCTGAGCCTCTTGAAAGGAGGCCTGAGCTTTTGGAAAGGAGGCTTCTGAGCCTCTGGAAAAGATACTTCTGAGCCTTTTGAAAGGAGGCTTCTGAACCTCTTGAAAGGAGGCTTCTGAGCATCTTGAAAGGAGGTTTCTGAGGCAAACTAACCACTTGAAAGGAGGCTTCCGAGCCTCTTGAAAGGAGGCTTCCGAGCCTCTTGAAAGGAGGCATCCGAGCCTCTTGAAAGGAGGCATCCGAGCCTCTTGAAAGGAAGCTGCCGAGCCTCTTGAAAGGAGGCTGCCGAGCCTCTTGAAAGGAGGCTGCCGAGCCTCTTGAAAGGAGGCTGCCGAGCCTCTTGAAAGGAGGTTTCCGAACCTCTTGAGAGGAGGCTTCCGAGCCTCTTGAAAGGAGGCTTCCGAGCCTCTCGAAAGGAGGCCTCTGAGCCTCTCGAAAGGAGGCTTCCGAGCCTCTCGAAAGAAGGCTTCCGAGCCTCTCGAAAGGAGGCTTCCGAGCCTCTCGAAAGGAGGCTTCCGAGCCTCTCGAAAGGAGGCTTCCGAGCCTCTCGAAAGGAGGCTTCCGAGCCTCTCAAAAGGAGGCTTCCGAGCCTCTCGAAAGGAGGCTTCCGAGCCTCTCGAAAGGAGCTTCCGAGCCTCTCGAAAAGAGGCTTCCGAGCCTCTCGAAAGGAGGCTTCCAAGCCTCTTGAAAGGAGGCTTCCGAGCCTCTTGAAAGGAGGCTTCCGAGCCTCTTGAAAGGCTTCCAAAAAGAAGCTAACGAGTTGCTTGGAAGGAGGCTTCCTAGCCATTTACAACGAAGCTACTGAGCTTTTGGGAAAGGTCTTTATACCTCTCAAATGAAGACTTCCGAATCAGGGATGGGAAAATCAAATTTCTTCAGAAAATCCTCCGAAAAGGCCTTTGCATTTTTTTCCAGAAGTTCATACATAAGTTTCTCATACAAAACTTTTGAAAATTCTTGGAAGAAAATCTGGGAAGTTCATTAGAAATCCCCTCAAAAAATTTCTTCGGAAATTCGTTTAGTACAACCATGCAAAAGTCCTTCAGGAATTATTTTCGAAATCAAGCAGAAATTTTTCAGGAAATTTTGTTGGAACAATTCTTCTGGATTTTTTCAAGGAATGGTTTATGGAAATCCAAACAAAATCGAAGAAATTTTAAAAGGTATTCTCGAAGGAAATGCTTAAAGAATTTCCAAAGGATTTTTTTAAAGAAATTTTTAACACAATTTTTAACTAAATTTCTGCAGAGGTTTCCGAAAAAAAATCTATGTCCTCTAATGATGTTTAAGGTTACTACATTAGTATGTGAATCCAGCATTCTTCCCGGTGCTCATTCGAATTCACGCATATTAGCAATTCGCAGAAAATCGTAGGTGGTAGGAGTATTGTTGTATGAGAGTAGCATCACTTTCATCCGTTAGCACAGATATTGATTTGGTACTAATCTCGATCTCTTAGATGGAAGCAATACACTCTCTAATAGTCGAGATCCGTCCTGGCCACCTCCTTGCGGATGCTGAGGAAGGGGAAGGATGGTACGTTGGACACCTACTTAAGATGCAGAGAACTCTACGACCAGGAACGATCATGGAATTGAAACCACGACCTCCTGCTTATGAATCAGAAGCGGGAGCCACCACCGAGCACGTCGTTTCATTCGAATTCCCGCATTTTTCCCAATATATTCTCTCGGTTATTTTATTTCTCGACTTTTTCCCGGTTCGCTGGTCACCTTACTTACTTATGAATCCAGTACACCTGTGGTGGTGTAAAGGGCCGACTTGAAAGATCTCCATCCTGAGCGTTGCCCAGCTATCGCTTTAACCTGTCGCCAGGTTAGATTTCGGTTGACTTCTTTTATTTCTTTAAGGTCACTCCTGATGGAATCCAGGTTTCAAAGTGCTCGCGTTTTCGGGGGCACACCACTCGATACGGAAGCAACAAACAACTGTCATTTTTATTTTTTCACGCAGGCTGCGACGCAGCAAAACTAAATCAACAAAAATGACAGTTGTGCACCGCCTCCGTATCGAGTGGTGTGCCCCCGAAAACGCGAGAACTTTGAAACTTGGATTCCGTCAGGAGTGACCTTAATGAAGCTTCGCTGCCAAGAGCCTCTGGGTCGGCCACTTTCGCCACTTTCGATACCGAATTTCTGTTGCTATCGGCCTCTGGTGACAACGACGATGAAGCTCATTGTTTGAGGTCCAGTTGTTAGGCCACCAGGCCCGAATTATATACCGCAGGCATCTGTTGATAACACGTGTTCTCCACTGATACACACCATGTTTCGCTAACGTATAACAGCACAGATTTCACGATAGAGTTGAAAATTCGTATTTTGGTGCGTTCACTTATCTGCCTGTTTTTCCAGATATTTCTTAAACTCGCAAAGGCAGCCCTTGCTTTCTTGATCCGTGCGCCTATGTCGACCTTGGTACCGCCGTCTGACGCCATTTGGCTACCAAGATATTGGATGCTTTCAACATTCTCCACTGGTTGCCCGGCTACTGTGAAACTGGAAGGAGTCACCGTGTTTACATCCAACCATTTGGTTTTGTTGACGTTGATGACTAAGCCTGCCGAAGAGGAGCGCTCAGCAAGGTCGTTGAGCTTATTCTGCATATCAGAGCGCCGTTGAGCGAGGAGTGCAACGTCATCAGCCACTGGTCATTCTGAAAGTCAAATCCCAGTATATATCTACTTGGATCCTATCTAGTAAAAAATATAGTTCTGATAAATTTACCATTGACTTGTACGTACAGCCAGTTTAAGCTAAGCAATACCAATATATTTATGCAAACTATTTGAGTGGCTATTTGCAGTGCATCGTGTATGAAGAAAGAAATCATTGCTTTATACATCGCACTCCTCAACCCTCACAATTGCTGCATACCTGAATAAAGGCTCACCTCACAACAGCCCAAAAATTCTTCCAAAGCTGAATTATTATTTGTTTGAAGAAACTATGTATCCACCCATCTCCGCGTGACCGAAAGGTTGATTTTGGTTGCGCCGAACGTCGCTTCCCCCCGCGGGCACCGACGACGGCCGCCACCATACCTACCCTGGCTAAGATGCGCAGCAACCGGGCGGCGTAACTCATGCATGAAGAGAGGCGAACCGAAAACGAGAAGGAAAGTGTATTTGAACTTTTCGGGTCTTGAAGTGTTCCCTTGCGCGCAGTTGCACATTCAACCAACCATAGCCAGAGTGTGGGTATAAGAAAGGGAGCGCCAAGAGGGCCGGCCGGCGGAACAGTGGAAAAGCCGTAAAGGGTTCAAGGTGCTTCATGATATTGAATTTCATTGCTCTATCTCTCGGTCGGATGCGCAGCCGGTCGGATGCGGTAAAGAGGGTGTTGTTTTCTTTTCGTTGGACGAGGTTATTGTAGCGCTGCGGATGATATGAGCCCCCCAGTAGAAGTGGCACCGAGGGGGAGGGGGGATGCCGAGTGGGTGCATTCGAGAACCCGATACGCAATTCGATACACGATGATGGGCCTCTTGTTCATTTGCCCTCTCGAAACCTATCAAATGTAAACGTGTTAAGTGCGCGTTTGGGAATTCCGTGAAGAGGAAATCCGAACGCGGCAATCAAAACAGTAGGTTTCTGTGAGCACACACAGCCTTTACATGGGAATATTGCATTGTTTTCCGTTGCTGATGGGTACGGAGAGCGACGACCTAAGTCATAAAGTCGTAAAAAGTTCGTTGTAAATCATCTGCAGATGCAGTTTGTTTCAATGGGGGATTGTACCTGGAAAGCTGTTGAATTTATGGCTGACCTGACATGCGGGCTAGAGAAGGTGTATTTCTTTTTTGTTGACTTTGGCTGTAAATCTTTAATTATGATTCGTGAAAAATTGAGTCTAACGTGGATGTTTGGTCAAACGATTGGGACCCAATCTTGGGAGCGATTCCCCGGTTTAAACGGTACGGGTTGTGATCCATACGCCCAAGTTCTACGAATACTTTTTCATCTTTGGGCGGGTGTGGGTCAAACACCGTCAGAATCTGAGTCGACATCATTTGGAATTGGATGGCTTCTTTGGAGTAATCGTCTTTATCTGTCTGCGCATCGAAAAACAAAATAGGTCATTTTTTCTCACTAAAAAAAGGGTGCTCCGAACTCCGGAGACTTAATTCTTGGAATTAAGATATCTGACACGCTTATAAATGTTCTGAAAAACATAATCTCTAAACTTTCTCTTCTTGTACACTTCCGCTAAGAGAAATGAAATCGATCTGCTTCATTTTGACGGTTTCCCAAGAAGGGCTGACTTACCGACGGCACTCGTCGGTCGGTAAGCGGCGGAGAACCCAAAAGCAATGGGTAATTTTCTAATTTTCACCTTTTCAGATCGTACCCGTAATTGAAAGTGTTTGGTTCGGGATGCAAATGTGGGTGTACCCTGCGGAATGGAACTGGGTGTAAATAAATCGCATTAGATCGTGAGTAACAGCTTATAGCGCGAACGAGAATAGCGAAACATGCACTGGTCCCGGTGATTGATATAATCGGTGGCAAATGGTTGCGCACGATTTAGGTGTAGGGGGAGGGGGGATTGTTTTGTGCTTGGACCCGGGGCAGTCAATATGAAAGCGAAAACTATATTGTACCGCAGGTTGAAATCATATGCGTTCAAAAATAGCGACACAATAGCTTCAAGCAGCCAAACAAACTACTAGCACGTCTTTTTTCTAGCAACTAATATGCAATTTTAAGACTCTTTTTATTCACTTCTACACATGGCTACAGGGGCGTAAGCTTGAGCTTGATGCTTCGTCCGTGATTATAACCTCAGAATTGCGAGTTGTGCCCCAGTTATACACGAATCCAACAGATGGGAAAGTAATACATACAAGTAAAATGTAATATGAGGTGATGAAGAGCTGATAGAAAAAAAAGAGGAAAATGAGACACAAATACGAAAATATAAAGGAGGGTTCATCCTAGAACACAAAGGCCATTTTTAGTTGTAGAGCGAAACAGATAAATAGTTGTAAAAAAACTCACTATTTTTATAAGCGACTGAACAACAAAATAAAAAAAATGAGGCCTACATTTCAGTCTCAGAGAAAGTCTTATTTGAAACTAAGCAAGCTCCAAAGGATTTGAGAAGTGGTCAGAAGACTCAGAAGCAATGAAACATTGAATGACAAGAAATATGATGAAATAATCAAACGCGGACGAGATGCTAAATGGCTAACATGGTGTTTAATTCTTTGAGCTGTTTATGCAGACAGAGAAAATGTGAAACTTCTTAATCAGATACAAAACACAGGTGCAAATGTCGAAACGCAATTATCGATATTATACATATCGTAATCAAGAGTGATTAACTATAAGATTTTAAAATCAAATAGAGCCATTATTATGATTTTTAGTAATTTCGGGAACATGGGATCAAAGAAGGAAAAATGGTTATAGCTTTTGCGATTTCGAAACATCAGGAATTTATGACTCCATGATTGGGAGTTTGAGATTTTAAATTTTATAATTAAAAGATCTTTGAGATTTAAAAAAATCTGAAGAACTTCAATGAATTAAACTATCGGTATTTAGAATTTTAGGATTCTAAAGATCTATTTTTATGAAGGAGTAAATGGATTTGATTCAGACATTTTCAAGGTTTTTGAATTTCCAAATATTTACAATTTCAAATTTTTGAGCCCTAAAATTTTTATTGTTTACAATTTTAAGATTATTTTTTTTATTTTTGTGCGATAAACTCTCCCTAAATCGATATTTAAGGAGACCATCGATTAGAAGGGGGTGGAGATTTTTAAATACGAGGGCAATCAGAAATCACATAGAGTAAGGGAAAGTTTCCTGAATTTCAAACCTTTTTCAATTTCATAATTTCCTAATAGGGTTTATCCTCCTGGACTTCATCTCAGAGCTCCGATATTCATCCCACGAAAAACAAAGCACTGAAAAGGTATTTGATTTGTTTATGTATTTTTCAGTAATGAGCACGCATTGAATTTTGAAAATTATCATAATTTTCTTTTTGTACAAAAGACCGTCAATTAAAAAAAAAATCCCCTAAAATTTTGATTTAAATTATTAAATGTTCCATTTTCCTAATTGTGACTAATTCAGACAGATTTTCAATTTGCAACTATTGAGTTTCGGCACGTTGAATAATGCATTTTCATTTGAACTTCTAGATGTTACATACACAATACTCTGAGTTCATAAGCATTCGTTTTTTAGTTTGTTTTTTTTTCAGCTTAAAGAATCTTTTAATTTTTTAATCGCGAACAATTGTTTCGGACTTTCCAGAGTTTGAATTTTAAAATTTTGGAGTTTGAAAATATCAAACATATAGATCTTTATGTTATGTTTTATAATCAAAAATTGCAATATTTTCAAAACTTTAAAAAATACATTTTTTTAAATCCTTTCATGTTTTAAATTTTGAATTGTATAATTTTTAAATTCCTCGAATCACCCATAATTCAAAAAGATTATTTTTACATTTTTCGATTAATAAATTATTAAATCATCGCACTACCAAATTACACAATTATATAATTTCGTCGTTTTAAAAACTAAGCAAATGTTTAAATTTTCAAATTTGTATATTTTAATTTCCTTTTTTTAATTTTTATGTCCTTGAAATTAAGTTATTCATAGTAGATAAGAGAATTAATTTAAACTTTCAGTGGAACGTATTCACTTGTCATAAGACGAGTTTGTACTATTCCATTCGAGTCAAGTACGAGACACTGGAGACGGCCTTACTGTTGAGGTCAAAATACGTATCTGTCAAAGGTACAATACAGTGAACGATTTCCTACTAGATATTGATGGGTGGTCCGAGTAAGGGAGGAATCGATATAGGGAACACATTTACATTTGGCGGAATGCCGTTTAGCCTAACCGTTCAAATTGGTTTCCGTATTAAGTGAAGTGAGAAGTGAGATGCTCGAAGTGAATAGTAAACAGCGAGAACTGAGGAGTGAAAAATGGGACGTTCGAATTGAGTACAGAGTAGTGAGAAGTAAGTTCTGAGAATCGGAAGTAAATATTAAGTAGTGGAAAGTGAGAAGAAAGTGGTGAGAAGTGAGATGTGATAGTTGCGAAGTTAGATATGATAATTAAGAAGGAAGAAGCAAAACGTTGAGTAATGAGAAGTGGAGAGTGCAGAGTAAACAGCGAGAACTGAGGAGTGAAAAATGGGACGTTCGAATTGAGTACAGAGTAGTGAGAAATACTGAGAAGTAAGTTCTGAGAATCGGAAGTAAATATTAAGTAGTGGAAAGTGAGAAGAAAGTGGTGAGAAGTGAGATGTGATAGTTGCGAAGTTAGATATGATAATTAAGAAGGAAGAAGCAAAACGTTGAGTAATGAGAAGTGGAGAGATATGAGATAGAAAGAAGAAGGAAGAAAAAAGAAAGAAGGAAAGATAAAAAATCTCGTTTTTCATTTCTCGTTCCTCGGACTTCACTTCTCACTTCTTACAACTCGCTTCTCAAAACTCACTTCTCATTTCTCACTTCTCATTACTTAATTCTTACTTCTCTCTTCGCTTTTTACCTCCCATTTCCCATTTCTCACTTCTCACTTTTAGCTATCAGTTACTCACTTCTCACTTTGCACATCTTATTTCTCACTTCGCACTCCTCACTTCTAATTTTTTTTCTTCCCACTTCTCATTTATAACTTTTTATATCTCACCTCTGACTTCTCATTTCTCACCTATCACTTTTTCCTTCTTACTTTTCTCTACTCACTTCAAACTTCTAACTTTTCATTTCTAATTTTTCCCTACTTACTTTTTACTTTTCACTACTCACTTCGTTTCACGATAAGATGAATATATGTTCAGTGAGATGAAAAACGGAACAGTTCCTCTATTTATTCATATTTCTTGACATTAAAAACAAATTTTGCAAACAAATTTTGACGTTTATTTTTTTCTAATCTTTAACATCGATTTTTTTATTTTCAAACTTGATTAGGGGCAATGACGGCTATGGCAGGTTTTGTTCTATTAGTGGTAGGGGGACTGACTAGGCTAAAATTTGGCCAAAGCATTCTTTGCATATTAAAGAATATTGTGGCCAAATTTCATAAAATTTGGTCGACAAAAACCCCCTGCCAATAATAGAACAAAACCTGCCAAAGCCGTCTTTCCCCCTATGTTATTTTAATCGTCTAAGACGAGTTATTATTTCGATATCATTGCAGATACGTATTTCGACCACAACTGTGTGGTCGTCTTCAGTGTCGCGTACTTGACTCGACTTCGATTTTCAAATTGCCAAATTTTTAGCTTTTAAAACTTTTAAATTCTTTAAATTTTGAATTTGCAAATTCTCAAAAATCAGTCATATTTCAAACCTATTTTGACAATTTTCAAACTATTATAACTGTCAAACTGAAAGCTAATCAAGGACCGTTTATGAATAAAGAAACGCTGTAGGAAGAGGTAGGGGTCAGACCGAGCGTTACGATTCCTGCTAAAAACGAAACCATCCATACAAAAACTGTTACGTTGCGTTGGAAGAGGGGTCTAATATTGTTCAAATGTGCGCTACAAAACACCAAAATTTTTAATTTTTTTATTTTTATTTTTAATTTTTCGGCTTTTGAATTATAAAGTTTTTAAATCTTAAAATATTTTCAGTCTTAATATTTTGAAACCTTATTTTTTTCAAATCTGAAGATTTTTGAATTTTTATTTTATTTTAATATTTTTTTTTAAATTTTCAAACATGAATATGAACATTAGAAAATCCGGAAAAAATGAATTTAATGAATTTTTAAACTTTCGTTTTCAACATTTTTTTTAAATATTGTTTTTTTGTTTTCAAACCAAATGTTCATCTTTTTAAAAAAAAATTGAATTCAGGGGGTTCTTTTTAATATTTTGAATTCTAATTGTGACTAATTCAAATTGAAATTTCTTCAACAAACCTTAAAATTCCTGAACTTTGAATAATGTTTTTTATTTATTTAACCGATTCAATACGGATGGGTCATATATGACCCAAGACGAAAATCAGCTGTCAAAAATCAGTTTTAAGAGATAGAGCCTTGCTTTCTTCAGCAAAAATGTTCAAAATTAATTGTTCCATCCAGGAAAAATGTTGCTCAGGTCAGGTTATGGACTGAAGGATGATCTAGAGCATCCAAACTATCCTTGAGTTATAATTTTGATGTTCTAAGGAATCAACACCCTATTTTAACATATTCTGATTAAATAATTGAAATGTAAATGCTTCATGATACGATCTACGATACTCCAAACAGTTCTTGAATTCAGATCTTAATATTCAAATCGGTCAACAAAAAGATCTACGATGTCCCCACATTTTTTTATAAGTTGGAACAGCTCCACGGTACGTCATTACACCATTACAGACACACCACATAGTTCGATCGACCTCTACGATACTCCAAATTATCCTTGAGAACAGATCTTTATATTCAAATCGATCAACATGAAGATCTTCGATGTCTCCACTAGTTTTATGAGGTAGAATAGCTCCAGGGTTCCTCATTACACCATTACAGACACACTAGATAATTCGTTCAACATCTACGACACTCCAAACTCTCCTTGAGCGATCTCCGAAATCGATCAACATGAAGATCTATGAGGTCTCCACTATTTCTATGAGTTGAAATAGCTTCACGGGACTTTGTTACACTATTATAGACACATTACAGAATTCGTTGAACATTTATAACACTCCAAACTGTCCATGAGTACAGATCTTAATATTCAAATCGATAACCATGAAGATCTACGACATCCCATCTATTTTATGAGTTGGAATAGCTCCACGGGACTTCGTTACATCATCCCGGGCAGAAGCTATGAACAGAATAACAAAACATGATATGGACTTGATTGATATAAGTAGCGGTTCTCAACCTGGGGTACATGTACCCCTGGGGGTACCTTTGTTTGTTTCTGGGGGTACCTGACACAAAAATGCGTAATGGCGGATGTTGTATTGTGTTTCTGTGACTACCAGATAGAATGGAATATTTTTTCTACTGAGGACATTTGTTGTCCTGAATAAAGAGCACTACGGGTTGGGTCCCGGTGAGATTCTCCAAAGCCGAAGTTCAAAATCTATTGCGCCCAATCTGAAAAAGTCCATCAATTGAGGGGGTTATGAGCAGAGGTATTCGACATTTTGGTCGAATTTAAGTTGACTATAGCAAAAAATGCTTTGATTTTAGAGCTTTGCGGCAATATGTTGATATAGTTTGTACGTTATTCGTAAAAAAATGTGAAAATTCACTGAAAATTGTAATTTTTTGAACTTATATACGATTTGTGTGGAACGGAAAAATATTGAAAAACTCTACACCCATTTTTCTCAAAACTAAGTTTTTGTCACTTACACCCCTTTGCGTTTGACCCCCTCAATTGATGTATTGGAAATTTATTTTCAAACATAATAGCAAGAGCTAGTTCTGCTCATTAAAGTTTGGGCAGATTCTGTAACATGCATGCACCACGTCCTTATGGGTAAAAGGGAAATACCCATGGGACTTCTTGTGACAAACCGGGTGTCAAATTTTGGCATATTATTATTTGGCCATATTGATAACAGTTTTCAAAAAGTCCATTGTAGCCCTAGAGTTCAAATAGGTTGCACACTTATTTCGTAAGGGCTTAGGGGAGTGAGTCTACAATTGTCAAACGCTCTGGAGTGCGAAGCGCCATCATTGTTTAACCATTGGCAATCATTATTTTACTGCTCCATTGTCAGAATTATTCGGTTTGTGAATGAAAAAACATATGCAATCTAAATCAGACAAAAAAGTTGAGATTAGCAAAATTTTTGACTAAATTCAAATTAACATAATTTTGTTCAAAATAATCTTATTTTGATAAAGCCGGAACCATCGGACGCTGACATTTTTCTAGTCTGAATATGGGAAGAACAAACTTAGTGGCTTTACCAGAGGGTGATTACATAAACATGTTCGAGAAAAGATTTTCGATCTGCAGCCAGCAAGTAGCCAGGAAATTAGTTCAAGTAATGACAAGCAAAATAATGTATTTTACCTCGAAAGCCCCGAAACATTTCTGGTATCCGTGAGCGGGTTCAGGACATACAATTTCTGTCAAAGTTCTGTCAAAAACTTCCATCATATGTTTGAGAGCACGAGATAAAATTTATCAGAAACTGACTTTTAGTTATATCCTTTTCATTCCAAGAATTTCGATAAGAATTGCAAATTTTCATCAGGATCCCATACTTTTAAAATATTTTCATGGACAAATAAAAAGATCATAATATAAATATGCTCTCAGAATTTCTTTTCCTTCCTCGATGGCATTGAGTATTTAAACGGGAATGTGTCTCGTTACGCGTTACTTGTTGTTACAAGAGGGAGGATGAGATTCGAAATCCCAGTTTACGTAATTTGTACACAAAGCCTTATTAGTGTTTCTAAAATTATAAATAACGAAGTCAAAAAATATAAAATTATTTTTTTTGAAAATTCATGGGTTTGATAGAGGTAAAGCAAATAACAAATATCCATTTTACACGCCCCCAGGTTTTTTTGTAAAGAAAATAGGGGGTACCTCAAGCACTGCACAGGTCTGAAGGGGTACCAGAGAAGGAAAAGGTTGAGAACCGCTGAACATCAAAAATGGTTTGGAGTACCGTAGCTATTCTGGGAATGTAGATTTTTTTTATATATTAACTTAATCATGTCCCATGGGGTTCCTACAACTAACACACAAGCTCAGGAACCTATAAATCACACTGTTGGTCTTGTAGGCCTCCAAGATCTGAACTCAAGAATTGTTTGGAGTGCCGTAGATATTCTGGGAATGTTGTATTTTGTATATACTGCTGTAATGATGTTCCATGGGGCTTCTCCAACTAAGACACAAGCTCGGGAACTTATGAATTACGCTGTTGATCTTGTAGACCTCCAAGATCCGAACTCAAGAATAGTTTGGAGTACCGTTGATGTTCTGGTATCACTGCGATTTGATAAAAATAGTTTAATTATGTCTCAAGTAGCATTGTCAACATCATATTAGGATTGAGGCCCCGTAAAATGATTTGCTGTTTATGTAGATCAACAAGATCTGGAAGGTTTGGAAGCCCTAGAAGAACTCAAAAAAAAATATTTTCCACCATATTTCTACTGTTTCATGGTTTGCATACGTTTTTGAAGCAGAATGTCCAAAATTTATGTTGAAATGCAACGAAAAAAAAAATCCGTGTTGAATCGGAAACTTCTGGATTTTACATTCTTTATATTTTGATTTCACGAACCAATAGTTTTTTTTTTAGAAGTTTAATTTCTAAAAGTTCAAGTAAGTTTTTTCTTGTATTTTTTTTTTTAGATTTGATATTTTCTTGTTTTCAGAAAAAAATTTAAATTTTTTGGGTGCTTTTGGGTGAAGCATGAAATTAAACAAAAATTCTCGAGAAAAAGTTTAAAAACTCCTTTATCTTTGAACAATAAAAATGTGAGACCTTCAAATTTTCAATTTTAAAAATTTTAAGATTCTTATTTTATAAATTAGGCGAATCTGCCCGCTTTCGCTCGGCTTTTATTTTTGATTTGTCAATCATTTAATTGATTGCAGCGTCGCACTATATATCGATTTTAGTTCGAGCTAGATGGCTTTATTCCGAACTCATGAAACCGTTGCATTTTGACAATTTTCCATCTTTCCCGTCAAATTAATCAACTCTTACTATGTACAAACAAAGCTGATCCCACGACGATACGATGAATGAAGACATCTTACAAATAGGTCCATCCGTTCGTTAGTTGTATTACCTTAAAGGAAATGTTTTTGCCTTTCTCGTATACTAAGTATACGGTAAAGGCTATATGATCGCTCCAAAAACAAACTTTTTATAGAAGGCCCGGAGACCCATAGTGCAGGGCTGGTAGCGACGGATGGCGCTCAAAAAAGTGACTTTAGTGACCAGAGCCGACGAAAAAAGTGACCAAATAGTGACTTTTAGTTTCAGTTGCTAGTTCGATGAGACGAAATCAAGCGTTTTTGGGTTGAAGGTGAATCTTTTTTTTTTTCGTAATTTGTGGTGGAAACATCTTACACTCACCACTCTTTTCTCTTAGAACGAACTCAGAACCTCATGATAAATTTCTTTCAAAAAGCTCAAATAGCGGGAAGCACTGGTTCTGATGCATTTCAACTTGTTCTACACAGCAGTGAGGCCCGCAACACAAGATGAGCGAGAGCAAAGCGAAAATCATCACTTCTCTGTGGGGCTGCCTATCCGAATCTGTTTTTTCGCACTTGTATACAAGTTTGATAAATTTGTTATCTATTTCTACAAACTCTGATTGCCCTCTCTTTTAAACGCACGAAAATTTTACTCAATATCAGTCAAAAGCAGGACTACTCAAAACTATGAGTAGTCTTGCGAGCAAATCAAATATTTTTCGCCACTGGAAGTGAGCGAAACATTGCTATCACTCATAAGACCTGTTTTTCTTCCCCAAAAAATGATTTCTCGGCGAAAATCTGCGTGAATGAGCATGATGCATGAGCATGGGCTCTTCTCGTGTCGTAAGAATGAGTGAAAATTACGACCACTGGTTTAGCCGAATACCTACTTAAGAAAGTTGCAAAGAACTCTACGATTTGTCATAGGTGTCACGGAAGTTTTTGGAATCTTTAGTGCGAAAGAAACAACAGTACGGATTGTTTGGTAGAAAACGAAACAAAAAAAATGAAGATTCATGTACAACGAGCCTGGGATTGAACGCTCGACCTCCTGCCTATAATGCAGGACCATGATCTCTGAACTTTTAAATATTTTTTCCCTAAAATACGCAGATTTTCCGATTTGCTGTGCGTATTTATGAACGATTTTTGCTATGGAATTCGACAGCGCATACAATTTTAAAAAATGGTGAGACTAGATCTCTTTTCTATGATATCTACTCTAAAAATATTTTTTTAGAGCAAACCCTTCATTACATCTGTCAAATCTACAAAAAATAGCCGCTTGAGAACAATTTATATTTTCTTGAATTTTTTCGCCAATTTTTGTATGGATGACTGATTTATAGCTTTATGCTGTGAAAAAATGATAGCATTTGGTCATTATTGGGAGAAGTTGTTCGCTGTGAAAAAATGATAGCATTTGGTCATTATTGGAAGAAGTTGTTAAAATTTTGAATGGGCACTAAAACATTTTTAGGTGGCACAAAACACAGTAAATAATAGAGTAAAAAAGGTTGTCATTAAAAAAAAATAACTCGCCACATAACGATCATTTGTCTAGAAGATCTGTTATAAAAATACGCTATAACAATACTACTTCAGTTCTCGGTAAAACAGGGGAGAATCAAGTCTCCCAAGGAATCAAGCCTCCACGCCTTCCCCCACTGTATAAAGTTTGAGTTTAAAAAAAATCGGAATCGGGAGGTCTCCTGCTTGCATGACTGTATACCAATTTATAAATTGTGACGTAAAACATCTTCAATAACTGGTGAAATGCCAATGAGAGCAGCAAGTTAAATAGCTGGCGAAGTTTCAGAGCGATCATTTTTCCAAGATCCGTAATTTCATTTCCACCATGAACAAAGCATCATCCGACGGATACATCTAGCTTTAAAAAAAAATAGTGGATAGTTTCAAAATAGTTGAAAATAGTGACTTTTTGCGAGAAAAAGTGACTTTAGTGACTTGAGGTCGAAAAAAGAGACTTTTTAGTGACTTGCTCGAAAAAAGTGACCAAGTCACTAAAAAGTGACCCGCTACCAGGCCTGATAGTGTTATAAACCAATCGACTCAGTTCGACAAATTGAGGTGATGTATGTGTGTGTGTGTGTGTGTGTGTGTGTGTGTGTGTGTGTGTGTGTGTGTGTGTGTGTGTGTGTGTGTGTGTGTGTGTGTGTGTGTGTGTGTGTGTGTGTGTGTGTGTGTGTGTGTGTGTGTGTGTGTGTGTGTGTGTGTGTGTATGTGTGTGTGTGTGTGTGCAAAACTACTAAAAAAATGTCACTCATTTTTTGGGCACTTATCCTCAACCGATTTGCTCGAAACAAGTTGCATTCGAGACAGAATCCTGTCCCATTGTTTTCTATTTGAAATTGGCCAGATCAGACTATGGAATCGAGAGTTATGGCCAAAATACAAATTCATACGAAAAAATCACGTAAAAAATGTTACTCATTTTTCGGGCACTTATCCTCAACCGATTTGCTCGCAACAAGTTGCATTCGACGCAGAATCCTGTTTCATTGTTTTATATTTGAAATTGGCCAGATCGAACTATGGGATCGAAAGTTATGGCTAAAATACAAAATCATACGAAAAAATCGCGTAAAAAATGTCACTCACTTTTCGGGCACTTATCCTCAACCGATTTGCTCACAACAAGTTGCATTCGACGTAGAATCCTGTCCCGTTGTTTCCTATTGAAAATTGGCCATATCGGACTATGGGATCGAAAATTATACCATTTTTATGGAAAAATCGCTAAAAAAAATGTCACTCATTTTTCAGGCAGTTTTCCTCAACCGATTTGCTCGCATTAAATTGCATTTGACACAGAACGTCTCATATTTTCTTATTGAAAACTAGCAGACCCGACGAACTTCGTTTCGCCTAAAATTGATTTATTCTCTAATTATCGTGTTATGAAGAAATTAGTGTTTCATTTGTATGGGAGCCCCCCTTTCCGAAGCGGGGAGGGGTCTCAAACCATCTTAAGAACCTTTCCCGGCCCGAAAAACCTCTGCATACAAATTTTCACGCCGATCGGTTCAGTAGTTTCCGAGTCTATAAGGTACAGACAGCCAGAAATTCATTTTTATGTATATAGAAGAAGAAGAAGAAGATTGGCCAGATCGGACTATGGGCTTAGATGTTATGGTCCAATTACTATTTATTGTGAAAAAGAGTTCAAAAAAGTCTAGCTCACTTTTTTAGCACTTAGACTTCATCTATTCCCCCCCCCCCCCCCAAGCAACACAAGTTCAACAAATCTGGTTGCAGTAACCATATAGTGACTGAATCCGGTCATCCCAAGCAGCACAACTTGTTTCACTACTGAACATTTCACTGTGTTGCAACTATTCGGAAAGAAACAATCTTTGCATATGCGCCATCAAATATAACTCTCTTGCAATCTAAAAAGCGCAAGAGGTGGAGCCTACAGAAACATCCTTCGATTGCAGTAAAATTGCAATAATGTTGCAACATACTACAGCGGAAAAAATAAATAAAAATGGATTCGATTTATGGATCTTGCGATTGATAGTCCTTCACTCTACCGCAGCACCATTCAACACTTCGAAGGGACTGCATGTTGACTCACCATAAAAAACATACGATTATGAAGTTTTGTACTAGGGTTTTCTGTTACTTGATTGCACCATCACCGGAAAAAAAATTGTGAGTTGTCAAAACGTTGAACGATGATAAATAAAACATGAAGACACACTCAACTTTTCTTAACAAACTTAACAACTTAATTTAAACAAACAAATAAATTTTGAAAGACGCATTGGAGTTACATGGTAAAAAATATTCAACTTGATGATTTTGTTTCGTGTTTGCAACATAAAGTGCAGTATTCTTTGATTGTTTGTTTCCAAATGTCAAACACGTACTGCATTGCAATATTAATGAAACATTGATCACAACTCGAATGTTTTTGACATGTTGATGCAACTTTTTCGTGCTTTGATGTTTTACCAATGCCTTTAATGAAACTGAATAGAAACAAGCTGCTTTTTGTTAGATGTTGCGTGTGCTACTTGGGATATATAAGTTACTGTAATTGATGTGCAATATGTGTGCTTCTCAGGTCGCTCGCAACAGATTGCATTCGACGCAGAATCTTGTCCCATTGTTTCCTATAGAAACTTGGCCGGATCCTACAATTGTGTCAAAAGTTATGGCGAACATACTAATTTTAAAACTACAAAATAAAATGCCATTTTTTGCTCTTATGCTCATCCGATTTGTTTGCAACAAATTGCGTTTGGCGAGAATTTTTTTATGCATATAAACAAATATGAAAAATAAGACCAATCCACATATCGGTGTTATTTGAGATTTTTCCAAACCTTTTGAACGAACGAGAAAGGCACCATCACCGCTAGGTGGATTAATCTGGGTTTTTTTTAATATATATAGAAATTGCTTATTAGTTGTCTTATAAGATTATTAAGCTATGATTTTTTCCTTTAATTTTTTTTTTTTTTTTAATTTTCCATTTGATTATTTATTGTTTTTCCATTTTACAAACAATAAAAATAAAAAATAAATCACATTATAAAATTTTCAAATTTTTGAACTTTTTTGCATTTTAAATATTTTGATTTTAATTTCGTTTTGGTTTTAAATATATAAATGTCAGACTTTATTATTTCTAAAACTCCAATTTCTTTATTTTTTGATTTTCTAATATTTCTGAGTTTTAAAATTACCGTGATGAACTTACTTTTAAGATAAAAAATCACGTTAATAAAGAATTAAAAAAAAAAGGTTTAAAATTTTAATTCTTATTTTTTTATAATTACTAAAATTTTAATCTTGGAATTATTAAATAAAATATGAACTTAATAAAATATTCAATTTTTGATTGGCTTATACAATTTTGAAACTAAAAAAAATAGTTTTTAAATAATCAATTTGTATTTCTAATTCATAAGTTTCAACATTTTATAACTTCTAAGTTTTAACGTTTTTTTTAATTGTAGAAATTATTAATTCTTAAAATGTTCAATGTTTCAACTTGTTTTTTTTTTATTTTGTAGATTTTCAACTTTTGGATCTGTGAATCTAACAAAGTTTTAATTTCAAAATTCGACGGAGCCTAGGTACGATTCTAGTCAGCGCTGTCGGAATTTTCAAAAACGAAAAAAATCTGGTCAAGCCTTCCTTCGTATGGGAAGTAAAGCTGTAGATCCCGACTCATGTGTTCATGGGTACTATTCGCTGGGTCCATGTGTTATTTAATTATTTTCGAAAATAAAATAAAATTCGGATAATTTTGAGGATTTTTAAAACAATTTTTAACAAATCCGAGAAGTTTTTTTTGATTTTTTTCATTTTAATATTTATTTTTTATTATCTCCCCCCCCCTTGACCTTTCGGAGACCAGTATGACAAAAAGTTAATTAAATATTTGTAACGCCCTTATATGCTTTAAAATTGTTTCATCATTTAATTATCTCCTTTTTACAATTAAATAAATTTTTGAAATTTCAAAAATTTTAAAATTAAATGATTTCAAATCTGTGAATTTATAAAAATTTAAATCCTCTTATATTAACACTAACGTACCTGACCCCCAATTATACGTAAAACCAAATTTTCAAATTGATGGTTCGCAGCAGTCTTGCATCGGAATTTGGTTCTATTTTCTGCAATCGATCACAAAATTCCGATGCAATTTCAGGGACACTGGAAATCGTTTTGGAAATGGACATGGTTCCGGAGATATTAATGGGACTACTGGGGTAACTTCCCGGTCCGGAAGAAGTCTTTTGACGTGTCAAACTTGATGATTATGCAAAACAATTCGATCATATTCTGGGACACCCTGGAATGCTGGTTTCCAGGGCGAAGTGGCCACTTTTTGATCATTACTGAAACCTGGCTTGCGACGTATCAAACTTCATGATTTTGCAAAACAAGCGCATAGAAATGTGTCCTGAGGGTATTTGGTCATTCTGGTCACATTCCGGGACACCCTGGAATGCTGGTTCCCTGGGGAAAGTGGCCAAATTTTGATCAATATTGAAACCTGGCTTGCGGCGTATCAAACTTCATGATTTTGCAAAACAAGTCCATAGGAATGTGTTCTGAGGGTATTTGGACCATCTGGTCACATTCCGGGACAACCTGGAATGCTAGTTCCCTGGGGGAAGTGGCCACTTTCTGATCAATTCCGAAACCTGGCTTGCGACATATCAAACTTCATGATTTTGCAAAACAAGCTCAGCGAAATGTGTTCTGAGGGTATTTGGTCCGCCTGGTCACATTCCGGAACACCATGGAATGCTGGTTCCGTGGGGAAAGTGGCCAAATTTTGATCAATAGAGAAACCTGGCTTGCGGCGTATCAAACTTCATGATTTTGCAAAACAAGCTCAGCGGAATGTGTTCTGAGGGTATTTGGTCAACCAGCATATTTGGAACCAGCATTCCAGAGCTTTTCGGAATGTGACCAGATGGACGGAATGTGACTCAGAACACATTTATTTGGACTTGTTTTGCAAAATCATGAAGTTTGATACGTCGCAAGCCAGGTTTCAGTAATGATCAAAAAGAGGCCACTTCGCCCTGGAAACCAGCATTCCAGGGTGTCCCAGAATATGACCAGATGAACCAAATACCCTCAGAACACATTTCTATGAACTTGTTTTGCAAAATCATGAAGTTTTCCGGACCGGGAGGTTACCCCAGTACTTCCATCTATATCACCGGAACCATGCCCATTTTCAAAACGATGACCAATGTCCCTAAAACTTTAGGAATTTTGTGATCGATTGCAGAAAACAGAACCAAATTCCGATGCAAGACTGCTGAGAACCATTATTTTGAAAATTTAGTTTTCCGTGAAATTGGGGGTCAGGTACGTAAGTGTTAAACCTTCAAATTTATTAAATTTTCAAATTAAAAAAAAAATCAAATTTTTTATAAATTTTGAATTTTTATAGGGGGAATGACGGCTTTGGCAGGTTTTGTTCTATTATTGGCAGGGGGGTTTTTTATGACTGACTAGGCTCAAATTTGGCCTAAACGTTCTTTGCATATCAAAGAATATTGTGGCCAAATTTCATAAAATTTGGTCGACAAAAACCCCCCTGCCAATAATAGAACAAAACCTGCCAAAGCCGTCTTTCCCCCTATTTTCAATTCTCAAATTGTAGACAATTTCACTGCCTATTTTTAGTTATTTCACTAGCTTTATGTACCCGGCCTTGCACGGAATTGCCAGTTTGGTTTGCAGTTTTCTTTTAAAATTGGAAAATGATAAAACCAATTGATCAACAGGGTAATTGTGTTTACTTATTCATACTTTATCATTTGATTAAAAGAAGGCTTTTGGAAACATTGACTAATTTTGAAGAAATGATCGTGGGTTTGAAAAGCCTTATTCCGGGCAAACGACTTTTTCTAAGGAAGAAAAAACATCCATCAACGCCATATTCCGGGCAAACGCATATTTTAAAAGAAGGGATCACACCCACCATTGCCTCATTCCGGGCGAATGCCTACTTTTGAAGAAGCAATCACATCCACCATTCAGAAGGAAACACATTAATCATTGCTTTTCACTGGGCATACCATTATTCCGATGAAGGGAAACAATTATCATTGTTTTATACCCAGCAAATGCTTGCTTTCTATGCAAGATTTTTCTGATGCTGTTCTTAATTATCCCAAATGTCCTTCATGTTGAATGACCTTAGGCCAAATAGTGTTATGTTAATGGCCTGCTCCATTCAGGGAAATGTCATATTCTGGGATATGTGTATCGGTAAGAATCATTTTTGGGAAATATCATTTTCGTTAAAGTCATTTTCAGGGAAATGTTTTTACCGGGAAAATCTTATTGTCGAGGATTTGCTATTTTTAGGGTATTCGGGCAATTTATTTTCGGAGCATTGTACCATGTCAAAGAACCTCGGATGTACTAAATAAGAGGGATTTAAAATTAAGTCGTTTTCTAAGCAATACTCAACCCCAATAACCCCCCCTCCCATTCCAAAAATCCCTTCCAGCCTCTGTATAATAGTTTCTGTTGGGTAGAGATTACGTGTTTAAGTGTTTGGTTTGAATTGATCCATGCGATAAAAAGGTATACTAAACTGTTCGTTTAATAAATATACAATCCCTCTCATTCAGCTATGACACTTCTACCCAGTCTGATATAGTCTTCCTTAGACAGATAATATGGGTTCCAAATTTGGTGGACATCGATAAATGGGTTCAGAAGTCATGCTGCATTGATCGATAACTAAACAATACCCCTCTTCCACACCCTCCCCCTTTTAAAATGACTTACTCATATTCACTAACTCACTCACTCTTCCTTAAGACAGACAATATTTGATACAAATTTGGTTCAAATCGGTCATGAGGCTCAAGATTTACATTGAATTGATCGATTGCTAAACAATACCCCTCCCCCCATACTATTTCTCTCTCTCTCTCTCTCTTTTGTAAAGAGCACTCTTCCTTAGGACAGACAATATTTGATTGGTTCAAATCGGTCATGAGGCTCAAGATCAAGATTTACATTGAATTGATCGATTGCTAAACAATACCCCTCCCCCATACTATCTCTCTCTCTCTTTTGTAAAGAGCATCCCTAACCACCTATCGTCGTCTCCTTATGATAATGAATTTGTGTTCCGAATTTGTTTGAAATCGGCCAAGGGGTTCAGAAGTTACACTGAGTTGATCGATAACTAAGCAATTAACCTCCCCCACACCCCTCCCCCTTTTTCAAATAGCATGCTTAACCCCCTATCGTCCCCTCTGTAAGATAAAGAATTTGTGTTCCAAATTTAGTTGAAATCGGCAAAGGGGTTCAGAATTTTCACTGAGTTGATCGATAACTAAGCAATACCCCTCCCACCACACCCTCCCCCATTTCCAAAGCGCAGGCTCAACCCCCTATCAACCCCTCCTTAAGATAAAGAATTTGTGTTCCAAATTTGGTTGAAATCGGCAAAGGGGTTCAGAAGTTACACTGAGTTGATCGATAACTAAACAATACCACTCCCCCCACACCCTTCCCCTTTTACAAAGAGCAGGCTCAACCCCCCTATCGGCCCTCCTTAAGATAAAGAATTTTTGTTCCAAATTTGGTTGAATTCGGCCAAGGGGTTCAGAAGTTACACTGAGTTGATCGATAACTAAGCAATACCCCTCCCCCCACATCCTCCCCCTTTCCCAAAGAGCATGCCTAACCCCCCTATCGGCCCTCCTTAAGATAAAGAATTTGTGTTCCAAATTTGGTTGAAATCGGTCAATGGGTTCAGAAGTTACACTGCGTAGATCGATAACTAAGCAATAACCCTCCCCCCACACCCTCCCCCTTTTCCAAAGAGCATGCCTAACCCCCTCCCCCCCATCGTCGTCTCCTTAAGATAAAGAATGTGTGTTCCAATTTTGGTTGAAATCGGTCAATGGGTTCAGAAGTTATGCTGGAACATACATACAAACATACAAACATTGAGTTTTATATATATAGATTAGAACTAAGAATTTAAAACACAAAATTCTTTTTTTTTTATTTACGAATAATTTTCCTTAAATGTTATCATCTCAATATGTGAGTTGTAGAGTTCCAGGAATAGGATTTGATAATTTATAATTTCGAGAAAGGGTTCAGAATATAGTTCTTCACGATCTGAAATTTCAGACCTCGAGTTTTTGAACAAGTTATATAAAATAGTTTAATTCAACAATTAGAAAATATGAAAAATATATTTTGACTGTCCGCAGGTTAAATTTTTAGAGTTTAAAACACTTAAATTTTTATCAAGTTCAGAGGTGTCTCCAGTAGCCTCACAGACAAAGGCGTAGGTTTGCCAATCTGGAAATGGCGAGTTCGATTCTCTGTCCGGTCAAGGATGTTTTCGGGTTGGAGACATTCTCGACGGGCTGCGAAATGGTGAGTTGACATCCGGGAAGGGGCGCCTAACATAGCTCTGGTCCTCACAAGTTCCAATACTCACGCTTCCACGGGTCTTCCGACGACAATTGACCGCCAGCTAAGGGTTGCGTACTTAGCTGGTAGTGCAGCCTGGGCACTGTTGTCCTTCTGACATCAGCTAGAGTGAGAGGGTGCGTCCTGTGGGGTCTGCCTAGGATGTGGTGGGGTTCGACAGTGGGCTCTGTTAAACTTCTATAAAAAGCTGCATGTGTCCCCAAGCAGGCCCTATCAAAGCGACCGTGTGCCGCTCAAAGCGCACTAGCCTAGTCCTGGTGTTGGGTGGGACTTTAAACAAATTTGACCCGACTGATCGAGCGTCTGTCCACCAAGGAGGTGCGGCTCCAACAGCGTCTGTTCTGGCATCCAGCGGCTGAGTATGAAATGCCCGGAAGCTATACCTAAGATGGCAGCCCCATCCCGGTGGATAGGGAACCTTGGGCCAACAACCTACTGTTCCCGAAACATCAATTTGTTCGAGAATCCGATAATGAAAGAATACGGACTGATTTTACGGCGACGACTCTTAGCGTGAAACAACGGACACGAATAGGAACATGGAACGTTTTAACCCTAGCCCAGCAGGGTAAATTGGCACAACTTGCCAATGAGGCACGCCGCATGAAGCTTGAGGTCCTGGGACTGAGTGAAGTCCGTTGGCCAAACTTTGGAGAACACAGAACGCCGTCGGGACAAGTTCTGCTATACTCTGGTTTACGAGGTGAACACGCTCCCCGGCATCGCGGAGTTGGCTTCTTACTAAGCGCTCAGGCACACTCTGCGCTTAAGAAGTGGGAACCTATAAGTGAAAGGATAATCGTTGCCAGATTTAGAACACGGGTCCGAAACCTTACTATAATCCAATGTTATGCGCCAACCGATGCTGCCGATCTGCAAGACAAAGAGAACTTCCACAGTCAACTCAATGCCGCCGTAGATAGAATTCCGAAGGGTGATATCTAGATCTGTTTGGGCGACTTCAATGCGAAGATCGGATCCGACAACTCGAACCATGAGCGCATTATGGGACGCCATGGTCTCGGAGAAATGAGCGAAAACGGAGAGCTGTTTGCAGAATTTTGTGGTAATAACGACATGGTGATCGGGGATCGCTCTTCCCTCATCGACCGGTTCACAAGGTCACGTGGGTCTCCCGTGACGGCTTTACAGAAAATCAAATCGACCACATCTGCATCAGCCGAAAATGGAAACGGAGCCTTCTTGATGTACGGAATAAACGTAGTGCCGATATCGCGTCTGATCATCACCTCCTCATCGGCGAAATACGCCTGCGCATTGCGCGGATTCGTCGGCAGGAGGAAAGAGTTGGACGACGATTCAACTCACGCCGACTGGAAGATGCCACGGTGAAACGGTCCTTCGTTGAAGAACTGGAGACGCGTGCTGCAGATATTCCGGATGCAAGGTATCTTAGTGAAGGTGCCCAAAAAGGGTGACCTGACTATATGCGATAACTGGCGAGGCATTATGTTGCTGTGTACCGTTCTCCGGACCGCCATCAAGAATGCCTTCATCACCACCAGCGAGATCAATCTGGGCGAACTACGCACCCAGAGAAAACAATGGATCACCGATGAGACCTGGAGAAAGATAGAGGAGCGAAGAGAAGCCAAAGCCGCGATAGAGCGATCGAAAACCAGAGGAGCCAAAGTCTTAGCCCGTCAACGATACGCGGCTCTTGAGAAGGAAGTAAAACGCTCATGTCGACGGGACAAGCGAGCGTGGGCAGACTCTCTGGCCGACGAAGGAGAGAGAGCCGCCGCAACCGCGGACATTCGCCTCCTCTACGATATCTTACGACGCTTAAGCGGGGCGAAGATGAATGCAACGATGCCTGTGAAAGACGCGAATGATCAGTTATTGACCGACCCAACTGACCAGCTGAAACGCTGGTTCGAGCACTTCGAACAACTTTTTCAAGTGCCAGCCAGGCCATCACCACTTCGGCATGATCTGCCTAGGATCCGACGTATAACACGCGTCAATACCGAAGCTCCATCACTGCTAGAGCCATCCAAAGCATGAAATCGATCGCATACCAGCCGAGATGCTCAAAGCTGACCCCATGACATCCGCTCAACTACTGCATCGTTTATTTCGTAATATCTGGGACACCGCAACTTTCCCGGTCGACTGGATGCAAGGTATCTTAGTGAAGGTGCCCAAAAAGGGTGACCTGACTATATGCGATAACTGGCGAGGCATTATGTTGCTGTGTACCGTTCTCAAAGTTCTGTGCAAAATTATCCTAGCCCGGATTCAGGAGAAGATCTATGCGACTCTCCGGCGGCAGCAAGCCGGATTCCGTGCCGGAAGATCCTGTGTGGACCATATTGTCACGCTCCGCATCATTTTGGAGCAGGTCAACGAATTCCAAGAGTCCCTTTACTTGGTATTCATTGACTACGAAAAAGCTTTCGACCGTCTCAATCACGAGAATGTGTGGGGCGCCCTGAGACGCAAGGGAGTTCCTGAGAAAATCATCGGCCTCATCGAGGCACAGTACGAGGCCTTCTCGTGTAGAGTGCTGCACAATGTGGTTTTGTCCGACCCTATCCGGGTCGTAGCTGGTGTGAAGCAAGGATGTATTCTATCACCGTTACTGTTCCTCATCGCAATCGACGAGATTCTGGTAGATGCGATTGACCGTGAACCAAACCGCGGGCTGTTATGGCAGCCTATAACCATGGAGCACCTAAATGACTTCGAATTGGCGGATGATGTTGCACTCCTCGCGCAACGGCGCTCTGATATGCAGAGTAAGCTCAACGACCTTGCCGAGCGCTCCTCTTCGGCAAGTTTAGTCATCAACGTCAACAAAATCAAATCGTTGGATGTAAACACGGTGACTCCTTCCATTTTCACAGTAGCCGGGCAAACAGTGGAGAATGTTGTAAGCTTCCAATATCTTGGTAGCCAAATGGCGTCAGGCGGCGGCACCAAGATCGACATAGGCGCACGGATAAAGAAAGCAAGGGCTGCCTTTGCGAGTTTTTTAGAAATATCTGGAAAAACAGGCAGATAAGTGAACGCACCAAAATACGAATTTTCAACTCTAACGTGAAATCTGTGCTGTTATACGCTAGCGAAACATGGTGTGTATCAGTGGAGAACACTCAACGGCTGCAGGTGTTCATTCACAGATGCCTGCGGTATATAATTCGGGCCTGGTGGCCTCACAACTGGATCTCAAACAACGAGCTCCATCGTCGTTGTCACCAGAGGCCGACAGAAATTTGAAATCGGAAGTGGGGCTGAGTCGGCCACACTCTACGTAGGGGGGAAACGAAATTTGTAAACAAACATTAGACTGGAACCCAGCGGGACATCGCAGCAGAGGCAGACGCAGAGGCTCATGGCGGCGAAGCCTCAATAATGAAATAAAAGAAGTCGACCGAAATCTAACCTGGCAATGGGTTAAAGGGATAGCTGGACAACGTTCAGGATGGAGATCTTTCAAGTCGGCCATTTGCACCACCGAAGGTGTACAGTACCCATAAGTAAAGTAAGTAAGACATTCTCGACATCCTGGGGATAGTGTATCCATTGTACTTGCCACACAAGATACACACTCATGCAATGGCGGGCATAGAAAAACTTTCATTTAATAACTTCAATAAATGCTAATAGAATACTAAGTAGAAAGGCAGGCCAAGTTCCAGTTGGAATGTAGAGCCATTGAAGAAGAAGAATAAGAAGAAGATTGAGATCTTCAATGAAATACAAATCTCAAATTTATTCTGGTGACAGTCTGTCACTGACAGATTGAACTACAAACAAGTTCGTAATCGTTCCCAGATTTAAAATACCGGTTTCTATGTCTATCTTTATCCAAATCTAGATCCGAAATCCAGATCTAAACAGACGTTAAAATTGGAATACGAATGAAAATCCAAATGCATTTTAAATGAGATTAACGTGCATCTGATTCTGATTCCTGAATAATCAGTAGAAGATTGAATTTCATTTCCAAATTTAGAATCAAACCGAAATCTATAACAAGTTTTTGTTCACGATGTTTATGTCATGATCCAACTTTAGATCGGAACCTGAATTCAAATATAGAACCTGGTCCATCCAGACACAAGTATTTCAAGCCAAGATTTATTTCCGCATATAACAAAGCATTAACAAACAAAACCATGTCCTTTAACGAGTTCGACCGTAAAATGCCTTTATTCGTTCGTGATCCATGGCGGAGGAACTCCGCCGGGACGGACCCTGCTCTGAATCCCAACTTGCCGCCTCGCTGCTCATCAATCGGAAAACGGCATCTAACCGCACGGTTCCACTACCCTATAATTCGCTCATTAACCATTCAGGAACCGATTCAAAAGCCGAACGTCGTCAATTTGCAATCACACTTGCTCATTACCTGGTACTGACGTCGTATCATCATCCGTCGTCGTCGTCGTCATCGTCGCCGCGAATCGATGGATGATGGATCGCTCGAAGATTTGGACTGATGCATCATGCGCAAACAACACCGCACCGGAGCACCTACTGTGTGGCGGAAGCGCACAGCAGCGTGCAGTAAATATCTGGGCCTACATAGCGCACACAATTGCCAATTTAATTGGTGTGACTCAAACCAGATCGGGGTTTTCATTGCAGCAGCAGGCAGCAGTTGTCGATTTCTTCTGCATTAAATTTACCACGATGTGCCTTCGCTTTTTGATGTGCTCACGCGCAAGGGGTTGGAATATTGGTGTATCTACGTGGCCTCTTTTTAGGAAAGCAGGAACTGACTGATCGGCTTCGCTGAAGCAGTGATGTCAATTGTAATGTTTTCTATAGTTTGGAAAAAGGATGCGCATAGACGCGGACGACTTTATAATCATCATAGGTTTCGTTTGGGCGACACCTCCGATCCAAATCGAATTCCGAATGGAGCCTAAACAGTTTCGTCGGAAAACCAGGATACAATGATGAAGATAAATGTAGGAAAATATATGAACAAGAATAGCGTTCGGCAGTATACGTTGGTGTAGAGAGTCAGCGAGTTTGTTACGTTTCTGTCTAGATACTATTCGTGTTGAAAAAAAAAAACTTGATTCTCTATCAAATATGAGATTTGAAATAAAGAAAAATTGATATTCGATTGATATTAAAAATATAGGAGGAGATCGCAGGGAAAAGGTAATGACAGATGATATGGTAGAGGAAGTACTGGTAGTGATATTCCAAAAGCAAAGATCAGGCATCACTGCCATCGAAGATGCTGACGAGGGCTACGCCGAAGACGAAGATGACAAACAATCGGCTCACTGATTATGAAAATTGTTTGCCCAAATGTAATAAGCGTAAAATATCACACACACGCGAGCTCGCTCCCTCCGCGCTTGGTGCACTGCTGCTGCTGCTGCTGATGGCTTGGCAGGAGGGCCAAGCTTCCGAACAATAAAGCCCTCTCCCCTATTGTAATTACTATTAGAGAGCCGTGTCGAGCCGCGCCGCACCAAGCCAAGGTAAGCCCAAGGAAGGAAGAGGATTTTTCTGTGTTTTGAGGCGAGCAGGTCGCTAATTGTTTGCTGCGTGTTTAACTGCACGCGAAACTGGAAATCTATTAGCGGATAATTGTTTAGCTTTTCTCGCTTCTTTTCCTGTGCGCAATGACTACGGTGTCAGTACAAGACGCTTTGTGCTCTGCTGTGTGGCTGATGGTTATGATGGGTAGCTGCCTGCACCACAGGGGTGCGTGGTGAGCGATGGATTTTCGGAGAACGTTGCGCCCAGATTGGGCTTTGAATATTTTTTTGACATTTTCAAGGACACTTCCGTGTACCACGGCTTGGGAAAATTTGGCAAATTATGATGACGTGACAAAGGACCAGAAGGAGCAGGATTAGATGCAGTTTTGTAAGATGCGTGAGAATTGTTGTTTTTTAATGCATTCATAATTCTTTTGTTGTCGAGCAGTAGGATGCCTGTCGTCGACATAGGCTACATAAAAAATGAAAATAAATTAATTTCTAGATTACATGAGAGCAGAACTCTTCGCAAAATATAATATTACACGAAGAAGATACGACGTCTGTAAGGCGCAACGAACGTTGAAGATTAGCTATCTAATCTAACGTGTAAGTTCCATTTTTGATTGTATTTACTGCCAAAAATATTCATGATATCCGCATAGCATACAATTGGCTGGATCGTGTGAAGATTGTCACTTGGTTATTTATCCCGGTTCTACACAAACGCCCTTTAATGCAATGTTGAATAACAGACAGAATGTAATGTCTTTTCGTAATCATCCATCCGAAAATTTGTTTATTCATGGAATATCCGATTCTCATCGTTCGATGATGATACTCAGAATATTTGCAAGCAAATATGGGCATGTCAACGCGGGCAGAAGGTTTTTCACAGATAGATCAAAATTCCATGGTTCTAAGGTTTGAACATGGAACGTGATTTCAATCGAACCATGTGTCGTCTGATGTCCATTCACTACTGGCTAAATGCATATACATTCCGGATTGGGCTTTCGGAAATCAATTCCTCTGCAAGCGGCAGTAATTATCAGGATTTTGAGCACGTCGTGTGGGAATCCGTCGAGTGCCGTGGAACCTGATCTGAGTTGAGTGAAGCTCTCCGGGTCCGAGGAAAACAGCCAAAACCCCTTTAGTGAGGTTCTGGCGGGTCTTGATATAGAATACATGAGCCTTATCTACCTGTTGTTAAAAGATATTGAGGTCAGAGTCTGAGTTGATTTATCCCTGTCTGTTGCTTTTCCCCTTCATATGTTTCCTTCTTCGTTGTACTCGTCTTTTTGATATGTATGTTTGTCTTCCTTTGCAGATCGACGCCAACCTCACACATTAAAATACGTCAATAGTATCAACAACAATCCAGTACTTTAAGAAACCCAAATCCCTTTTGAAATCCCAAATCCCAAATTGATATGAAATTTGCGAAAAAGAATCCACGTGTCTTGGAGGGACTCGAACCCTCACCCTCCTACTCTCTAGATAGGCGTGATAACCCCTACACAACAAGACAACTTGAAGGTCACGTTTGCGGTGGATATACAACAGTAAAGCACATGTGAGATTGGACAAATCAAGCATCAGAAAGATATTCAATTTGCAAAAAAGAGCTAACCGCGGTGGAGGTTGGTACTCGGATTCTGATGGCTTTTCCGCAAACGTGACATTTAAGTGGTCTTGTTGTGTGATACAGAATCAGATGAGCGTTGTGGAGCAAAATCGATTTTTTTAACCTCCCGAGTATTAATTGTTTTTGTCACGCAATGGCGGGAATAGAAATGATCTCAATAAATAACTAAGGAAATGCTAATAGAATTCTAAGTTGAAAAGCAGGCCAAGTTCCAGTTGGAAGCCAGAGCCATTCAAGAAGAAGAAGAAGAATAAACATCAAACTTCCTACAAGACTTTAAACATTTTTGCTTAAAAGCCTTTTGAAAGGAGCCTTCTGAGCTTCTTGAAAGGGGGCATCGGAGCCACTTGAAAAGAGGCTTCCGAACCTTTGAAAGGAGGCTTCCGAGCCTTTTTGAAAGAAGGCTTCTGAGCTTCTTGAAAGGAGGCTTAGTAGCCTTTTATCCGAGCCTCTTGAAAGGAGTCTTCCAAACCTCTTGAAGGGGGCTTCTGAGCCTCTTGAAAGAAGAATTGCGACCCTCTCGAGCTCCCGAGAGGGAGCTTCCGAGCGTCTTTAAAGAAGGCTTCCGAGCTTCTTTTCAAGAGGCTTCCAAGCCTTTCGTAAAGAGACTTCCGAGCGTCTTGAAAGGAGGCTTTCGAGCCTCTTGAAAGGAGGCTTCCGAGCCACTTAAAGAAGAGTTCCGATCCTCTCGAAAGGATGTTTCCAAGTCTCTTGAAAGGAATCTTTCGGGCTTCCTGAAAGGAAGTTCCCGAGCCTTTTGAAAGGAGGCTTTAGAGCCTTTTAAAGAAGGCTTCTAAGCATTTTGAAAGGAGGCTTCCGAGCGGTTTTAAAGGAGGCTTCCGAGCGTTTTGAAAGGAGGCTTCCGAGCCCTTTGAAAGGATGCTTCTAAGCTTCTTGAAAGAAGGCTTCGCAACCTTTTAAAAGAAGGCTTCTGAGCCTCTTGAAAGGAGGCTTCCGAGCCTCTTGAAAAAAGGCTTCCGAGCCTCTTGAAAGGAGGCTTCTGAGCATCTTGAAAGGAGGCTCCCAAGCCTCTTGAAAGGAGGCTTCCGAGCCTCTTGAAAGGAGGCTTCCGAGCCTCTTGAAAGGAGGCTTCCGAGCCTCTTGAAAGGAGGCTTCCGAGCCTCTTGAAAGGAGGCTTCCGAGCCTCTTAAAAGGAGGCTTCCGAGCCTCTTGAAAGGAGGCTTCTGAGCCTCTTGAAAGGAGGCTTCCTGAGCCTCTTGAAAGGAGGCTTCTGAGCCTCTTGAAAGGAGGCTTCCTGAGCCTCGTGAAAGGAGGCTTCTGAGCCTCTTGAAAGGAGGCCTGAGCCTCTTGAAAGGAGGCTTCTGAGCCTCTTGAAAGGAGGCTCTGAGCCTCTTGAAAGGAGGCTTCTGAGCATCTTGAGAGGAGGCCTGAGCCTCTTGAAAGGAGGCTTGAGCCTTTTGAAAGGAAGCCTGAGCCTCTTGAAAGGAGGCTCTGAGCCTCTTGAAAGGAGGCTTGAGGCCTCTTGAAAGGAGGCTTCCTGAGCCTCTTGAAAGGAGGCCTGAGCCTCTTGAAAGGAGGCTCTGAGCTCTTGAAAGGAGGCTTCCGAGCCTCTTGAAAGGAGGCTTCCGAGCCTCTTGAAAGGAGGCTTCCGAGCCTCTTGAAAGGAGGCTTCCGAGCCTCTTGAAAGGAGGCTTCCGAGCCTCTTGAAAGGAGGCTTCCGAGCCTCTTGAAAGGAGGCTTCCGAGCCGCTTGAAAAGATGCTTCCGAGCCTCTTTGAAGGAGGCTTCCGAGCCTCTTGAAAGGAGTCTTCCGAACCTCTTGAAAGGAGGCTCCCGAGCCTCTTGAAAGGAGGCTTCCGAGCCTCTTGAAAGGAGGCTTCCGAGCCTCTTGAAAGGAGGCTTCCGAGCCTCTTGAAAGGAGGCTTCCGAGCCTCTTGAAAGGAGGCTTCTGAGCCTCTTGAAAGGAGGCTTCTGCGCCTCTTGAAAGGAGGCTTCATGCCTCTTGAAAGGAGGCTTCTGAGCCTCTTGAAAGGAAGCCTGAGCCTCTTGAAAGGAGGCTCTGAGCTCTTGAAAGGAGGCTTCTGAGCCTCTTGAAAGGAGGCTCTGAGCCTCTTGAAAGGAGGCTTCTGAGCCTCTTGAAAGGAGGCCTGAGCCTCTTGAAAGGAGGCTTCTGAGCTCTTGAAAGGAGGCTTCTGAGCCTCTTGAAAGGAGGCTTCTGAGCCTCTTGAAAGGAGGCTTGAGCCTCTTGAAAGGAGGCTGAGGCCTCTTGAAAGGAGGCTTGAGCCTCTTGAAAGGAGGCTTCTGAGCCTCTTGAAAGGAGGCCTGACTGAGCCTCTTGAAAGGAGGCTTCCTGAGCCTCTTGAAAGGAGGCTCTGAGCCTCTTGAAAGGAGGCCTGAGCCTCTTGAAAGGAGGCTGCTGAGCCTCTTGAAAGGAGACTCTGAGCCTCTTGAAAGGAGACTTCTGAGCCTCTTGAAAGGAGGCTTCTGAGCCTCTTGAAAGGAGGCTCTGAGCCTCTTGAAAGGAGGCTTCTGAGCCTCTTGAAAGGAGGCTCTGAGCCTCTTGAAAGGAGGCTCTGAGCCTCTTGAAAGGAGGCTTCTGAGCCTCTTGAAAGGAGGCTTCTGAGCTGCTTGAAAAGATGCTTCCTGAGCCTCTTTGAAGGAGGCTCTGAGCCTCTTGAAAGGAGTCTTCTGAACCTCTTGAAAGGAGGCTCCTGAGCCTCTTGAAAGGGAGGCTTGAGCCTCTTGAAAGGAGGCTTCCGGGCCTCTTGAAAGGAGGCTTCTGGGCCTCTTGAAAGGAGGTTTCCGAACCTCTTGAAAGGAGGCTTCTGAGCCTCTTGAAAGGAGGCTTCTGAGCCGCTTGGAAGGAGGCGTCTGGGCCTCGTGAGAGGAGCTTGCTGAGCGTCTTGTAAGGAGGCTTCTGAGCCTCTTGAAAGGAGGCTTCTGAGCTTCTTGAAATGAGGCTTTTGGGCGTCTTGAAAGGAGGCTTCTGAGCCTCTTGAAAGGAGGCTTCTGCGCCTTTTGCAAGGAGGCTTCATGCCTCTTGAAAGGAGGCTTCCTGAGCCTCTTGAAAGGAAGCTTCTGAGCCTCTTGAAAGGAGGCTTCCTGAGCCTCTTGAAAGGAGGCTTCTGAGCCTCTTGAAAGGAGGCCTGAGCCTCTTGAAAGGAGGCTTCTGAGCCTCTTGAAAGGAGGCCTGAGCCTCTTGAAAGGAGGCTCTGAGCCTCTTGAAAGGAGGCTTGAGCCTCTTGAAAGGAGGCTTCTGAGCCTCTTGAAAGGAGGCTTGAGCCTCTTCGAAGGAGGCTTCTGAGCCTCTTGAAAGGAGGCTTCCGAGCCTCTTGAAAGGAGGCTTCCGAGCCTCTTGAAAGGAGGCTTTCGAGTCTCTTGAAAGGAGGCTTTGGAGCCTCTTGAAAGGAGGCTTTGGAGCCTCTTGAAAGGAGGCTTTGGAGCCTCTTGAAAGGAGGCTTTGGAGCCTCTTGAAAGGAGGCTTTGGAGCTACTCGAAAGGAAGCTTTGGAGCATCTTGAAAGGAGGCTTCCGAGTCTCTTGAAAAGAGGCCTGAGCCTCTTGAAAGGAGGCTCTGAGCCTCTTGAAAGGAGGCTGCTGAGCCTCTTGAAAGGAGACTCTGAGCCTCTTGAAAGGAGACTTCTGAGCCTCTTGAAAGGAGGCTCTGAGCCTCTTGAAAGGAGGCTTCTGAGCCTCTTGAAAGGAGGCTTCTGAGCCTCTTGAAAGGAGGCTTCTGAGCCTCTTGAAAGGAGGCTTCTGAGCTCTTGAAAGGAGGCTTCTGAGCCTCTTGAAAGGAGGCTTCTGAGCCTCTTGAAAGGAGGCTTCTGAGGCCTCTTGAAAGGAGGCTCTGAGCTTTTTGAAAGGAGGCTTCCGAGCCTCTTAAAAGAAGGCTTCCGAGCCTCTTGAAAGGAGGCTTCCGAGCCTCTGGAAAGGAGGCTTCCGAGCCTCTTGAAAGGAGGCTTCCGAGCCTCTTGAAAGGAGGCTTCCGAGCCTCTTGAAAGGATATTTCCGAACTTTTTGAAAGGAGCTTTCTTAGCCTCTTGAAGGAGGTTTCTGAGCCTCTTGAAGGAGGTTTCTGAGCCTCTAGAAAGGAGGTTTCCGAGTCTTTTAGAAGGGGTTTCCGAGCCTTGTAAAATAAGGCTTCCGAGCCTTTTAAAAGAGGCTTCCGAGAAACCTGAAAGGTGGCTTCCAAGCCACTTAAAGAAGAGTTCCGAGCCTCTCGAAAAATTGTTTCCAAATCTCTTGAAAGGAGTTTTCAGGCTTCTTGAAAGGAGGCTTCCGAGCTTTTTGAAAGGAGCTTTCTGAGCCTCTTGAAAAAGGTTTCCGAGCCTCTAGAAAGGAGGTTTCTGAGCCTCTTAAAAGGAGGCTTCCGAGCCTCTTGAAACAAGGCTTCCGAGCCTCTTAAAATTAGGCTTTCAAACCACTTGAAGAGTGGCTTCCGATCCTCTTGAAAGGAGGTTTCCGTGCCTTCTGAAAGGAGGTTTCCGAGCCACTTAAAGGAGAGCTCCGAGCATCTCGAAAGGATGTTTCCAAATCTTTTGAAAAGAGTTTTCAGGCTTCTTGAAAGGATATTTCCGAGCTTTTTGAAAGGAGATTTCTGAACCTGTTGAAGAAGGTTCCTGAGCCTCTAGAAAAGAGGTTTCCGAGCCTTTTGGAAGGGGCTTCCGATCCTTTTAAAAGGAGGCTTCCGAGGCTCTTAAAAGAGGCTTCCGAGAAACCTTAAAAGTGACTTCCGAGCCTCTTGAAAAAAGGCTTCCGTTCCACTTAAAGAAGAGTTCCGAGCCTCTAGAAAAATTGTTTCCAAATCTCTTGAAAGGAGTGTTTCAGGCTTCTTGAAAGAAAGTTTCCGAGCCTTTTGAAAGAAGGTTTTTAAGCATCTTGAAGGGAAGCTTCCGACCCTCTTGAAAGGAGGCTTCCGAGCCTCTAAAAGGAGGCTTCCGAGCCACTTGAAAGGTGGCTTCCGATCATCTTGAAAACAGGCATGCGAGTCACGTAAAGAAGAGTTCCGAGCCTCTCGAAAGGATGTTTCCAAATCTCTTGAAAGGAGTCTTTCAGGCTTCTTGAAAGGAGGTTTCCGATCCTTTTGAAAGGAGGTTTCTGAACCTCTAGAAAGTAGGCTTCCGAGCATTTTAAAAGTAGGCATCCTAGCCACTAAAAAGGAGGCTTCCAAGCCACTTGAATGGTGGCTTCCGATCCTCTTGAAAAGAGGCATATGAGCCTTTTTAAAGGAGGCTTCCGAGCTTCTTAAAAAAGGCTTTCGAGCAACTTAAGGAAGATTTCCGAGCCTCTCGAAAGGATGATTCCAAATCTCTTGAAAGGAGTTTTTCAGGCTTCTTGGAAGGAAACTTTCAAGCCTTTTGAAAGGAGGTTTCTGGGCCTCTTGAAAGGTATTCTTCCGAGCGTCTTAAAAGAAGGCTTTCGAGCCATTCGAAATGAGGCTTCCGAGCCACTTGAAAGGAGGCTTCGAGTCTTTAGAAAGGAGGCTTCTGAGCATTTTGAAAGGAGGTTTCCGAGCCTTTGGAGGGAGGTTCCTGAGCCTCTTGAAAGGAGGCTTCAGAGCCTTTTGAAAAGAGGCTTCTGAGCCTTATAAAAGGATGCTTCCGAGCCTTATAAAAGGAGGCTTCCGAGCCGAGAAAGGTTTAATAATAAAGCACAGGCGGTTCAAGTCATTTAATAAAAATCATTGTTGTTTGTGGTATTAAAAATAACGATTAAAATTTTCATTTTTTTAAGGTGACAAAATCAAGTCAAAACCGGGACGTGACAAAATCGGGTCGGAAACGTGATAAAATCAATACTGTTGTAGTTGTTTTTTATCAATACTGTTGTATATTTCAGTTATATTTTAAATAATCATCATTTGAGAAGTTTCTTTTATATTTTTAGTGAGAAACTTATTTTGGTATCTGGGAAGCTTACCCCTAGAACAGGACAGAAACGTTTCAAAACGGTTGGCAATTCGGAGTAGGACTTTTCTCATACTGTGTATGAAGTGTGATACAACAAAATAAAATTAAAAATCAATAATGTGTGTTCATTATACAGTATACGAATAGACCGACCCTGCACTGCTATGAATTTTTAATTAAATTGCTTTAGAGGAGTTTCTTAAATTCATTTGGTTACTTTCCTGTGCAATATTTTTTAATATTATCTTTCCGCTTTTTCTTCGACTTCGGAAAGCTTTTTACGTGAGTTCACGCCGTTTTTTACGCGGAATTATTTACAAAGTTTTTGGAAAACGCGATTTTTTTTGTGAAGTCGTTTTCTATGCGGAATTCGGGATGTACGTATTGGCCGTGTAAAAACTGACTTCAGTGTAATATTTGATTTAAGCGAATAGGAACACGGTCATACTTTAGAACTAATCATATTACGCTTATCTTTGCTAGCACACTTATTTTTCATGTTAAAGTGAGTTTGCTTCAAGCTTCGGTTTATTTTTACAATCTTTAATAAAACGTGACACGCTATACTCAGGGATGCCAATGATTTCATATAGACTAGTATTCAGAAGTTAGTTTTCAAATGCTTTTGTTAATACTTTATGAAAAAAATAAGCACACAGTCTGAGCCCACAGCCCAATTTTTGAGCTTGAGCTCGAGCCTGAGCTGAACCGCACTTGAAAAGTTCTACTGAGCCCTAGCGTATCCTCCATGTTTAAAGAGCTATACCTGATAAATATGTCAGGACATACGATCAATCGTTAGAGGCGCACATAGATGAATATTATCTTCAGTGCCGACAACCCCCGTAACCTTGGCAAGGAAGATTCTGAAGTTTAGTTCACATATTTTTAACATATTGTTCAAAATTGTGTTGCGGTCAGATAGTTACATTAGAGGTTCTTTAATTTTTTTCACTAGACGTTTTGTCCTACAGTTCTTCAAGCACTTTGCTGGTTGTGGCGGGCAGAAATCAATAAGCCTGATTTACTGATCGCCATGCATATTATGTTCAATACATACTTTTGGAATAAAAAATTGCACAATTTGTTTTAAACTATTATCAACTTTATCAATAGTTTTTATTGGAATTTTAATAGATCCGCCATTACGCATTGTTGTCCGAGGTTCCCCCTGAGGCCAGCAAATGTACCCCAGATTGAGAACTGCTGTTATAAGAAGGAAGAATCATACTAGACTGCCGTGCAATGTCCATTGGCTCTGTAAGAAACTTACGACAGTTTCTAAAAAATTACGAAAGTTTTGCAACTAAGAAAAGAAACCGATTTCCTCACAATAAGTTTCATTCGACAGGGGGCAAAGGCTAGCTGAACACTATTGAATTTTAAAACGATCGACCGAAGCATTTAAAAGTTATAAAGAAGATGGTAAATCGAACCATATTCACCATATAAGGTTGGTGTCTTGGCTAAATGCGAGAAAGGCAGTATCACTACTCGGTGAATTAAGTTGTTTTTTTTAAATAAAAGTTAAATAAAAACCAGTAAAATTTGACAAAATTTATCAGGAAAAGGGGAAAAACTGGGAATTTGAAAATCTGTGACCACCCTGTATACAGATTCTTTCATCAATAGGCACTATTAAATGTAAGTTTTGATTGGCTATTTAGCCACGAAACGATATTCACCTTCAATTGTTTTCAACTTGAAGTATCGCTTAAATATAGTTGCTGTCAGTGTGGAAAGCGTGGAAAGATTTGTTTATTGACAGTCACCATTCACTAATAATATCCTCAACGCATATACAAATATTGCATGTCTGATGATATTTTTCCCTCGTATCTGCCCCGATTTGGTATGCGGTAAGCATTCTAGCAATATGGACCTCTTATATCAGGGATGAACGGATTTAAAAATTTGGTAATTATGGTGAGGAGATAACCTAGGAAACGTTCAGATTCGCTTCCAATAGCCATATTTAATTTATTTTCTTTGTGTTGCGACATCAGAACTTTATTGCACTTGATTATTGGAGAAATTTTTATCCAAATGAGTGTTATTATGAGTATTCTTCTTCTTCTTCTTCATATTGGCATTACATCCCCACACTGGGACAAAGCCGCCTCGTAGCTCAGTTTTAATTAAGCACTTCCACAGTTATTAACTGCGAGGTTTATAAGCCAAGTTACCATTTTTGCATTTGTATATCATGAGGCTAACACGATGATACAACATGCCCAGGGAAGTCGAGACAATTTCCAATCCGAAAATTGTCTAGACCGGCACCTGGAATCGAACCCAGCCACCCTCAGCATGGTCTTGCTTTGTAGCCTCGCGTCTTACCGCACGGCTAAGGAGGGGAGTATTATGTAACCGAAAACCAGGTGTTATATTCCACAACTTCAAAATAGTATACGGATTTCGATGCAAAATTCATTTTAGTCGTGACAATTATCCAAATCAGCAAGCATCGTGAGATAAACGTTCGACTGAAAAACGTACCAACGCGTAAAAGTGGAGAAGTTGGAAACTAATCTTTATGTATCTGACAATAATGAGTCTTTTGGAAGAAGTTCACATTACAGTTTTACGAAACAAGTACCAACACTGCATACATTTGGATGTTTTGGATGATAAACATTCTATTCCATATGGATGATGCTGCTTAGTTTTATCTCATTCGACGAAAGAATGTTTATGAAGTTTTAGGTTTCTGCCTTATATAGCATTTGAGTCTTTCATGAAATATTCAATCACCATGGATAACCAAACAGTTTCTAGGTATCTTTCATCCAACATAAGAAATAACGGTTATTATTTACAGAATATGAAATTCAATTGTTCAATTTTATTGAAAGCATGTACAATGGACATTGTCCATTTATTATGGAGGTTAATAATTCGGCTAACAGTTGCCGAATCTGTTTCGGTTCTGCTCACGTGAGAATTCTGCACAAAACTCCATGACTCGATATTAGGCTAACGGGACCATACCTGTGAAAAAAAAACAGAGAAGAAATTCAGACATTATTTTCAAGTTTGATAATCGACTCGGATTTCTAACTAATTATTATGATTAGACACCTCATCACCGTAATCATAGACACAGGCCCTCCTCTTGGGAGCGGACATTTCGTGACGACAGCCCCGAACGAAAAAAGCCACAATCCTATTATGGGTTTCCACTCGCACCGCACGGCATCGTTGCCGTCGAGAACAATCATCACCTTTTCGGTTTCATAACACTTCCATCAAACCGACGACGTCGACTCGCGCAACTCGTTTGCAGCCAACCCTATATTTAGTTTCACGAATTACACCGGCCGCCGTTCGTGAAGAAGACTACGGAGACGAATCAATCCGAAACCTTCGTCCAATTCGTCGAAACAAATCAATTCCAGCAACATCCCCCCGAGGAAAGCTGCTCCGATCCGACATTGAATAGCTGCCCCTCGCGCTCGTAGCCAAAGCAGAGATCCGCAATCGAGCCTCGTCATGTTACCACCTACCTACCTACCTACCACAAACCACGATTGATAGGGATTGCCTTTCACTCGTAACTCGCGTCACTGCTGGTCAGTGCGAGCGACGTGACGTGAGCTGTGATCCGACAACCAGCAACCGTCGAGGTAGAAGTGGTGAAGCAACCGTGCGCGCGAGCGCGCAGTAAAGGGCAAACCTACGACAGGATGCACGCTGAGGTGGTGCTGCTCTCGCGGCGTGCATCGTTCGTGGTTAGCAGGTAATAACTCCCGGCAACAACGCTACTCGGACGGTGTATCTTTCCTGCGGCGCGCGCTGCGGCTGCTGCAGCGATGCGGTGTTTATTTGTATTATAATTTAGAGAAATTGCACACTCACATATCATTTCGAGATAAATACCACCATTGTAGGTATGGTTGGTGTTTGGTGCGCGATTGATACTTTCCGGTGGAAGGATGTGATAGAGTTGGAGATAAACGGTGATAACCAGATGATTATATTTTGCCGGTAAAGAAATTAGACCGGTAGATTTCATTGAATCGTACACCGTTTGTATAGCATTTAAGTCGACACAAACTAATCTATGCAACACAGCTAATTCCGGTTTTATTGAAGATCGAGATAATATATGATGGGTGTCGACGGTTTGCTAACAACAATTCCGCAGCCAAAGATGTCTTCTAGTCCAAACCATCCACAGAAAAGTGTACAAATTTCTGTTACCGGTTTCTGATAGCATCATCGATGGATTCGAGATGCAGTGGATAGGCCACCAGGCCCGAATTACAAACAGCTGACATCGGTTGTAAATACTTATAGCTTCTGGGTCCGACAAGTGACAACACATATTTCACGTCATATTCGAATTTTAGTCCGTTGACTAATCTGATTGGATGTCCAGATATCACTCCTTCGGAAATTCCATCAGGAACTATTTCGGTAGCTTCGTGAGAAAATCCTTCGGAGGCCCCGTGAGGAAATCCATCGGAAGTTCCGTGAGGAACTCCTTCGGAACTTCCGTAAGAAACTTCTTCAGAACTTACGTGATGAACTTCTTCGGAATTCCATGAGAAACATATTCGGAATTCCGTGAAGAACTCTTTCGGAAGTTCCGTGGGGAACTTCATAGGAAGTTCCGTGAGGAAGTCCTTTGGAAGTTATGTGAGGAACTCCTTCGAAAGTTCTGTGAGGAAGTCCTTTGGAAGTTCAGTGAGGAACTCCTTCGGAAGTTCCGTTTGAAACTCCTTCGGGAATTCCGTCTGGAACTCTTTCGAAAGTTCCGTCAGGAACTTCTTCGGAAGTTCCGTCTGGAACTCCTTGGGAAGTTCCATCTGGAACTCCTTCGGAAGTTCCATCTCGAACTCCTTCCGAAGTTCCATCTGGAACTCCTTCGGAAGTCCCGTCTGTAACTCCTTCGGAAGTTCCGTCTGTAACTCCTTCGGAAGTTCCGTCTGGAACTCCTTCGGAAGTTCCGTCTGGAACTCCTTCGGAAGTTCCGTCTGGAACTCCTTCGGAAGTTCCGTCTGGAACTCCTTCGGAAGTTCCGTCTGGAACTCCTTCGGAAGTTCCGTCTGGAACTCCTTCGGAAGTTCCGTCAGGAACTCCTTCGGAAGTTCCGGCAGGAACTCCTTCGGAAGTTCAGGCAGGAACTCCTTCGGAAGTTCAGGCAGGAACTCCTTCGGAAGTTCCGGCAGGAGCTCCTTCGGAAGTTCCGGCAGGAACTCCTTCGGAAGTTCCGTCTGGAACTCCTTCGGAAGTTCTGTCTGGAACTCCTTCGGTAGTTCCGTCTGGAACTCCTTTGGAAGTTCCGGCAGGAACTCCTTCGGAAGTTCCGTCTGGAACTCCTTCGTAAGTTCCCTCTGGAACTCCTTCGAAAGTTCCGTCTGGAACTCCTTCGAAAGGTCCATCTGGAACTCCTTCGCAAGATCCGTCAGGATCAGTGTTGTAAAATGTCATTTGCATTCGTTTGTAAAATTTTCCCAGAACTTTTTTTAGAAGTTAGCTATTGATTCTTGATGTATGACGAACTTATAGCGCTTAAATGTGCCTATAACTTTGTCTAATAAGACATTGCTGTAAATATGTAATCTGGGGCGTGGGAGGCAAAATGTCATTCAAATGACATTATGTCAAATGACACGTGACATTTTGGAGAGTTTTCACTCTCCGGCCTTGAATGTTATATTTAGAGCAATGCACCCTTGAACAAAAATAAAGCCCTACTCAAGCGTTATGAGTACATCTAAAATTATGATGTAAATTTTACTTCTGAAGAAAGTTATGAACAAATTAGTCAAATGACATGCAGATGACATTTTACAAGCCTGGTCAGGATCTCCTTCGTAAGTTCCGTCAGGAACTCCTTCGGAAGTTCCGTCAGGATCTCCTTTGGAAGTTCCGTCAGGATCTCCTTCAGAAGTTGTGTCAGGATCTGGTTCGGAGGCACCGCAGGAACTCCTTTGGAAGTTTTGTCAGGAAGTTCCGTCAGAAACTCTTTCGGAACATCTGTTAAGTACTCTTTCGTTAATTCCGTCCGAGACTTTTTCGGAACTTCCGCCAGGAAATCCTTCGGAAGTTCCGTCAGGAAATAATTCGGAAGTTCCGTCAGGAACTCATTCGGAAGATCCGTGAGGAAGTCCTTCGGATGTTCCGTAAAGAAGTCTTTCGGTAAATCCACGAGGAAGTCCTTCAGAAGTTTCGTGAGGAAGTCCTGCAGAAGTTCCGTGAGAAACTCCTTCGAAAGTTCTGCGAGGAAGTCCTTCGGAAGTTCCGTGTGTAGCTCCTTCGGAAGTTCCCGTGAGGAACTCCTTCCGATGTTTCGTCAGGAACTCCTTCGAAAGTTCCATCAAGAAGTCTTTTGGAAGTTTCGTCAGAAATTGCTTCGGAGGTTCCGTCAAGAACTCCTTCGGAAGTCACGACGGAAACTCATTCGGAAGTTCCGTCAGAAACTCCTTTGGAAGTTCTGTCAGAAATTGCTTCGGTAGAACCGTCAGGAACTCATTCGCAAGTTCCGTCAGAAACTACTTCTGAAGTTTCATCAGGAACTCCTTTGGAAGTTCCGTTACTAGACCTTTACGAAGTTCCATCACAAGTTCCTTCGGAAGTTCCGTCTGAGACTCCTCCGCAAATTTCGCCAGAAACTCCTTCGGAAGTTCCGTCTCGAAATAAGCAGCTAAGAGTGCAACGCTTTGCAGGATATTGAAGCGACCATCCGATGCTTCCGGGATCGAACGCTAATCAGCAGAGATACTTGTAGCAGACTTTATGCTATCCGCACAAATGGATGTCGTTTTGGTGTAGGTCCCAAATAAAGACGTTCTAACGGTGTGCGACAACTCCTTAGGAAGTTCCGCCAGGAGCTTCTTCGGAAGTACCGTCAGGAGCTTCTTCGGAAGTACCGTCAGGAGCTTCTTCGGAAGTTCCGTCAGGAGCTTCTTCGGAAGTTCCGTCAGGAGCTTCTTCGGAAGTTCCGTCAGGAGCTTCTTCGGAAGTTCCGTCACGAGCTTCTTCGGAACTTCCGTCAAGAACTCCTTCGGAAGTCACGACAGGAACTCTTTCGGAAGATCTGTTAGAACTCCTTCGAAGTTCCGTTAGGAACTCCTTCGAAGTTCCGTTAGGAACTCCTTCGAAGTTCCGTTAGGAACTCCTTCGAAGTTCCGTTAGGAACCTCCGAAGTTCCGTTAGGAACTCCTCCGGAAGTTCCGTTGGGAACTCCTTCGAAGTTCCGTTAGAACTCCTTCGAAGTTCCGTTAGGAACTCCTTCGAAGTTCCGTTAGGAACTCCTTCGAAGTTCCGTTAGGAACTCCTTCGGAAGTTCCGTTAGGAACTCCTTCGGAAGTTCCGTTAGGAACTCCTTCGGAAGTTCCGTTAGGAACTCCTTCGGAAGTTCCGTTAGGAACTCCTTCGGAAGTTCCGTTAGGAACTCCTTCGGAAGTTCCGTTAGGAACTCCTTCGGAAGTTCCGTTAGGAACTCCTTCGGAAGTTCCGTCAGGAACTCCTTCGGAAGTTCCGTCAGGAACTCCTTCGGATGTTCTGTCAGGAACTACTTCGGATGTTCTGTCAGGAACTACTTCGGAAGTTCCGTCAGGAACTCCTTCGGAAGTTCCGTCAGGAACTCCTTCGGAAGTTCCGTCAGGAACTCCTTCGGAAGTTCCGTCAGGAACTCCTTCGGAAGTTCCGTCAGGAACTCCTTCGGAAGTTCCGTCAGAAACTCCTTCGAAGTTCCGTCAGGAACTCCTTCGAAGGTTCCGTCAGGAACTCCTTCGAAGTTCCGTCAGGAACTCCTTCGGAAGTTCCGTCAGGAACTCCTTCGGAAGTTCCGTCAGGAACTCCTTCGGAAGTTCCGTCAGGAACTCCTTCGGAAGTTCCGTCAGGAACTCCTTCGGAAGTTCCGTCAGGAACTCCTTCGAATGTTCCGTCAGAACTCCTTCGGAAGTTCCGTCAGGAACTCCTTCGGAAGTTCCGTCAGAACTCCTTCGAAGTTCCGTCAGGAACTCCTTCGAAGTTCCGTCAGGAACTCCTTCGGAAGTTCCGTCAGGAACTCCTTCGGAAGTTCCGTCAGGAACTCCTTCGGAAGTTCCGTCAGGAACTCCTTCGGAAGTCCCGTCAGGAACTACTTCGGAAGGTCCGTCCGGAACTCCTTCGGAAGTTCCGTCAGGAGCTCCTTCGGAAGTTCCGTCAGGAGCTCCTTCAGAAGTTCCGTCAGGAGCTCCTTCGGAAGTTCCATCAGGAACTCCTTCGGAAGTTCCGTCAGGAACTCCTTCGGAAGTCCCGTCAGGAACTCCTTCGGAAGTCCCGTCAGGAACTCCTTCGAAAGTTCCGTCAGGAACTCCTTCGGAAGTTCCGTCAGGAACTCCTTCGCAAGTTCCGTCAGGAACTCCTTCGCAAGTTCCGTCAGGAACTCCTTCGGAAGTTCCGTCAGGAACTCCATCGGAAGTTCCGTCAGGAACTCCTTCGGAAGTTCCGTCAGGAACTCCTTCGGAAGTTCCGTCAGGAACTCCTTCGGAAGTTCCGTCAGGAACTCCTTCGGAAGTTCCGTCAGGAACTCCTTTAGAAGTTCCGTCAGGAACTCCTTCGGAAGTTCCATCAGGAACTCCTTCGGAAGTTCCGTCAGGAACTCCTTCGGAAGTTCCGTCAGGAACTCCTTCGGAAGTTGCTTCGAAATAAGCAACTAAGAGTGCAACGCTTTGCAGGATATTGAAACGACCATCCGATGCTTCCGGGATTGAACGCTAATCAGCAGAGATACTTGTAGCTGACTTTATGCTATCCGCACAAATGGATGTCGTCTTGGTGAAGGCCCCAAATAAAGACGTTCTAACGGTGTGCGACAACTCCTTAGGAAGTTCCGTCAGGAGCTTCTTCGGAAGTTCAGTCAGGAGCTTCTTCGGAAGTTCCGTCAGGAGCTTTTTCGGAAGTTCCATCAGGAACTTCTTCGGAAGTTCCATCAGGAGCTTCTTCGGAAGTTCCATCAGGAGCTTCTTCGGAAGTTCCATCACGAGCTTCTTCGGAACTTCCGTCAAGAACTCCTTCGGAAGTCACGACAGGAACTCTTTCGGAAGATCTGTTAGGAACTCCTTCGGAAGTTCCGTTAGGAACTCCTTCGGAAGTTCCGTTGGGAACTCCTTCGGAAGTTCCGTTGGGAACTCCTTCGGAAGTTCCGTTGGGAACTCCTTCGGAAGTTCCGTTGGGAACTCCTTCGGAAGTTCCGTTGGGAACTCCTTCGGAAGTTCCGTTGGGAACTCCTTCGGAAGTTCCGTTAGGAACTCCTTCGGAAGTTCCGTTAGGAACTCCTTCGGAAGTTCCGTCAGGAACTCCTTCGGAAGTTCCGTCAGGAACTCCTTCGGATGTTCTGTCAGGAACTACTTCGGATGTTCTGTCAGGAACTACTTCGGAAGTTCCGTCAGGAACTCCTTCGGAAGTTCCGTCAGGAACTCCTTCGGAAGTTCCGTCAGGAACTCCTTCGGAAGTTCCGTCAGGAACTCCTTCGGAAGTTCCGTCAGGAACTCCTTCGGAAGTTCCGTCAGGAACTCCTTCGGAAGTTCCGTTAGGAACTCCTTCGGAAGTTCCGTTAGGAACTCCTTCGGAAGTTCCGTTAGGAACTCCTTCGGAAGTTCCGTCAGGAACTCCTTCGGAAGTTCCGTCAGGAACTCCTTCGGAAGTTCCGTCAGGAACTCCTTCGGAAGTTCCGTCAGGAACTCCTTCGGAAGTTCCGTCAGGAACTCCTTCGGAAGTTCCGTCAGGAGCTCCTTCGGAAGTTCCGTCAGGAGCTCCTTCGGAAGTTCCGTCAGGAGCTCCTTCGGAAGTTCCGTCAGGAACTCCTTCGGAAGTTCCGTCAGGAACTCCTTCGGAAGTCCCGTCAGGAACTCCTTCGGAAGTCCCGTCAGGAACTCCTTCGAAAGTTCCGTCAGGAACTCCTTCGGAAGTTCCGTCAGGAACTCCTTCGCAAGTTCCGTCAGGAACTCCTTCGCAAGTTCCGTCAGGAACTCCTTCGGAAGTTCCGTCAGGAACTCCATCGGAAGTTCCGTCAGGAACTCCTTCGGAAGTTCCGTCAGGAACTCCTTCGGAAGTTCCGTCAGGAACTCCTTCGGAAGTTCCGTCAGGAACTCCTTTAGAAGTTCCGTCAGGAACTCCTTCGGAAGTTCCATCAGGAACTCCTTCGGAAGTTCCGTCAGGAACTCCTTCGGAAGTTCCGTCAGGAACTCCTTCGGAAGTTCCGTCAGGAACTCCTTCGGAAGTTCCGTCAGGAACTCCTTCGGAAGTTCCGTCAGGAACTCCTTCGGAAGTTCCGTCAGGAACTCCTTCGGAAGTTCCGTCAGGAACTCCTTCGGAAGTTCCGTCAGGAACTCCTTCGGAAGTTCCGTCAGGAACTCCTTCGGAAGTTCCGTCAGGAACTCCTTCGGAAGTTCCGTCAGGAACTCCTTCGGAAGTTCCGTCAGGGACTCCTTCGGAAGTTCCGTCAGGAACTCCTTCGGAAGTTCTGTCAGGAACTCCTTCGGAAGTTCCGTCAGGAACTCCTTCGGAAGTTCCGTCAGGAACTCCTTCGGAAGTTCCGTCAGGAACATCTTCGGAAGTTCCGTCAGGAACTCCTTCGGAAGTTCCGTCAGGAACTCCTTTGGAAGCTCCGTCGGGAACTCCTTCCGAAGTTCCGTCGGGAACTCCTTCCGAAGTTCCGTCGGGAACTCCTTCCGAAGTTCCGTCAGTCAGAAGTTGCGCAAGGAACTCCATATGAAGTTCCGTTAGGAACACCTTCGGAAGTTCCGTTAGGAACACCTTAGGACCTCCATCAGGAATTCCTTCGGAAGCTTATTCAGGAACTCCTTCGGAAGTTCCGTCAGGAACTCCTTCGGAAGTTCCGTCAGGAACTACTTCGGAAGTTCCGTCAGGAACTACTTCGGAAGTTCCGTCAGGAACTCCTTCGGATGTTCCGTCAGGAACTCCTTCGGATGTTCCGTCAGGAACTCCTTCGGATGTTCCGTCAGGAACTCCTTCGGAAGTTCCGTCAGAAACTTCTTCGGAAGTTCCGTCAGAAACTTCTTCGAAAGTTCCGTCAGGAACTCCTTCGGAAGTTCCGTTAGGAACTTCTTCGGAAGTTCCGTCAGGAACTCCTTCGGAAGTTCCGTCAGGAACTCCTTCGGAAATTCCGTCAGGAGCTTCTTCGGAAGTTCAGTCAGGAGCTTCTTCGGTAGTTCCGTCAGGAGCTTCTTCGGAAGTTCCATTAGGAGCTTCTTCAGAAGATTCGTCAGGAGCTTCTTCGGAAGTTCCGTCACGAGCTTCTTTGGAAGTTCCGTCACGAGCTTCTTCGGAAGTTCCGTCACGAGCTTGTTCGGAACTTCCGTCAATAACTCCTTCGGAAGTCACGACAGGAACTCTTTCGGAAGTTCGTCAGGAACTCCTTCGGAAGTTCCGTCAGGAACTCTTTCGGAAGTTCCGTCAGGAACTCCTTCGGAAGTTCCGTCAGGAACTCCTTCGGAAGTTCCGTCAGGAACTCCTTCGGAAGTTCCGTCAGGAACTCCTTCGGAAGTTCCGTCAGGAACTCCTTCGGAAGTTCCGTCAGGAACTCCTTCGGAAGTTCCGTCAGGAACTCCTTCGGAAGTTCCGTCAGGAACTCCTTCGGAAGTTCTGTAAGGAACTCCTTCGGAAGTTCCGTCAGGAACTCCTTCGGAAGTTCCGTCAGGAACTCCTTCGGAAGTTCCGTCAGGAACTCCTTCGGAAGTTCTGTAAGGAACTCCTTCGGAAGTTCCGTCAGGAACTCCTTCGGAAGTTCCGTCAGGAACTCCTTCGGAAGTTCCGTCAGGAACTCCTTCGGAAGTTCCGTCAGGAACTCCTTCGGAAGTTCCGTCAGGAACTCCTTCGGAAGTTCCGTCAGGAACTCCTTCGGAAGTTCTGTAAGGAACTCCTTCGGAAGTTCCGTCAGGAACTCCTTCGGAAGGTCCGTCAGGAATTCCTTTGGAAGTTCCATCAGGAATTCCTTCGGAAGTTCCGTCAGGAATCCCTTCGGAAGTTCCGTCAGGAATTCCTTCGGAAGCTCAGTCAGGAATGCCTTCGAAAGTTCCGTCAGGAACTCCTTCGGAAGTTCCGTCAGGAACTCCTTCGGAAGTTCCGTCAGGAACTCCTTCGGAAGTTCCGTCAGGAACTCCTTCGGAAGTTCCGTCAGGAACTCCTTCGGAAGTTCCGTCAGGAACTCCTTCGGAAGTTCCGTCAGGAACTCCTTCGGAAGTTCCGTCAAGAACTCCTTCGGAAGTTCCGTCAGGAATTCCTTTGGAAGTTCCGTCAGGAATTCCTTTGGAAGTTCCGTCAGGAACTCCTTCGGAAGTTCCGTCATGAACTCCTTCAGAAGTTCCTTCAGGAACTCCTTCGGAAGTTCCGTCAGAAGAGAGAAGCGCTGCGATTCTGTCCGAGAAAAAAGCGCGATGCTCTCTCTACTGAATCGCAAGCGAGTTAGCTCGTTCATGAATCCTTGAGATTTGATTATAATTCTACCAACACTGTCCTTAATCATGGTTAATGTATCCCTACAGGCAGGAATAGGTTTGATGGTGTCTTGTTTATTCAAGTTTAATAATTGAGCTAAGCAATGAACAAATAATGCTCTCCCTGCGTCATAAATGGTTTTTATGGTCGCAAGCATGAACTGCACATCCAAAATAAATTTAAAAAAATATATTGGATGTGTAGTTCAGTTCACTATTTAGTAGTCTAGTAGCCAGAGCTAAAAAAAATCTTCATTAAGCAACTTCGGTCCGAATTTTGACAAACATCGCGATTATTTTGCACTCTGCTGGTAGCTGTTTGAATCGACCGTTGCAACAATATGCTATTTTATGGATAATTTACGAAAATGAACTTTTGAAGGCAAAATCAAAGGGAAAGGGGTGGGGGAGAAATGATACTTTGCCCCTTTAGATAATTATTGAGTTCCTCACCCCCTTAAGTTGGCGCCTATTCTGCAGGATGTAGCTACTTTTACCCCGGGGATTAAAACTATGGTGCCGTTCATTAATTGCGTAAAAGATTTTCCTGGTTTTTAATCCCCTTCCCCATAACTTTATTTGTATAAAGCGTGAGAAAATGATACGTCCCCTTCCTCTAAGGCCTTTCGTAATCAGTGTACGGCCTCTATGAACTCTTGGATAACTATTGACTTTTTGAAAACCATCATCCATACACACTTTATTTTTTACCGGGATCACAGCAATTCAGTAAACTTTTGCCGAGATTCGCACAGCTGTGGCCCAGCAAATATGTTTTTACTTAGATTAATATCATTTTTGCCGGGATCAGTTTTTTACATTGCTGGCGCACGGTTGTGCGGATTTTTGCCATAAAAAGTGAGTGAGTAAATCCAATTGGATGCAACAATAACAACAATAACGGGCCACTGAATATTGCGAAACAAAACGATAGAAGGTGCAAAAATGCTCAACTAATATTCGTTAACAAAAATAAATTGTAATAACAACAAAATCGTGTCAAATCTTATCAATCACCTCCAACCGGTTCGCGAAAAATTACCATAACTTACGCACAAATTGTCACGATGAGAAACCCAGTTGAACCGATATGGGAACGCAATATGGATGAGATGTACTTAGGCGAAAAAAGCGAAAGTGAAAGTAACCTCCGCCGACAGCCAGCGTGCGTCCGACGCGACAGACGACAAAACCACGCGGCGACAACTTCGAGCGCAACTATCGAGTTCGGTCTCCTTCAGGGTTCCCTTTCGTCCCTTTACCCGCAGCAGCAGCAGGGGTCCCTACACGTGTGGTTGTTGGTTCACCCAGTCAAGCAACCCGCAACACACAGCAGCAGCAACAGTTTTGATCTCTCTGCAAGCAAACATGATGCTGCTGGCTGGCAGGCTGGCCGTGGCCGGTTGGCTGACTGACTGGGGCTACGAAAGCGAAAGTGAAATCATCCTCCGTGAAGTTTCCAGCCTCAACTACTGCGCTGCACCCTCGCGCGGGCTCGGCGGCTCTCGGATCGTTTCGAATAAATTGGACGGCGTGAAAAACCAGACCTTTTCCAGAAACGGGACCGGATCGCGCAACCGCACGCTCGTCTCGCCGGTGAATGTTGATCACGGCAGCGGAATAAGGGCGCCACAATAAAGTTGGAATTTTCCTTCATCGCTTCGGAATTGTGAAATAAAATGAATTCAAAAACCAATCATTGTAAACGTTTAACCTTTAAGT